>NC_070608.1:68144000-68479500 GCF_027172205.1 Podarcis raffonei
GGCGGGCGATAAATTACATACAACTACTGTACCTAAGTGCTGTTTCTGGCTTTGCACTGAGCAGCTGATTTTCTGGGCCTAGTTCAGGAAATGTGCTTATTATCGATTCAACAGAGGTGTTTTTATGACTGTGGCAGTGCGGGGCAAAGTTAACCAAAAGTTAACCCAGCAGTACAGAGGACAGCTCCCTGTTTGAAAGGTTGTTCTACCCAAGTCCACTTTATAGACAGTGGACCATAAGAAGACAAAGAAGACTCTTGAACTGACTATTAACACTTTGCACGTGAGCAGGAACACCAGACACCTGGTCACCAGGTCTTCCCTGGTATGGTGAGATGAGGAGGATGATGATGATGATAATAATAATAATAATAATAATAATAATAATAATAATAATAATAATAATAATGATGATGTTATTATTTATGCCCCACCCATCTGGCTGGGTTGCCCCAGCCACTCTGGGCGGCTTATAGTACATATAAAACATATTAAAACACCAGACATAAAAAGCTCCGGATCATAGCTGTCAACTTTTTCCTTTTCTTGTGAGGAATCCTATTCGGAATAAGGGAATTTCCCTTAAAAAAAGGGAAATGTTGACAGCTATGCCCCGGATACAGAGCTGCCTTCAGGTGTCAAGGGAGGGGAGGAAAAGGCCATCTGCTTCTATTCAGTTTGTGCTGTGTTAAAGTAGTAGTGCTGCTAATAATAATAATCATAAATGAGGAAGCTCTGCTCTTCTAGGTAACCTTTGTTGGGATCTGTCCGTCTCTATTCAAATTACAGCCGTGATTTCTGAATTCGGAGGTTTCCATCACATTTTGGTCTGGCGTGCATAAAAGCAAGTTGCAAAACACCGAATGCCAAAAAGTTAACACGTGTCATAATTTGAGGCCCCCTTTGAGCCTGAGGCACCAGGCCAAATGGCGCTTCTGGCAGCAATAAATAGATAGATAGATAGATGATAGATGATAGATAGATAGATAGATAGATAGATAGATGATAGATAAATAGATAGATGATGATAGATAGATAGATATAGATAGATAGATAGATAGATAGATAGATAGATAGATAGATGATAGATAGATAGATAGATGATAGATAGATAGATAGATAGATGATAGATAGATAGATGATAGATAGATAGATAGATAGATGATAGATAGATGATAGATAGATGGATGATAGATGATAGATTAGATAGATAGATAGATAGATAGATAGATAGATAGATAGATAGTATGCGCCCCTATACCCACAGGTCTCAGGGCGGTTCACAACATAAAAGCACAATATAAAAACACAAAATGCATAATATAAACATGTCAATCAGCCCAAGGCCTGGTTAAAGAGGAATGTTTTTACCTGGCACCTAACGGTGTATTATATTTTGATAATTTGCATCTTGCACCTCATTCTTAGGTTTTTTTAAAATTTTGTATTGATATTATTGTTTTGTTATGGCTGATGTGATGGCCAAACAGTTTCTTAATTAAATTTTAAAATTCTCTCTGTGCTCTGAGGTAAAAAGCGCCAGGCAGACCAACGTAAGTTTCCAAATAAAAGCAGTCATGATTACTGGGTATGGCAGCCATTCTCTCTCCTTCTATTCAGTGATTATATTCTATGTATTGTAAGTTTTCTCTTCCTTTCTGTTGGAATTGCTATTTAGATTCCCCCCTTTTCATTTTTATTAAAGGTTGTTGTAGCTTTTTTAATGGCAAATGGGGGCACAGCTGGGTGCTGCTGCCCTACTTGCCAAGTATAGGATAGTAGTTTAGTTGTCGCAGCACAAAAAACACACACTGGTTTTGCTTGTTTGTTTGCTACAGCAGTACAAATTGATAAATAGCATGAGGTTGTTAGTGGATATTTATTTCTCTTTCACTCTTGCCATTAGAAATGAGTTTATTGTATAAAAACATTGTGGAGCTTGGAAAGTTCATTCTAAAAAGGAACTGGTTCTAGTTCAACTTCGACATGTCCCAAAAGGAACTAAACCAAGTTCAGATTTGTCCCTTTGCAAAATGAACTAGTTTGCTTCAGGTTCAGCTCACAGTTCAATTCGAGTTCATCCAAAGGATCCTTGGTTCAATTTCCTTCACAGGATTTAGAATATTACCAGCAGCTGTGCTGAAGTATAAAACATACTTGATAAGACTAAGAAAACACACTGTGGGATGTGAATTGTTTGATTTGTTTTCCACAACGGTTATGATATTTAAGCTTGAAGGCCCATATTGTTTAAAGCCTTGAAATGTAACATGTAAGAAAAAAGCTAGAAGTTGTTCAAATTTCTACAGCAAAACCAGCTTGATTCATGTTCAGTTCAATTATGGGAACTTCTTTCCGGTGTAGTTCAGAGATTTTTGAACTTCTTCAGTGAACTTTGTTTGAACCAAGCTAGTTCTTTCCAAGCACTGAGGGAATTGACATTATTTTACCTTTTAGGCAGCTTTCTGCCACATCCTTTATTGGAATTTGCATGAAGAAAACGGGTGTCTGAAAGGTTGTAGCAACATGTCTCCCCCCAAAAAAAAACACACCCACCAATGTGGAAAGGCCTAAAGAGAAGAACACATTTGTGTGCTTTTTTGGGTCACTTTTGTGTACTTTTTAACACCCTTCTTTTCACACTGCATGCTGTGTTAAATACACATAAGTCACACACAAGGTGTGGGAAACTCATTTGATTTTGAAGGAAGAGCAACTCTGCCAGGCCCCAGACTAAACCATGCTCCTAATGCCAATTTCTTTCTTTCTTTCTTTTTTTTAAATAAATTTTTATTAAGTTTTCCTTTTGCCAATTCGTCACAACAATGTTTACATATTTTCGATTTTCGTACTTCCACCAGCTCCTCCGACAATCATCCATATACACTGTTTATACACATTTTCTATATTAAATATCGCCAATTGGTATTATCCTTTGCTTTCTATTTCTTTTGACAATACATCTTTAACTATCACAAAGCCTCTTTAAATCCCACTAGCGTTATCTGTTCATCACATATGCTTTCCAGATAATCCGTAAACTTCCCCCAGTCCTCGATGAACTTGTGGTCCCGTTGGTATCTGATTTTCCCGGTCATTTTATCCAGTTCTGCGTAATCCAAAAGTTTCATTCTCCACTCTTCAAGAGTCGGTAGTTCTTCTTGTTTCCATTTTTGGGCCATTAAGATTCTCGCTGCTGTTACGGCGTATTGAAAAAGTTTATAGTCCCTTCTATTTATCTCTCTTCCTGTTATTCCTAACAAAAAGGCTTCTGGTTTCTTTATAAAAGTATATTTAAACATCTTTTTCAACTCATTATATATCATTTCCCAGAAACCCTTTACCTTCTTGCATTCCCACCACATATGGAAAAACGATCCTTCTTTTTCTTTACATTTCCAACACTTATTACATGTTTTATACATTTTTGCTAACTTAACCGGTGTGATGTACCATCTATATACCATTTTCATAATATTCTCTTTTAACGCCGTACATGCAGTAAATTAGGATTACTGCCTAATGCCAATTTCTTGCTGTAAATAGCTTTCCCCTCCATTGCCTGGCTTCCGTTTACCCCGAACAGTCTTTTTTCTTGCAATCAGCATTTCTGAGGGCAAAATAAATAACAAGAGGCAGGCCAGGGGAAGGTTTCTTGACAGAAAACCTGGTCTAGAAGGAGAAGGGGACACAGAGGCCTCAACTTCCTTCTCTACACTAATGAATAATGCTTTCTATGGCCATAGCACCCTCTGCCACATGCTACTTTTACTGGGCCTTCTCCCTAGAGCTGGGTGATATATTGATATATTGCCCAAAACTGGTTTGAAGTCCATATCATGATATTAGTTTCATAAATTTTGACCTGGCAATATATCACAAATCATAGTGTGTATGTGTGCGTGCGCGCGCACACGCTATGCAAAAATCACATTGTGGGGGAAAACCGTGAAACCAACTCTAACCCATCTTTATTTCAGACATCGTGACATGTCAGAATATTGTGATATTTAGCTGGTCATCTATATTGCAACGCTGAAAACCAGGTATCGCCCAGCCCTACTGCTCGCCTCTACGTAGCTCCATCTTTACTTCAGATGTTGTAATACATCAATGTATCACAATATTAAGCTTGTGATATATCGTGATGTTGTAAAATCTTCAATCTAAGGCTCCCTCCAGTTTGGTTTTTATTGTTATAGGTGTATTCTGCAACATATCATTGACTCAAAAAAAATGCATTGGTGGGGGACACATTCTGCTTGAATTGTTGTTCTGCGCTATTTCCCCTGCATTACTGCATTACTGTTGTTGCACTCTTCCCACCTGGATCAAATCTATGCTTCCAGGTGCCATAAGAAAGCTGCAGAGATAGCACAGGACAGTGTGCACCCCGGAAATGATCTCTTTCAGCTTCTGACTTCTGGAAGAAGGTACAGGGTTATAAAGACTAGGACTAGCTGCCTGAGAAACAGTTTCTATTCAAATGAGATTTTGGTTTTAAACGCCGTGTAAGGAATCTCTTCCTGCCAACCCAGCAGTTCAAAAGCACGTCAAAGTGCAAGTAGATAAATAGGTACTGCTCCAGTTGGAAGGTAAATGGCGTTTCCGTGCATTGCTCTGGTTCGCCAGAAGCAGCTTGGTCATGCTGGCCACATGACCCGGAAGCTGTACGCTGGCTCCCTCGGCCAATAAAGCGAGATGAGCGCTGCAGCCCCAGAGTCGGTCACGACTGGACCTAATGGTCAAGGGTCCCGTTAACTTTATGGAGTCTCTTTGGGAGTATATTGTATTTAAAAATGGGGTATCAGAGTTTTTAGGGGGCTAACCAGGTTGGGATAGCTGGGATAGCAGGCTTGTTGGTTTCTGAATGTCTTACGTAAATTTTTCAATTTCGTTGTTCTGTATGGGACAATGACAATAAAGATTATCGTATTGTATCGTTGGAGGAGGTCACTTTTGTGCTATAGTGAAACAAAACCCACACCCACCCACAGTGTGGAACATTTGTGGTATGAAACTTTCAGCAGGAAGCAATTGGGCCTGCAGCGACTGGAAACAAAGCAAGTCTGTCCACTTTTGCAGGCAGAAACAGTATCAAATGCAAGATCACATGTAACTGCCCTGGGATCACCAGGAGCACAAATCATGATAAAGGCACAATAAAACGAATGTCCGGAGGGACCCTAAAACCACTTCTGTAGCTACACGACCAACCCACCTGCCAAGTCACACTGATCAAGAACAAAAAGGGCACCCTTAGGGCTACTGGAGGGGTGGTCCTGCCAGCAGCCATCACAATTCTAAGTTGGCATTGCTGTTAAGCCCTTGCCCCCAGGAAACCGACGCAAGCTGATGTAAGCAGGAGGCAGCTAGCGGGAAATTGCTGTGTCAAACCTGGTCCCCTCTAGGAGGCCAGACTCCCGTGGAGAAGGAAGCACAGGTGTAAGGCAGGCAAGCAGCAGATGGCCCAGCATGCACTGGGCAGGTGGTCTGACGGTCTCCATCTCTGACTTGGGCATGTGTGTTCTGGACACTCTCTTATTCCATTCAAAGCCTCGTTGCTCAGAATTCATTTGGAGTACTGGCTGCCTGTGTGTGTATGTGTGTAAATACATACGATATATAAAGCGATAGTATTCTCCTCTCCCATCACCAAGGGATACAGGCATTAGTGAGAATGGGGATCAGCTGCACGAGATACTAAATTAAGTCTGACTTTTCTTTTCTTTTCTTTTAAAAAAAGCAGTAATAGATATCAGGGGTTGTGCTTAACCCTTCCCAGCCTTAGTCTAACCTCTCCAGCCTTAGTCTTGATGCCTAATGCTGCTATTACCATATTGGCTGGAATATGAGCCGCACTTCTCCCCCGCCAAAAAAAATTCTGACTGTAAAAAGTTAAAGTGCAACTTAAATTCACGACCTTACAAAAATGAGCTTTTACGTTCTCACTGCTGAAACAGACATACGGTAAAACAGAATGGGTGTGAGTGCCTGTGGAATTTTAAGGGAGCGGCTTATATCCGGGTATTGTATTTTTTCTTTTTCTGCCTTGAATTTTAAAGGTGCGGCTTATATTTGGGCCAATATGTTGTTTTTTTTAAATAATTTTTTATTGGTTTTCCAACATAAATTAAACACATTACAATTCACAATACATAGACAAACAAACATATAAACACGTATAATTTCATAACCTCTTTTTCTTAAACCTTATTTCACCGACTTCCCCATGCCTCCCTTTTCTGCATCCCTATTTTAAAATTTTCTTCAGCAACCCCTAATTTCAATTAACTTATAATTCACTTTCTTTAATCCTTCTTCTCTTACCCAATCATTTACTGCTGCAATTCTGTTTTACATTACCCATGACATTTTAGCACTCATTAATTTTACAACAGTTCTTAAGATAAACTTTGTATTTCTTCCAATCTTCTTCCACCGTCTCTTTTCCTTGGTCACGGATTCTGCCAGTCATCTCAGCCAGTCCCATGTAGTCTATCACCTTCATCTGCCATTCTTCCAGCGTGGGTAGTTCTTGTGTCTTCCAATACTTTGCTAAAAGAACTCTTGCTGCTGTTGTAGCATACATAAAGAACGTCCTATCTTTCCTTGACACCAATTGGCCCACCATGCCCAGGAGAAAAGCCTCTGGTTTCTCATGAAAGGTACACTTAAGAACCTTCTTAATTTCATTATAGATCATTTCCCAGAAGACCTTAATCCTTGGGCACGTCCACCAAAGGTGGTAGAAAGTACCTTCAGTTTCATTGCATTTCCAGCATTTATTATTGGGCAAATGATAGATTTTTGCAAGCTTGACTGGGGTCATGTACCACCTATAAATCATTTTCATAATATTCTCTCTTAAGGCATTACATGCCGTAAACTTTATACCGGTGGTCCATAACTGTTCCCAGTCAGCAAACATAATGTCATGACCAATGTCTTGTGCCCATTTAATCATAGCTGATTTAACCGTTTCATCTTGTGTATTCCATTTCAACAGCAAGTTATACATTCTTGACAAATTCTTAGTATTGGGTTCTAACAGTTCTGTTTCTAATTTTGATCTCTCCACCTGAAAGCCAATTTTCCTGTCTTGTTTGAATACTTCATTTATCTGATAATAATGAAGCCAGTCTCTTACTTTAGACTTCAATCTCTCATAGCTCTGTAGTTTCACTTTTCCACCTTCTTGTTCTATAATTTCCCAATATTTTAGCCATTTAGATTCCATATTAAGTTTTTTCACTTCCTTAGCTTCCATTGGTGACAACCACCTAGGGGTTTTATTTTCCAACAGATCTTTATACCGAATCCAAACATTGTATAGTGCTTTCCTAACAATATGGTTTTTGAAACCTTTGTGAGTTTTTACCTTGTCATACCATATATATGCATGCCAACCAAACCTGTTATTAAACCCTTCCAGATCCAAAATGTCTGTGTTCTCAAGAAGTAGCCAATTTTTCAGCCAGCAAAAAGCCGCTGATTCATAATACAGTTTTAAGTCTGGCAGGGCAAACCCCCCTCTTTCTTTTGCATCAGTTAATATCTTAAATTTTATTCTGGGCTTTTTGCCCTGCCAGACAAATCTAGAAATGTCTTTCTGCCACCTCTTGAAACAGTCCATTTTATCCACAATCTGCAATGTTTGAAACAGAAACAACATTCTCGGCAAAACATTCATCTTAATAACAGCAATTCGGCCTAACAAGGAAAGTCTCAAATTTGACCATATTTCTAAATCTTTCTTAACTTCCGTCCAACATTTCTCATAATTGTCTTTAAATAAGTTCACATTCTTAGATGTCAAATTAATCCCCAGGTATTTCACTTTCTTTGCTACCATTAATCCAGTTTCACTATGAAACCTCTCTCTTTCAGCAACTGTTAGGTTTTTCTCCAGTACTTTCATTTTCTGTTTATTCAGCTTAAAACCTGCTACTTGACCAAAATACTTGTATTAACTCTAAAACTCTTTTCGTACTAGTGTCTGGCTCTTGTAGAGTTAATACTAGGTCATCCGCAAACGCTCTCAATTTATATTGTTTAGCTCCGACCTGAATCCCTTTGATCAGCTGGTCCTCTCTGATCATGTTTAATAAAACCTCCAAGACAGATATAAAAAGTAATGGGGATATTGGGCACCCCTGTCGTGTCCCTTTCTCAATAGCAAATTCTTCAGTAACCACATTATTTACAATTAATTTTGCTTTTTGTTCAGAATAAATTGCACCTATACCATTCTCAAAACCTTGGCCTACCCCCATCCCTTTAAGATTCTTTTTCATAAAACTCCAAGAGATATTGTCAAAGGCTTTCTCCGCGTCCACAAATGTTAATACTGCCTTAGTGTTAATATTAGCTTCTAATAATTCCATAATATCTATTATGTTTCTCACATTATCAGATAAATGCCTTCCTGGAAGAAAGCCAGCCTGGTCTTTGTGAATCTCTCCCACCAAAACTCTCTTCAATCTTTTTGCCAAAATGTCTGCAAAAATTTTGTAATCCACATTAAGTAATGATATAGGGCGGTAGTTCTTAATCTGGTTCTTCTCAGTCTCAGATTTTGGTATAAGTGTAATATACGCTTCTTTCCACGATTCGGGTGCCTTTTTCCCCTCTAAAATTTCGTTACAAACTTCCTTCAGCGGTTGTACCAGCCATTCTTTCAAAGCTTTGTAGTATCTGGAAGTCAGTCCATCTGGTCCTGGAGATTTTCCCAATTGCATATTTTGAATGGCTCCCTCTATTTCTTGCTCAGTTATTTTCTGGTTCAAAATCACTTTACTTTGTTCAGATATTTTTTGTAATCCATGTTTTTTAAGAAATTCTTCTATCTCTTTCTCATTCACCGGCCCTTGTGCGTAAAGTCTTCTGAAATAACTCTGAAAACAGTTTCTAATCTCATTTGGTCTGTAAATATTCCTTCCTTCATCCTCTAAGCTTGTAACCATATTTAGTTTTTGTCTCTTCTTCAATTGCCATGCCAGAAGTTTCCCACATTTATCTGCCGATTCAAATGTCCTTTGTCTCATTTGCTTTATTTTCCATTCTATCTCCTGATTCATCAGTTCCATGTACTGCCTCTGATAGAACTTAATTTCTCTCAAGATTTCATGGGATTTTGGCTTTGATCTCAATTTTTTTTCTCCTTCTTTTATTCTTTCCAAAATCTTATCCTTCTTCTCGTTCTGTCTCTTCCTTTTTATAGTGTTCTGCTGTATTAAAAATCCTCGCATAACGGCTTTACTTGCATCTCAAATTACTCTTTTCTCCACCTCTGTTCTCAGATTTATCTCAAAATAATCTTTCACAGTTTTCTGGGCCTTTTTGTACACCTCTTCATCTCTGAATAGGGAGTCATTCATCCTCCATCTGAAGGAGCCAGCTGTTGTTAAGTTCATCTCCATCTTTACGGCATTATGGTCGGAGCAGGTCTTTGGGCAGATTTCCACTTTCTTTATCTTTGGTGCCATCCCACTAGTTACCCAAATTCGGTCAATTCTTGTCCAGGTCATTTTTGCTTCAGAAAAGAAAGTTCCCTCTCTCTCAAGAGGGTTCCTTGTTCTCCAAATATCAATCAAGTCCATGTTATCTGTCATTTCAAAAAAAGTCTTTGGTAGTCTCCCATCCTTGGAAACCACCTGTCTTTGTGCTTTATCCATATTTGTAGAGACCACTCCATTCATATCTCCCATCATAATTACATTGTAATCCAAATAGTCCATTAAGGTCTCATGCAATTTCTTGAAAAACTCTGACTTCCCTTCATTTGGAGCATAAATCCCTATTATCAATAGTTTTTCTCCTTGGACTTGTATTTCAATTGCCAAATATCTTCCTTGTTCATCTTTAAAAATTAACTTTGGGGCCAACTTTTCCTTTGCGTAGATCACCACTCCTCTTTTCTTCACTTTATCTGATGAAATAAATTCCTGTCCTAATCTTTTATTAATAAGTAATTTTCTATGTACCCTAGTCACGTGGGTTTCTTGCAAACAAATCAAGTCCAATTGTTCCCTTTTTAAAATATGAAAAACCGCACGCCTTTTTCTGGGAAGGTTCAGTCCATTACAATTCCAACTTAGAAATTGCAGAGCCATCTTGTTGTTTACTTAGTTGTTCCTCCAACTGCTCCAAGCAGTTGTTCTTCCTCTGTCGGTGCTTTGAGCCCAAATGTTAAATTCAAAATGTCTATTACTTCCTTTGCTTTTGTAGTTTGTTCCACCACTTCCTTCAGGAGGTCCTCCTCGTTTCTTTCCAAAAATTGTTCTTTATCTTGCACTGTTTTTATTTTAATTTTCTTTCCTTTGTAGCTAAAAGACAGGCCTTGTGGAAACTCCCATCTAAATAATATATTGTTCTTTTTCAGCAGATTGACCAAGTCCTTGTAGTGAGCTCTCACCTCCAAAATGTATTTAGGAATATCTTTGTAAATCTGCACATAAGAATCTTCAATCTCCAAAGTTTTTTGAAATTGTAGATTTAGTATTTTATCTCTTTCCTCTTTAGATTTTAAAGTTATCAGACAGTCCCTTGGGTTCTTTCTATTTTGTCTCCTGCCCAGTCTAAAAGCAGTTACTATCTTGAATTCTTCCTCCTTCAAATTTACCTGCCAAAATTCCGAAAACTCTTTTGTAAGAAAATCCACCAAATTATCTTTTTCACTTTCCGGAACCCGTCTCAGTCTCAAATTCCTCTCCTTCCTCTGTAGTTCCAGTAAAGACAGGGCCGCCTCATGCTCATCCAGCTTTTTGCAGACTGGTACTAACTTTTCCTGTGTAGTTTCTGCAGAGATTTTAGCTTCTTCAGCAATCTTTCGAATTGTAGCATTTTCTTCAATTAATTTATTTATAGTCTCTGTATTAGATGTGACACTTTTGGTATTTAAATCTAGTTTTGTTGACAGCTCTGTCAGCTGTTTGGAATTTTCTGTGCTCTGCTTAGTCAGAGCTTCCAAGGCTTCATTTATTTTAACTAATGCCTGTGTCACTGGATCCATTTTCCTGCCCAGCTGCGCCTGCTGGAACTGAGCCTGATATTGAGCCCCTTTTCTTTTGGGCAATTTTACTTTTAGCTCTTGTTGTTATCTCTTCTACTGGGCCACTCATGTCCCAAGGTCATTCCCACGGGAATTGCTTTTAGATGGAAAACTCCACTGACCTGTTCTTTACAGTCTGTTTTGTAACTGTTTCTCCACAGCCCTCTAGAGGGAGCAATCCAAAATCCAAAATACAAAGAAACAAGAAGTCCCCACAAAGGAGAAAGTTAGCAACAAATCTTCAAATATGTTTCCGATGATAAAGCTGTCAGTTAGTAACTTCAATAAAGTCCCAAACTTGTAACAAATAAAGTCCCAACTTTGTAGCAAATAGGCAAAGCCCCAACTTTGTAGCAAGTCTCAAATGACAGTTCTCAATCCCGGTGGCTTACTTAGGCAGTCCTTTCCAAGGAATTAAAACGGCAGAAAATTTTCCCTTCTTTACTTCTTTCATGCAGGTTAAACAGGTTAAATCTTCCCCCCTGCTCCTGCCTGCTGAGGGGGAGGTTCAAATTCAATGTCCGGGTTAAATAATTTTAAGATTATTTTCCGTCAAATTGCAGCTTTTTATTCTCGTTGCTTTGGCTGTCATGCAGTCCGGGAAAGGCAGACTTCCTTACTTTTTACCTTTCCCGTTTTCGGCCAAATTTTCAGGATTATTTCTAAGTCCCAAGAACCTTTCAGTCCTACTCACGGGTATTCAGATTAAATTCCAAATTTCAGGAAGGAATCGGTGCTCTCCGTCCATGGCGACGCGGCTTCACTCCACGGGCTGGGTAGCGACTCTCAGCACCACGCTCACACCCGATGCCGCTCCAGAGCCTTTAAAAAGGCTCCTTTGCAGTAAGGGGGGGCGCTTAAGGTGCCCACCGAGTCTCCGTGTTCACAGGCTTCCGCGCCTGTGATTTTAGGGGTCCCCGCTTCGCCGTAGCGGTCAGACCCGAACTCGTGAAGTAGTCTCCCTCTGGAGCTCAGAGGGAGACCGCCATTGAGCGCTGGCGCCGACCGGAAGTCTATTTGGGCCAATATGATAGCTTTAAGCGGGCGAGGGGAGACTTCTATCAAGGCCAGTAGAACCTTTTTTCCTAATTCCTAATTCCATTAGCCACACGATTTTCATAAAGATCAGCATTGTGAATAGAAAGGATAACTCTCTCCCTTCCCAGTTGTTGAAAATCAGCTACCTCAATCTCCCTGGTTTATTTTCTAATGTTGCATATAGTGTCAAATGCATAGCTGTCAACGTTTCCCTTTTTCAAGGGAAATTCCCTTATTCTGAATAGGATTCGTCACAAGAAAAGGGAAAAGTTGACAGCTATGGTCAGATGGTGTTTAGCCCCTGGGACAGAGGCAGACTTCGGTCTTTCAAATTTCAGGGACGCCCTGTGTGAGCCCAAAATTTGGCACCCCTCCCTCTCATTTTCCATTCTGCTCAATTCACTACATCTTCATTGCAACATCCTGTGACACCCCCTAGGCTTGGTGCCCAGTGTGGCAGAACCAGTTGCGCTACCCTAAATCTGCCTCTGCCTGGGAC
Source organism: Podarcis raffonei (assembly GCF_027172205.1). Taxonomy (NCBI): domain Eukaryota; kingdom Metazoa; phylum Chordata; class Lepidosauria; order Squamata; family Lacertidae; genus Podarcis; species Podarcis raffonei. Next base: position 68,156,591 of record NC_070608.1, read on the forward strand.
ATTAGGCATTTTCTTCTCTTTTATTATTTGCATTCAATTGAACTTCATACGAAAGGTCAGACTCTTGCTGCTTTAATCTGAAAGGAAGAGATTGATATAGAAGATTGAATTGTACCTCTAATTTGACCTGTGATCTTTCAAGCTAAATGCTTTCTTTGAAGAGCTTTATCCACAAATGAAGTTACGGTGTAAAACAGAAACATTGAAAAGAATGTGGATAGTGATTAACAATCTTAGAAAGATAAATTGATGCACCAATTAACCGGCAGAGAATCTGAGAGTGTTTACTGTCTGGCATGTTTTCTGGGAGCTTTCGTAATGTAGGGGGAAAACCAGATATGGTGACTTAGGGATAGATTTAACTTCTCTTTATTCAAACAGATTACCTCGCATAATGAGATTCTAGTGTTTACGGACTGCAGCGCACCACTATAGTTGAACTCTAACCTCTATCACTGAAACAATCCATGACTGATATTGAGGCAACCCTTTTGGAGTGTTTGCCAAGATCTTGAAAGGATTGAGATCTAAATTGTATATTATAGTTGGGGGGAAGAATTTCTGAACTTTCAAAGCCACACATCCCGTTTGGGTATGTGAGTGAGCGAAATCCCTCACCCTCATTTGGGGAAGTAGAGGGTCAGAACAGTCTACTCAAGGGTTTATATTTCACAGCTTTGCACATGCACCAAGAAAGTGCCCGACTTCATATAGTTTCACAGCAAACAAGAAGAGCTTCTGTGAGAGCCTCCGTCAAAATTAGGGGAGGAATTCAGTGTAGCGCTAAGTTAAAGTCACTTGGTGGTGTACTAGTTGTGCTAGCAGGATCAATTGGGCAAGAGAAGCCATTGTGGCTCTCATGGCTGGTTACTCAACAGATTTCACTAGCCCCAATATTTCCTCTTGTGTATACCCTCCAACATTCCTCTGATGAAAATAGGGACGTCCTATTCAATTCATTGGATCATAGAATTGTAGAGTTGGGACACCAAGGGTCATCTAGTCCAACCCCCTGCCAAAGTTGTGGAGCTTTTTTGGGGAAGATTGTGTGCCTTGCGACGAGGAGTCTGCCTGCTACCCTACAGCTGTGGGGGACCATTTTGGCAGCGGGAATCCTGCACGCGCCAAAGCCACAGCGTCTTACAGATGTTGAGTGCCGCACAGCATTTTGTCACCTCCCCTCAGAGGTGACACCCAGAGAGAACCGCCCCCACCTTGCTCCGCCCCTGGCAGGAAGAATATTTGCCTCTAAATATGGCACATTGATTCAAAATAAATAAAGCCTAATTGGGGAACAGAGGACGGATATACTTGGTATACTTACTGGATCATTTATTTTTTGCATTAGAGCAGGATGCTATGTGGCAGCATCTTTCATGTAGACATTGACTGCACCCATAACCCTTCAGATTACAACAATGTGCTGCAGCCACTGAAAAAAACAGGAATTTTTCATCGGTCCTATTGTACCTACAATGTTCTGAAGTACTGCCATCTAGTGGCAGCACTGAGCTTCTTGGTTTGGAACATTATCAAATTGAGAATCACATGCCCAGATTTCTTTCCTATTTTTATCATCTTCAGCATTTTTACGCAAAAAATTATAATGGAACCAGAGCATTATGTATCTATACAGAACAGAGTGATTTAATTCTGCTATGTATTAATTGGGTTTTTTTAATAGTGCAACTGAGTTCAGAGAAGAGTAGTCTCTGAAGATTTCTAGAATCAGGTTTGCGGTCCCTTTTAAAAACACCAGGGGACATCCCTACCCATGTTAAAGCTTATTATTTTCTTTAAGCATATCACACAATTTTCAACTTACTATGTAAGAGGCCCAGTTTGGCTAACGAAGTACAGAAGGTGATAACTGTTTGTCACACTCACGAGTAGATTCTTTGAAATCAGTGGGTATTAGTGCATTGATTCCAGTTTGTCAACTTAGGCTAGGCATACACTGTACCTTTAAAACACATTCTCTCCCTCAAAGAATTCTGGACACTGTAGGTTATTAAGGGATGCTGGGAATTTGTAACTCTGTGAGGGTTAAACAACAGCACAGAAGGTGCTTCAAATGAGCTTTGAAGTGCGTACGCAGCCAAAGTTGGCTATTACTCTGTAATATGGAACTATTAATTTACATTAAAATGAATACAAAATTAGTCAAAACCTCACTGCGTCAAAAACAAACCAAGATGCATTGGGAAATGTTTTGTTTTGTTATGTTGCATACAGAAATGAGTATCCTAGGATGAAATACATGCCAAAAGTGACTATTTTATGTTAAAACATGTACAAGAACTTGTGAACTTTTTGCGTGAAATTTAAATAAATTCACAGATGGATGCAGAAACTTGGTAGGCAACGGACAAAAGAATGAAACAGAAATAAAAGTACTAGAATGAGCACATGCAAAACTGATGGGGACCAGAACAGTGATGAAAGGACAGTAAACAGTAAAGTATTTATTATTTGTTTTATGTTGCCACGTAGGGGAGGTTTTCTGTCTCAAGTGCCAAAATAACTTGACCAGTTTTGGGTGATATGCACGTTGATTTGTGGATTGGGGGGTCGTTAGCTGCTCCACCCCAGGCAGCAAAATGTCCCAGGCCAGCCCTCGCAAGAACTTCATTTACTTCAGCTGAGCGGGCAGCTTAGTGTTCAGAAAGAGATTCATGTGAGCAGCTGCCCCTCCACTGAAGTGAATGGGGACACTGATGCACAGAATGGGAGAGATCATCAGGGGGTTTGGGCTGGGTGTCCATCAATATGCGGAAGATACCCAGCTCTACCTCTCTTTTAAATCAGAACCAGTGAAGGCGGTGAAGGTCCTGTGTGAGTGCCTGGAGGCGGTTGGAGGTTGGATGGCGGCTAATGGAATGAGGTTGAATCCTGACAAGACAGAAGTACTATTCTTGGGGGATAGGGGGCGGGCTGGTGTGGAGGACTCCCTGGTCCTGAATGGGGTAACTGCCCCTGAAGGACCAGGTGCACGCTTGGCAAACCCTCACTCTCGCCTGGAAATCTATGTCCCCACTGTGGAAGGACTTGTGGATCCAGAACAGGCCTCCACAGTCACTTATGGACTCACTGCTAAGACCGTGTTCATGGAAGACCATCTTACTCGGCCACGAGTGATCACCAAAGAGAGAAGAAGAGTAGTAAAAGGCATAGGGCTGAGCCAGATTCAAAGTCAGAATCAAGGTTAGAGATTGGGATTCTCTGCCATGAAGTAATGTTACTGTGCAGATTGTAGCAAGGGGAAAGAGTCACTCACAGTTTTCCTGAGATTTTCAGGCAATCCTTTCTCATTTGTCTGACAGTGACACCCGTGTCATTGCTCAAAATTTTGACGGCAAAGCTCGGCACAGGAACAAAATGACGTATTGGATTCTCCCACACCACCGAAAAAAAGAGATCACTCCGTCAACCCACTTAGCACCTTATTAACCTTTACCTTCAAGCTGTCCATATGCTGCACACATTTTGCCATATGGTGCATGTGAAATGAACATTTCTCAACTGTAAGTTATATATATGCCAAAATACTCTCCTGCTCTGGAGGGTAGGACACAAACCAATGGATTCAAGCTACAAGAAAGGAGATTCTGACTAAGCCTCAGGAAGAACTTTCTGACAGTCAGAGCTGTTTGACAGTGAAACTGTCTCCCTTGGGAGGTTGTGGACTCTCCTCCCTTGAAGGTTTTTAAGCAGAGGTTGGAGGGCCATGTGTCATGGATGCTTTAGCTGAGATTCCTGCATTGCAGGGGGGTTGGACTAGATGACCCTCAGAGTCCCTTCCAACTCTACAGTTCTTTGGTTCTACTTTTTAGAATCATACGGCTGTACAGCAAATTCCCCCTTTGCCAATGAGGAATTGAGAATGAGAGGCACATTTATTCACAGCATTTCAGTGAATGCATGGCTGAGTCCAATAGGGAGCCTGGGGGACATGGGTACTCTACATCTACTTATGCACACCTGGACATGCAGCTCAGTCTAAAATAAATAAAATAATAATGATAATGATAATGATAATGATAATGATAATGATGATGATGATAATGATAATGATGATGATGATAATAATAATAATTGTCAGGGGCTCAGGAGCAGAAGCACAGGGGAGAGAGGAAATGGAGAGCGAAGGGGAGGAATCCGAGGGCAGCGTAGGGGAGTATGACAGTGACCCGAGAGATTCCATGAGCTTCTCCAGCGAATCAGAAGATTCCCTGAAGGGGGCGCCAATGGTCAGGGCAAGGGGGGTCCCAGGGGGGACGCACCAGAAACAAGGGGCCAGCGGGGACTCCCAAAGCAGCAGCGGGAGATCAGGACCAGCTTCCCCACCAGAGCGTAGTGGGGGGGAAGAGTCACATGTGTCAGGACCAGCGTCTCCTCCAGAGGGGAGAGAAGATGAGTCAGGGCTGACCACACCTCCATCGGAAAGTGGGGAAACGGAGGGGAGGTCAGTTCCAGCTAGCCTCCCCGAAGGGGGAAGCAGTGACAGGAGCAGTGTAACGGTCAGGAGGAAGGTTGCCGGCTGGGCGCGCGCGCCAAGTTCGAATTTACAGGCGCGCGGGACAGCAGAAAACCCGGATTGGGAACCAGGTCCTAAAGCCCGCCGGAGGGAGGGGGAAGACTCAGGGGACTCAGCGTCAGAAGAGTCTAGGAAGGGCGAGACCCCGACGGACAGGCGGAACCAGAGGAGGAGAGAGCAAAGGAAGAGGTGGAGCAAGGCTAGAGTCTTAAACTGGTGTCAGGGGGGAGGAGATTCAGACGGAGCTTCAGCGGTCTAGAGTTTGAGACGTAGGGCTGCACGCTGAGGCTGTGAAAGCGAAACTGAACTTCAATAAAGACTTTCGTACATAACAACGAACCGGCGTTGGTCCTTTGTGAGCTGGGACCTCGGGCAGCTCTGACAGTAATAATAATAATAATAATAATAATAATAATAATAATAATTTATTTGTACCCCACCCATCTGGCTGGGTTTCCCCAGCCACTCTGGGCAGCTTCCAACAAAAGATTAAAAACACATTAAAATGTCAGACATTAAAAACTTCCCTAGAACTGCTAGAAGGCCATCGGAGCTGGACCTCAGTGTCTGGGCTGAATGATGGGGGGGGGAGATGCTCCTTCAGGTACCCTCAAGTACCCTCGCCAGGAATAAATGTATAAAAACCGTAAAATAAAATTAAAAAAATAAAATAAACATGTATTTTGAGAGAGTACGTCCAGAAAAGTGTATTTTGAGTAAAAAAAATTAAAATTTTGGGTTTAGACAGATAACACGTTTATCTAGATGTTAATAATAATAATAATAATAATTTTTAATATCCCGCCCTCCCCAGCCGAAGTCGGGCTCAGGGTGGCTAACAACAATAAAATAAGACAACATTTTAAAATCATTTCATTAAAAAATTACTTCAAATCAAATTGAACCCTTTCATGCACACATGTGTGAGTCAGTAACTGTATATTACAACACTCTGTTCACTATCAAGACTGTATGGGCGGTTGGGGAATGTGCTTTCATGCTCTCCCACATGTGCAATTTGCGCTAAGAAATTACTCAGCTTAGGGAGTGTAAATGGAGTGTGTTGTAATTTGTATATGCATGAATGAAGGTCTGCAGGAATGTATATATGAGCGTTGGCGCCACTTATATTCCCAAGCCAGATGCGCATACATAAAATGATAAATATGCCATTTTACTTCTACCTACATTGAAATGCTCTTTCTTCTTTTAATCCTTTGTATGAGACAATCCGTTGTATCCCCTGGGCACTTATTCATCAAAGCAACTTTAAACTTCTTCTTCAAGATCAAATGGGCTCTTTAATCCATCTGCCCACAGCTCAGTGCGCTATAGAAATTAATCAAAAGTATCAGTTAACATCTGCAGCAGGCTTCTTCCTCTGAAGCACTGTAACATTGTTGTCGTCAGTAATTCTCCAAAGGATAGGGAAAAGGAGAAGAGAAGGGGTGGGTAAGGCTTCTGTTGCCTTTGGCCACCTTTAGCCATTATAATTGGTCAACTCCTTCTGAACTATTTATAGCTAGCTAATTCTTGATGTTTACTTCTCTTTTGTTGTTGTTGTTTAGTCGTTTAGTCGTGTCTTTTAATTTCGTGGCTGCTGTCACCATCTGCAGTGATTATGGAGCCCAAGAAAGTAAAATCTCTCACTGCCTCCATTTCTTCCCCTTCTATTTGCCAGGAGGTGATGGGACCAGTGGCCACGATCTTTTACAAAGGTTAAAATTTGAGTAGGGGAATCAATTGAGTGGGGGGGGGGTGAAAGAATAAGTTGACTGTTGAAATATTAAATCAAATGTTGGCTGAAATATAGTCCAAGCCAGTGTGGTGTAGTGGTTAAGAGTGGTAGTCTCATAATCTGGGGAACCAGGTTCGCTTCCCTGCTCCTCCACATGCAGCTTCTGGGTGACCATGGGCTAGTCACACTTCTCTGAAGTCTCTCAGCCCCACTCACCTCACAGAGTGTTTGTTGGGGGGGAGGAAGGGAAACTGGTTTGAGACTCTTTAAGGTAGTGATAAAGTGGGATATCAAATCCAAACTCCTCCTCCTCCTCCTCCTCCTCCTCCTCCTCCTCCTCCTCCTCTTCTTCTTCTTCTTCTTCTTCTTCTTCTTCTTCTTCTTCTTCCTGGGGCATACACAGGGATATGCATACCCCTAAACCTTTTGTGACTCTAACGGGAGAATATATATATATATATATATATATATATATATATATATATGTGTGTGTGTGTGTGTGTGTGTGTGTGTGTGTGTGTGTTCTCTAGCACGGTGAATTGTCAGTTCTGTTGCTACCCCTGATGGCAGCCTCATTTCCAGTCACAGTTTCCAGAGTCTCAGATGGAAGCAAGCATTTAATGGGTGAAGTAGGAGTTGGAATCTAGCATGGTGATTGGTCTGTTTCGTTGTTACCACCTCCGATGGCGGCTTCCTTTCCTTTCCTGGTGTAATGCATGTTCTTTGTACTTTTGTCCATTTACTGTATTTATTTTTCCTGATCTGAGTCAAAATGAGAGTACTCCTAAACATTTTTTTTTAGAAAAAAAGCAAAGGTCCAATCCAATACATACATATCACTTGTGCCTAAAAGGTAAAGGGACCCCTGACCATTAGGTCCAGTCGTGGCTGACTCTGGGGTTGCGGTGCTCATCTCGCTTTACTGGCTGAGGGAGCCGGCGTAAAGCTTCTGGGTCATGTGGCCAGCATGACTAAGCTGCTTCTGGCGAACCAGAGCAGCGCACGGAAACACCATTTACCTTTCCGCCGGAGTGGTACCTATTTATCTATTTGCACTTTGATGTGCTTTTGAACTGCTAGGTTGGCAGGAGCAGGGACCGAACAACGGGAGCTCACCCCATCACGGCGATTTGAACCGCCAACCTTCTGATCGGCAAGTCCTAGGCTCTGTGGTTTAACCCACAGCGCCACCCGTGTCCCACTTGTGCCGTAGGACATTGCAAATACAGTAAAATGCATATTTGTTGTTGTTGCTGTTGCTGGCATCCATTTGATTCTAGAGACAATGGAGTGCGCCTATGGGGGTGAAACCAAATCACTGTGTTAGCGGTGACCTCCCCGGCGTGCATGCCTGGGAAGTGTGTATGAAGGTCCTGTGCTGCCGGAATGGCAAGACCCCCCTCTTGGATTCACTGATGTGGTCCAAAGGAAAGCAGAGCGATACATTTGGCACCAGCTTGGCTTCAGGAGTTGCCGGAAAGAGGCGTACAAGATGCCATCCATCCATCTTAAGGGGCTCTACTTCCAGATTTGTATAGGTTTTACTCCTTTGACTTTTTTTGTCCCGAAGGTGCCCCACAAGGCAGTGGGTAAAAATGTTTATTAGCATAGAGATAAATCAGATAAATGCACCCTCTGTTCAAAAAGCAATGAAAATTAAAATAAAATTAAACACCTCCTTAGATTTAGCTTGCTTGGATGATGTCAGATAATAGCCAGGTATTGAAAGCGTTATTTATTGGAACAATATAAGCACCAGAGATAATTTTTCTAACTGCAGTAGTTGTAGCCTTCTAGAATCTAGAGGATCCAGTCCCATTCAGAAGGTGTACAAAGCCACATGGGACTCTTCTCTCCACACAGATACAATAGGCTGAATGGTAGTCTTGGCATTCTGAGCATGTGCAACCTGTGGCATGCCACATTTTGTTTACAAACTTTCTGGCCCCATGAAAGAGTGCCAGGACATAAGGGTGAAATGTACGTGCAGAATATTTATGTCCCTTTGTGACGGTGATGCTTTTCTTGCATTTATTGTGATTGGGTGACCTGTGCTCTTGTAGTAGCTACACTCCTTCAGAGGTGGGCTGGAAGGAGATTGCAGCCACAACCGTCACTGACCCTGCCGTACACTCTCCCCAAGTGCTTTTGCCTGGCTGGACTGTGCCCTTGAATTATGATCATGCTTATCATTTGTATGAATGGAGGATGGAGTAATGTGAAGCAGAGTGGGACGTTCGTGTGTAGAAAACTTGTGACTTTTATGAGGCTAGAACGTAGCCTGTCTGTACAAAGGGAGGAGTCACAACTGTTGCTCCTCCCACTTGGCTTTCTGGCCCCTCCCACCATTGGGAATAAGCCTCCAGATACTTGTCCACAAAGGGATATGGCCTTTGGAGTCAAAAAGGGTCCCCCACGCCTGATTTATCATCTTGGAGGCACACCCATGCATTGTTCTTCCCATTCGCAGCTGTTCACCTTAATCACGCTGCCACCAGCTTAACCAAATGGTTAGACTTGATTTAAAGCAACACCCAGCGATGCTGCAACTGCAGCTTTTAGATGGAACATAATGAGAACGAGCCATAATGAGCAAATATTTATGTCAATCATGTGGCGCCTCAAAACAATTTCACAATATCCACTTCACTTCCAATTACTTATACAGCCGAGATGTAACGACGATTGAGTAGCTTCTTGTTATAGGGTAATGATCTGCCGATGTCAAAATAGCATTCGCGGAAATTACTTGTGTTGTGCCAAGTGATTAATGAGATAGGCATAGCCTGTTTCCTCCACTGAATGTTAATGGGTGCCTGAGAATTTTCCCACAGTGCCGTTATTGGAAAGCTGGATTCTGATGGGCTTTTATGTACAGGTCATTTTGCATCACAGCCAATCCGATGCCACGTCCGTTCATTAGGACACTGTAGCCGTCTGCTGCTTAACTTTTCTTTCCTCGGCCTGCAAAGACATAGAGTCTGGATAAAATGCTTCTTAAACCTTGTGTCCGCCAATAAGTCATTCAGCACAATCAGGCTGCTTGATGCGTTTTGCGTTTTGCAGAAGTGCTGATCCAAGCCTGGCGAAGGCAAGATAAGAGAACGTGACCCAGAATGAGAAGTAAGCAAGCAAGTTAATGACACCTGCTAAACAGTCCCAGGTGTTCCTTAAAGCAATGATGGTAAAAGTGCTTTTGAAAGGTTCATGCCATTATTATTATTATTATTATTATTATTATTATTAATTGTGCCACACCCATCTGACTGGGTTGCCCCAGGCACTCTGGGTGGCTTCCAACATATACAGTGGTGCCTCGCAAGACGAAATTAATTCGTTCCGCGAGTCTTTTCGTCTTGCGATGTTTTTCGTCTTGCGAAGCACGGTCAGTTGCAACTGCACCTCTTCAAGCAGTTTTAAGAAAAAGGAAACAAACTCGCAAGACGTTTTCGTCTTGCAAAGCAAGCCCATAGGGAAAATCGTCTTGCGAAGCAACTCAAAAAACGAAAAACTCTTTCGTCTTGCGAGTTTTTCGTCTTCCGAGGCATTCGTCTTGCGAGGTACCACTGTATAAAAACATAATAAAACGTTACACATTAAAAAGCTTCCCTATACAGGGCTGCCTTCAGATGTCTTCTAAAGGTTGTTACTCATCTCCTTGACATCTGATGGGAGGGCGTTCCACAGGGCGGGTGCCACTACCGAGATGGCCCTCTGCCTGGTTTCTTGTAGCTTCACTTCTCTCAGTGAGGGAACCGCCAGAAGCCTTTGGAGCTGGATCTGTGTCCGGGCTGAACAATGGGGGTGGAGGCGCTCCTTCCAGTGGATTTACTCTGAGTAGGACTAACATTGGGTATGACCCATGGCCACTGATCCTTTAGTCCAAGCAGGATTTGGATGTGCCAGGCATTCAGAGGTTGTTGTAAGGGCCCTAGCTGGTTAGGGGCATATGCTGGCTGAGTCCCCATGTATGCCCTCACCTCTTTCCCCAGTGAAGCGGAATTCTAACTACATTCAGTTGGATGTGGTTGGAATCCTCCAGGTGATCAGGAGTTCTACACAATCAGCACCCTTGACTTGGGGGGTGGGGGGAGGATCCTAACTGCATTGAACTGAATCTTCCACCAGACCTTTGCAACAATGGAGGAAGGTTGAGAATGGAGGGGGCTGAAGCTTTTGGGGGGTGGGCACATGCCCCATACAAATCATCTCACTCCAGCAATGCTTCTTCCCCCTTAAATGCAGAAAAACACACAAAGGGTCCATGCATTTGCTTTACGCCTAAGAGAGGCAAGAAGCAAAAGTCTACCGAGAGTTAGTAGTTGAGATGGCTTTGTGGAACCTCCAGGCTGAGAGGTTCATCATCATAATGTCCCACCATGAAGCAAAGATGGGAGAAGGCTGGTGCCTTCTTGACCTCCTTCTCGGCTTCCCATCGGTATCTAATTCACCACTGTGGAGAACAGAATGGTGAACTAGATGGACCTTCCACATAACCCAACAGGACTCTGGGGACATCTGAGGAATAAGACTTTCTCTTGAATAATCAGCAAATCAATTCAACACCAATCCTAAATGTCCTCGGTTGCTATGTATCATAGTTGCTGTCAAACCTGCTTGAATGTGTCACAGCCCTTACCTGCTGCTAATAAACATAGAAATACAGTGGTACCTCGGGTTAAGTACTTAATTCGTTCCGGAGGTCCATTCTTAACCTGAAACTGTTCTTAACCTGAAGCACCACTTTAGCTAATGGGGCCTCCCGCTGACGCCGTGCCGCCAGAGCACGATTTCTGTTCTCATCCTGAAGCAAAGTTCTTAACCTGAGGTACTATCTCTGGGTTAGCGGAGTCTGTAACCTGAAGCGTATGTAACCCGAGGTACCACTGTAATGCTAATTCAATGACAAGATTCTCATTTGTGGCATTGTCGAGTTATGTTGTATGTTGTTTTCAGATCTCCGAAAAGTTTGTCCACAAAGTTGAGGCTTCATTGTGTGAATTCCAGACAACTTGTTCCTGGTTTCTTTCTGGGGAGACCAGATGATGTTGACCGCTTACGGAGCATTCTGATTCGTTTGTGGGGGAGGTTAGATGACGTTTCATCAAAGCAAGAGTTGCCTTGTGTTTCCCAGCACATTTCCCCATCACTTTCCTTACTGCAAAAAGTCTGATCTCTTTAGGAGGCGGGTTTGTTTTTCAGGACCTCCCATTCAACTATAGTTGTGCAACCTGAATATGCTGGTGTGTGATCAAATCCCATCTGAAAAATAATGACAGTCTGTAAGCACCCAGTCTCTCTGCATTTTCTTTACCTCCCAGAGTAGCATGAAAATGTGTTACTGAATCAGACCCAAGAGTTCATCTGCTTCAGCATTCTGACTGTGGCCAGCCAGATGGTCACTGAAACCAGATGAAGTATTTTTTGTGAGCTTGTTGTTCCCGTACCCAGTTCTGTTACTACTCAGCTTATATATACGCTTAACTTTTTTAAATGAACTTTTCCCCTTCATGGGTTGAGAGGCACATTATACAGCTGTGTCTCTTTTAATTACAAATGCCATTTTTTTAAATAAAAAAATAAATCTGCAGTGCCCTAGCAAGCAGGAAAACAGCAGGTGAAGCCACATTTGCTGCGACTGCATGACTCAAATTAGTCTTTTGGGGTAAATGGATATAAAGCAATTAAGGTTGTGGCTGTAGCAGCAATACACGTGTGCCAAGAAAACTCTTTGTGAAACAGATACTGATGAGGACAAAAAAGTGTAAGGTTTGCAGATACTCTGGCCATTATTCCATCTAGCTCAATATTGTGGCTCTCTAGGATTTCAGAAAGGAGTCTTTGCTATCTGTGGCTGGAGATGCCAGAGATTGAGACTTCCTAAGTGTAAGGCTCAGTGCGAGAGCATCTACCTTGCATGTGGAAGGGCCAAAGTTCAATTCCTGGCATCTCCAATCTCTCCCAGTCTGAAACCTTATAGCAGGGGTCAGCAAACTTTTCCAGCAGGGGGCCGGTCCACTGTCCCTCAGACCTTGTGGGGGGCCGGACTATATTTTGAAAAAACATACGAACAAATTCCTATGTCCCACAAATAACCCAGAGATGCATTTTAAATTAAAGGACACATTCTACTCATGTGAAAACACGCTGATTCCTGGACTGTCCGCAGGCCAGATTTAGAAGGCGATTGGGCCGGATCCGACCCCCAGGCCTTAGTTTGCCTACCCATGCCTTAGGCAGTGGTTCTCAACCTGTGGGTCCCCAGATGTTGTTGGACTACAACTCCCATCATCCCTGAGCTCTGGCTTTGCTAGCTAGGGGTGATGGGAGTTGTAGTTCAACTACATCTGGGGACCCACAGGTTAGAGAGATGCTGTCAGTCACTGATGGGCCAATGTTTCTGCCAGTGAATGGTTCCATTGTCTCCTTGTGTTTATGCAGTATGTATTTGTTGATTTTAAGGAATGGCTAGCGATAGTGGTTGGTGATTGGTTGGGAGATATTGTAAGAAGAAGAAGAGTTTGGATTTGATATCCTGCTTTATCACTACCCTAAGGAGTCTCAAAGCAGCTAACAACTTCCTTTCCCTTCCTCCCCCACAACAAACACTCTGTGAGGTGAGTGGGGCTGAGAGACTTCAGAGGAGTGTGACTGGCCCAGGGTCACCCAGCAGCTGCATGTGGAGGAGCGGGGAAGCGAACCCGGTTCACCAGATTACGAGTCCACTGCTCTTAACCACCACACCACGCTGGCGATCAAGTGGGTGGTGTGTTTGTGGTGGAAGTGTGGGAATAGAATGGGATGTGTGCTATTGAATGATAGCCTGGCTAGCTCAGTTGGTTAGAGCGTGGTGCTGATGACTCAAAGGTTGCTTGTTCGGTCCCTGTATGGGACAGCTGCATATTCCTGCACTGCAGGGGGTTGGACTTTGATGATCCTCAGGGTCCCTTACAACTCTATGATTCTACAATTCTATGAGTTGCAGGTACAGTCATACCTTAGTTCTTGAACGGAATCTGTTCTGGAAGTCCGTTCGACTTCCAAAAACATTTGAAAACCAAGTTGCGGCTTCCGATTGGCTGCAGGAGCTTCCTGCACTCAGTCAGAAGCTGCGGAAGCCGCGTCGGACATTCGGCTTCCAAAAAACGTTTGCAAACCGGAACACTCACTTCCGGGTTTGTGGTGTTCGGTAGCCAAAACGTTTGAGTGGCAAGGCGTTTGAGATCCAAGGTACAACTATATTGTATTGTGCAGATATAAGGCGGCATTTGGATGCGACGTGTGTATTAGTTAGTGGGGCAAGTGGGGCATTTTGTGGGCTGGATGTGGAATCGCTGGCCCTAAACATGTTTCACAATGTGCTGCTACGTTTTTGTTTTGGGAGATTGTGTTGCATTGCATTGCAGTTTCACAGTTCCGTTATTGTATTTGTTTTTCATTGCTGTATTTGTTTGTTTTTGGTGAACTGCTTCGAGACTATATTAAGTATTACGCAGAATATATGAATATATTAAATAAGCAAACATCCTATGCGTATTTACTCAGAGGTCGGTCCCACTGTGTCCAAAGGCTTTTACTCCCTAGTAAGCTCGCTTAAGAATGCAGTCTTAGGCTGTAACCCGATGCATGCTTCCCTGGATGTAAGTCCCATTAAACTCAGTGAAATATTTCTAATTATGAGCTTGAGCTGCATATCGTTTCCTAAACCTTCTCCTGCCCGTGATGCAAAAGAAGCGTTTTAGATTCTTCTTGCTTTTACTCTCTGTTGTTTTATTAAATTGTGGCTTGGGAAATTTATTTTAGTGAGGAGTTTCACTTTTTGTGTACTTTCAGATCTGCCTTGCATGCTCTTGCATGTTAATGCTTTGGATAGGCTATGCTTGAATTCTACACACATCTCAAAAAGAAAGTATTCACAATATGGAAAGTCTGCAATTGCACCGCTGGGTGGCACTGTGGTTCAGCAAAAAAACCTGACATTGAAGTTCACCGAGGCAGCGTTTTGAAACAGACTGAAATACACCTTGAGTGTTGTGAGACCAATCTACTTGTACTTTATATGAACCACCTGCTTCAGTTCTGTACTCATGTGGGGTTGCCAAAGGGGAGGTGGTGGCAGGAAACAGATGTGGAGTTAGGTCCAGATGAAAAGGAGCAAGGGAAATATGGGCACTTCAGCCCCTTAGATTTTGGATGATGGATTCAGCATCATCAAAGAGTTTTCTTATGTAGCCTAAAAGTGCTATTCAGTATCCCAAGTGAGTGTAGCTGCTGAAAATAGTCTGTTGGTGGCTCAGTTCTTATGTAATGTTGGGATGCGGGTGGCGCTGTGGTCTAAAGCACCAAGCCTCTTGGGCTTGCCGATCAGAAGGTTGGTGGTTTGAATCCACATGACGGGGTGAGCTCCCATTGCTCTGTCCCAGCTCCTGCCAATGTAGCAGTTTGAAAGCACACCAGTGCAAGTAGATAAACAGGTACAACTGCAGCAGGAAGATAAATTGTAGAGTTGGAAGGGACCGTGAGGATCGTCTAGTTCAGCCCCCTGCAATGCAGGGATCTTTTGCCCAATGTGGGACTCGAACCCACGACCTTGAGATCAAGAGTTTAAGTTAGGAATGTGATGTCCAAAAAGGCCAAGCATTTATTTCATTGAAATCACTTAAACACACACATCTTCTGGTGTGAAGTGGATAATTTTCCTTGCCCATTTCCCTCCCACAATGCAGGCCTGAATCTATGGATCCATCCATAGTCTCATCCAGAAATGTCTGCAGTTGGTTCCGTCACAATCAGTTTCTGCAGGAAGTAACGTATTTTTCGCTCTATAAGACGCACCCGACCATAAGATCCACCTAGTTTTAGAGGAGAACAAGAAAAAAAAATTCTCTCCCTCTCTGCGCAGCGCTTCTCCAGCAAAGTGGGAGGAGAAACAGAAGGGGCTCTGTTTCTCCTCCCGCTTCACTGAAGGGGTGCTGCACAGAGAGGGAGAGCTGTGCAGCGCCTCTCTAGTGAAGCAAAGTCAGAACAGCAAGAGGGATTGGTGCACAGCAATCCCTCTTGCTGTTCTGGCTTCTGGGATAGCCGTGCCAAGCCTCTTCAGGGCAGGGGGAGCGTTCCTCCCGTTGCCCTGTAGAGGCTTTGCACGGCTATCCCAGAAGCCAGGAGAGCGAGAGGGATTGGTGCGCACCGGTCCCTCTTGCTCTCCTGGCTTCAGCGCTAACTGCGCAGCCTGCATTCACTCCATAAGACGCACACACATTTCCCCTTACTTTTTAGGAGGGGAAAAGTGACTCTTATAGAACGAAAGATACAGTATTTATGACGGGGCAATAGTTGTTGCAATCCATTGAGTCTAGGGCTGGCTTTTTCAGTGGTGGCTGCACTACTCCCTCCTAATGCAAGGAAGCATTTGCAGTTCCCTGGAAACACATGATCAACCTTCCCTGACTCAATTTCCCCAGCTGTGATGGCTGGGATCAAGAGGCCAGGGTTGTCGATGCAACACTCATTGGTGTCTGTACACCTGCCAATGCCTGCTTTGGTGCCCACAGAGGCCTTCCTCCTGTCCATTATATCTGTAGAAATGTGACTTTCAGCTCTTTGCATAGCTCATACTCAGCTTTGACTGGACACCAGGAATATTAGATATCAATTGTAATTGGATGCCACCCTTTCCTTCTGCTATGGTCGCCACACAGACTGCACAAGGAGAGGAGAGGGACCTTAGTCTTCGTTGAGCAAGTAGTGGTAGATCGAGTATGTGAAGGATTTTGGGCTGAGGGGGGGGCATGAGAGAGAATGCTGGAAATGAAGCCCCCCGCATCCAGCCCACCTGGTTCCCTCATCTGTGGCAGCAGACATGTCTTTGAGCAACCTTTTGAATCAGCTTGAAGTGGGCTTTAAAAAAAATTGGAAGAGGGGGGGGGCTGAGGAACTGATGGGAGAGATTCCCCCCCCCAAGTCCATCTGCCTTTGCAGAAGCCACTTCTCCTGGCTGAGAGAGAACAGTTAACTCTTCCTGCCTGTTTTGAGGATAGGTGCTTATAGCAGAATGCATAACCTCCTCCCTTTGAAGCACCTATCACCACTTTCTCTGTCTGTCTGTCTGTCTGTCTGTCTGTCTGTCTGTCTGTCTGTCATCTAATGGCTTCACAGTAAAAATGATGCCAACTTTCTTCTTCTTCTAATCTATTTATAAGGTCCTTTGTTTATTTGTGGATGCCTCTGGGAGGAGCTGTTCTCCTGATTTTTTTGGATCCTCTGATGGTACTGCTACTATCTGGAGCAGTTTTGGAATAACGAAATACGTTCCCAGTGCCTCTTGCTAAGAAGTTAAATTATGATGCAACCAGGTTTGTGAGGGTAGCATGCTGTAGTTAAACAATAAAAGCAGTCGGCCAATTCCCCCTCTATATTAATATATTTGTGAATATTTTGTTGCACAGATTCCATGCATATGTTCCCAGAATTCTACTGGAGGAATCACGGAACGTTTCTCATAACAGTAGGATAAATTGCAGTAGCTTGGAACCAGAATGGGCTACTGAGATGTCTTCTAAAAGTTTGGTTATTTTTTTCTTTGACATCTGGTGGGAGGGCGTTCCACAGGGCGGGTGCCACTACCGAGAAGGCCCTCTGCCTGGTTCCCTGTAACTTGGCTTTTTGTAGCGAGGGAACCACCAGAAGGCCCTCAGCACTGGACCTCAGTATCCGGGCAGAACGATGGGGGTGGAGATGCTCCTTCAAGTATACTGGACATGGTGTTATAACGCATTTAAAACTCATTTTCTTTGTTGATGTAGCTGACTCCATAGTCCGAATCATAGGTATAGTCACTTATGATCTAGAGGTTAAGGTTAACCCTACACCAGGCACCCCCAAACTCGGCCCTCCAGATGTTTTGGGATTACAATTCCCATCATCCCTGACCACTGGTCCTGTTAGCGAGGGGTGATGGGAGTTGTAGTCCCAAAACATCTGGAGGGCTGAGTTTGGGGGTGCCTGCCCTAGACAAATCTGGAGTGGAGTCCCTAAGACAGTTGGATGACACCTTGAACACCTCCTTATGGCAACTCCTACAGCCCAGCTGGTGACAAGCGTATTGCTCTGATTTACTTTGGACCACGTCAGTGAGGCCGAGAGAAGGGTCTTGTCATCTGGGCAGCCCAGGACCTCCATACACATTGCCCAGGCTTGTGCCACTCTGGTGCTGCTAACACAGCCGTTTGACTTCATCCCCAGAGGCACACTCCACTGTCTCTTGAGACAGATGGGTGCCAAAAACAACAAGCAGAATCAGCTAGCAGTTAGGCGAGTCCACTGTGCAACAGCGCTTTGCAACCCCTTCCAACTAAAAGTACCCCCGACAAAAAGAGTTATTTTGAGTTGCATTTCTTTTACCATCCCTGATTAGAACAACATCTGTGAGTGCCTTAAGAAGAAGAGCTTATGAAACAGAAGTATCAGACAGCAAATAGAGAATTTGCAGCGCCAGGAGTCTTGAGGCAATTAAGAATATACAACAGCCGCTTTAGCTCCCACTTGGAATATTTTATAATAGCTGTGTTTTCTTCAGCCCCTCTCCCCTATTTCGAGTTGCATAGGAAATGGCATTGTGCAAAATACTGCAAATTGCTATGCTTCTGTACTCAAACATAGTTTCTAGCAGAGGGGAAAATCCTTGTCTGACCTTTGTGTGGTTGCAATTCATTTCCTTAGGGCGAACAGCTGTTTGGTAGCAGTTGCTGCCTTTGAATATACTGATGCGACAGTGTTCTAAAAAACCCCACAAACCCCACACAAAATAAATGGCACACTCATCGTTGCAGTAACTGCAATAACTGAGTCTAGTGAGCCAGAATCTTGGATAGTATAAAAACAGGCATATTGTCAATATTGTGTGACATCAAATGGTTGTTCCTCTGCAACATTTTGTAGAAGGATAGGGCAGAGGCAATGGTCTTCCCTCAAGGCAGCATAAGACTTTTGACAAATCTCATGATGACAAGCGGAGGGGCAGATTGCAACAGCCTTTGGAGTTCCTCTCCCTCTGTAATATTAGCCCCATTCAGGCCTTTAGCCTGATCCTTAGGGGTCTGGGAATGTATATACTGCCCCCATCTTCCTTCCTTCCTGCCATGCACAACCTCCATGTGTTTCTTATTAAGGTGCAAAAGGAGCTTCTATGCATGTCTACCCGGGTGTGTGATGTTACTGCAGTCAAACCAGTAATTCATGTTTTGCCAGAGAGGCACACGAAGGGGCTGAGGCTCACAGAGCTTTCCTGTAAATTTCCTAGAGAGAGCTCTGTGAGATCGCTTCCTTTGTCTGCCTTGGCCAGAAGCTGTAACACTACATAATTCCTGCCTGCCTGGGAGTCCTCCCCTTCCTTCATCATGCTTCCAAGGTGATCACATGTGCATCTCTGAGCCCTGCAGCTCAGACACCTTTTTTGAACGTTCTGTTACTTAAAGGTAAAGGGACCCCTGACCATTAGGTCCAGTCGTGGCCGACTCTGGGGTTGCAGTGCTCATCTCACTTTATTGGCCGAGGGAACTGCCATACAGCTTCTGGGTCATGTAGCCAGCATGACTAAGCTGGTGAACCAGAGCAGCGCATGGAAACACTGTTTACCTTCCCGCTGTAGCTGTACCTATTTATCTACTTGCACTTTGTTGTGCTTTCGAACTGCTAGGTTGGCAGGAGCAGGGACTGAGCAATGGGTGCTCACCCTGTCACAGGGATTCGAACCGCCGACCTTCTGATCGGCAAGTCCTAGGCTCTGTGGTTTAACCCACAGCACCACCCACACCCCTTTTGTTACTTAGGTAGTTGTTTTAAACCCGCCTTCATTTTGCTACTGTAACTGCTGCTTCAAGACCCTAGATTATGTAAGCAAGCACTACATTTGTTTCTTCGTAAAACGACGCGTGTGTGATTATTGTTTTTAACTGGGGGGAAAGGAGTAATACCAGGAAAATCCAGTCTGTCTTAAAGCATCCTGGATTATTGTTTGAAGGTTAAATCAACCTTGTCTTAGCTTCTGAGTTTAAGCTGCCCACCGTAAGAGGCGGCTGTGGGGGCTTCCTTTGTAGCAGAAGTAGCAGCCCTGATGAGGGAGTTTTTGTTGAAGACATTTGCTAGGAGATAAAGAGACCCCGAGGCCTCTCAGCCTTCCGGTCAGCTGCTATTTGACATGTCAAAAAACTGTCATGTTAACTGTGTCCTCCTTCTTCTTTGGCGATCACTTGTAGCCAAGTAAGATTGTCTTCCATAAAAATGAGTCCGTAAGTGACTGTGGAGGCCAATTCCGGATCCACACGTCCTTCCACAGTGGGGACATTGGTTTCCGGGCGGGAGTTGATCACGGTGTGGATTTGCCAAGCGTGCCTTCCGATTCTTTATCCCCCGAGGCTGGCCCTTTCGTTAGACAAACGGAGGTAATTGCTTTAGGTGGTCGGGGCTCTGATGCCATCCCTGCTCAACTCTTGTAGAGCTCTCTAGGCAGGTGTTTATTGTGGGATTGGTGCTCCACATGAATTCCAGTTGTTTTTTTTTGAAGCATCCACATGATGTCACTGCCATCAAAACCTGTTGCCTGCTCATTTGCAATTCTTCCCTCCCTCCCCACAACAATCTTTTTATAGAATTAAGTCCCTCACCTGGAAGTACCCACGGGTGCAGAGAAACTGCTGGTGGATGCAGTTTCCCGGTGTATTTCATATCTACATGCAGTGATTTGCATGCATGTGGGAAGTTTGCAAAACCCAGTGGCCCTTAATCCTCTTGAAATCTGTGGAATTTAAAGTGTTTCACTGCTTCTTTAAATTTCATTGATTTTAGAGGGGCCTGGTTGTTCTGCACCAAATATAGGCCATTAATGGGAGGAAGCAGTGGAACTGAAGTGAAGTGCTGTTTTAGACCTGTGTTTTACATAGGGCATTCACCTATGCCACCTTTTGAAGTGTGGATTGCGTAAGCGTTTTGTGACATTGCATACAGGAAGGAATACGCAGGGTGGGTTGGAGGGGCTGAGCCTTTAAGTTCTTTGGGTCTCAGACACGGTTGATAAAACATCCAAAACACAATCTTTCTATGTTTTTTTCTTTCAGTTTAACTTTTATTAAAAGAGGTTCTAAGGTACTGTACTGTATCCAGCACATTATATTTATTACCAAAATTATTAACAAATATACAAAACTTATATATGGAATATTTATTACATCCATTTATTCCTCTATAATACTGCATTTGTTCAAGTAGGTTACCTACAGTGTAAACTTCCCTCAGTTTGATCTCGCATAGTTTGGGAAAGCCCCTCTTAACCCCATATGGTTATCATATAATTTTCTTTTCTTTATTTGGCTTTCACTGGTTGTATCTGATTTTCACATTTGGCACATGGAAGAAACATCGACAGTGCAAAAAGAGGCATCTGCCCCCTCCCCCGGTTTAATTCTGAGTCAGTTTTTAAAAGCCGAGGAGACTCAAAATACATTAATTTGATATTAGTATTAATGCATATGACACACAGGTCAGTTGTTATTCAAGTTGAGTGCATTCAACTGCTTCCCACATCCCATCGCTCAGACTCTTCTGCTGTGCAAGATTGCAAAAGCCAGGCCCCTTTTTAGGGAGCTGAAGGGCTCTTGCTGGTGACAGAAACCCCCAGTTTCATGTTTTTTTGTTCTATTGTCTTGTGCCTTCTTGAATTTGCCAGAGAGCGACTGCTTTGTAAACTGAGTTGGGAAAGGAGGGCATCCTTCACTGGGGAAGGCTTTCTGCAGACAATTTCCTCAAGAACTGAAAATTACGGGTCTTTGCACCCAGATGCAAAGAACATAATAAGCTGTCATGGGTTTAAAAAAAAAATCTGCAGAAGAGAATAGTGTCATTCTATTTCAGGAGTGCAGCTTTCAAGTGTAGCCATTAAAATAAAGAACCACCCAGGAAATGCTCCCATCCCACCCCTTTTCTTTTCTGTTTCTCGCCGTTTACAAATGTAGCTTAATGTAACTGAGTAAAGCTGATCCAGAGAGAGCTCTTACTTATTCCCACTCCTCTTCTGCATTCTCCCTCAAGCACCATATTGCTATTTGTAGGAGGCCACCTCGCCTGTGTCCTCAATATCTGATTGAGTACAAATTCGGATGGCTGCACCGAGTACCCGAGTAGTACTCTGCCTTCGCCTCTTGGTTACCAAAGGGCCCCGTTCCCTTCTGTGGCGCCGTACATTTCGGCCAGCTTTTTGAAGCGGGGCCCCCAGTCCGTCAGATAGTCGTAGCTCTGCTCTGAGTCCGTGGACGCAGACTGCAAGGAACTGAGCGACTCGGCCACAGAGCCGTTGCCCTCAAACATGTACGTCTGGAGAGAGTCAAAGGGAGGGGCCCAGAGGTCCATGTCAGCTTCGTAGAGCTTGGCCAACACGTAGCTATGAACGCTGCTGTCCACTCTGCAAGCTTGAGGAACGTATCTGGAGAGGCTTTCGATTTCCGGCATCATGTCCTGCCTGCTCTTCAGCACCACTTGGGCCTCCCTCGGGTTCCACAGGGCTGCGATGTCAAAGGCCTCCGTGTCTTCCTCCCCACCCCCCTCGTCATCGTACCGAACGATGTTCTCGTGGATGTTCTCGTCTTCATCAATGATATACGGCTGCTTCCTGTGCCTTCTCATGGACAAGATCAGCAGTACCAGCACTAGAAGGAGCAAGCCAGAATGCAAGACTTTTAGAGCACAGTCAGCCTCCACAACAGATGCTGCCCACCTTTTCCCACCGACCATTCTTGCCCTTGATGTAGCAGCAACATCCATGGTGGCAAAGGACAAAGCAAAACACAAACAGCATGTAAGTGGCAGGACTGGGCAATATTTTAGGATGGATGCACAGCATTAGACTTAAAGCAAGCAGTATTGAGGGAGGCAGATTTTACCCTGGGGGTATCTGCTACCTCATTCTGTGCTAAATGCTAAGGGAGTGCTTGCTGCATTTACCTTCTCAGTTCTATCTAGTTCATGGAAAGGTCAGTTGAGTTTTGCAGATCGCTTCTAGTTCCAAGCAGGCATTTTTTGGAAGGTCTCATTAACACTGTGAACATAACCCAGTTTTCATGAAAAGGGAAATGTCAATTGCAGCTTGAAAAACAGGATGCCCAAAATGCCCATGGCCACTTTCAAGGCCAAACAAGTCACTTGCCACCCCCATACAATGGTGAATTATCGTAGCTATTGCCTAGGGTTATGGTAGCAAAACTGTACCTGCAAGTTGCTGGAACATGCCCTAAATCAAATACAAGTCAAATCAACTAAGAACAGTACTTTACACAAAACGTTAATGAGAAAGCCTTTTCGAAAGCTTGCCTATTTTTAGAACATTGGTTTTATTGGCACTGCATTCTAGTAAGCATGGTAGCCGCTTCCATTGTGCCAGAAGAACAGATGGTGTTACTATTAATTTAAGAAACGATACGTATATTTACCTAGCAAGACAAAGATGCAGGCTAGAATGGCAATAAGAGCTCCTCTACTCAGGCTGACAGGGAGCACATAGGCCTCTGCATTGCAGGACATCACAAGACCCTTGTCATCGCAGCTGCAAACGTGGATGGTTACCGTCCCAGTGCTACTCAGCATGGGGCGTCCATTATCAACTATCAGGATAGGAAGGTAAAAGATATTCTGTTCATGCTGCCGGAAGCCTGATCTCCTGGTTAAAATCCAAGCTGTGTTGTCTAGAAGGCGGGGAGAAATAAAAGATGTCAATATTGATTTGCAATGTAAAAATAAATAAATCAATTGGAGGTAGATGCTATTAAACTATTTTGCTATGGATCCATACATTTAGAATACTATATTTACTTTGGCCTGCTGCTGCTGTGATTACCTTGTGTGAATGTGGGCAGAGGAAAGAAAATGAAGAATGTGACAAAAGGCTAGCTGTAAGATACTAGGATTTGTACACTGACATGCACACTAAATTCAGACCCTTTTCTCTCTTTACTATCAAACTTGTGATTCCACTTTCTCAGATGTTGGAGGGTGTACATTTGACCGAAGTAGAGGGCTTGGGGTTGAGCTGGAGTTTAGCTAGATTTATTGTCAAAGTCTCCTGATGGCTAAGCAGCATGAAAAGCAAACCAAGGTGGTTTCTTAGAGGTTAGCAGCATTTATCCCTTTCCATCCCTTTTATTTATTTTTTTGACAAGCTTAATGTCAGGGCAGGCATCTGGTGCACCGACCGCTATGGAAATTTCCAGGCTTGTTGACAGATTGACAATTCAAGTGCAATGCATTTGTGCCAAACCTTGTTTGCGCACGATAAGATGCCACAGTGATTTGATGCCATAAGTATTGTTTGCAAGTAACATGATGGGATAAGACATGGATGTCAGAAATCTAAGCGCTCTCTCTTTTTTATGTTTCAGCACTGGATAGCGGCCATTGCAGTATTCTATCACTTAAGAGAGACAGACATTCCCCTACCGAATTGGCATGAAAAGTAGGTATCTCTAAATACTGTATATACTGAAATCTACTCTGTTGGAAAATGTTTACTTGTGCCAATTCTCTACCCATACATACACTGCCAAGACTGCTAGCAAAACAACCTGCTTTGGCATGGTCAGGTAATAACAGACACGTGTGCTGATCATAGAAGTCTTGTCCAGAGAGCATAAAGTTACATCCCTTGCCAAGAGTGGGCAATAGTGGTGGTAGCAACCATATAATATGGGTGCTCAGCGCTTGCATACACTGCTGCAGTGACACGGATCCTGACCGAAGGGAACTAGCAGTTTGGTGGCAGACGCATCACAGTGGTAATGCATGACCTGGGCAGGCAAATATACAAATGTTTTTGTGAGCTAGAATGATCGTTTTATGCATTTGAAAATTGATTTTTTTGTTTCTGCAAAGTCAACCCTGGCACTATTGGTGAGGGCCAATCAGTGTATAGGCCTACTTTATAGTGATAGTTATTGAAGAGTATTTGCATTGTACAGTGCAGGGTGCAATCCTACAGGGCCTGGGAGTTCTTGAGTCCATAGAATATTTTGGACCTCTAGGACTTGCCGATCAGAAGGTCGGCGGTTTGAATCCCCGCGACGGGGTGAGCTCCCGTTGCTCGGTCCCTGCTCCTGCCAACCCAGCAGTTCGAAAGCACCTCAAAGTGCAAGTAGATAAATAGGTACCGCTCCGGCGAGAAGGTAAACGGTTTTTCTGTGCACAAGAAGCGGCTTAGTCCTTCTGGCCACATGACCTGGAAGTTGTACGCCGGCTCCCTCGGCCAATGAAGCGAGATGAGCGCTGCAACCCCAGAGTCGGCCACGACTGGACCTAATGGTCAGGGGTCCCTTTACCTTACCTATGAGGGCAGAGGGGGAGATCCTGAAACCAGAGGTCCTCTCTGGTTAGCAGCAAAGGTTTCCACTGCCCTGCCTGTCCTGGGGCTGAAAATGGGGTGGCTTGGTGACAGCATTGAAGACCAGTCTGGGGCCTGCAAGGATCTCTAGGATTCTAAATTCCCTTGTTAAGCCTGACATGCCCCCAAACACAACCAGAAACTATATCAGCCTCAGAGATGGAGGACTTATTTCCCTCCCAGAGGGATAGAATGTAGAAGGGGGGGGGGAGGAGGCACAACCCATCAAGACTTAATAGTGGGAGTTCCACCACAAACTCTCCTGCCCCATTTTTTTGAAGTTTATTTTTATTTTATTTTAATTGCTGATTATAAAGTAATAAATACCAAAGTTTCTATTTTATTCTGACATCTAGCATTTCTAAAACCAAACATTTTCCTGATTCACTGTTCTGAGATCCCCCCCCCATTTAAAAGATGACAAGGGTTCAATTTTTAAATGAACATTTAAGTGCCACAGGTCAGGACCAATATCTGCTCTTGTGACTGATACAATGGCTGTGCTTGAAAACTGGTCTTCAAAACAAAACACAAGGAACAGCAATTCACTCATTGCTGTCACTCCAAATTACACTACTTGTTTACTTGGTGGCGGTAGGAAGTACATCTGATGCTGAGAATTCTCCCCAAATTTCTCTCTCTCTCAACACATTGCCTCAAGGATGAAGTGAGCCTGGATCACCCAATGCTGTAGTGATGGTTTCTTTCAACCTCATCAGCAAAGCATGTTCAAAAAAAGGAAGACAAGGTCACAGTGTGTTCTAGCAAGGCAATGCCCTGGAAACTCTGGCAGCTGTTTCAAAATAACTGATATAGGCAGCTTAGTGCTAGAACATGCTGATGCAAGAAGACACCTCTTACTTACTGAAGTAGATTTTCATTTTGTCATCTAAGGAGAGAAGATCTGCTAATATTTAGAATTTTTCAAAACATTTAATATGCAGATTCCTCTGAATAATTAGATTATTCCTTTGTCCCACCAAATGCCCAGGTTTCTACAATGAACAGGATTGCATTCATATCTATCCTCTGAATTTAAGAGGCAGGGGGCCAGCCCAAGACATTTTGCTGCCTGAGGCAGAGAAGCAAGTGGTATCTTGGGTGTAGTATGCAAGGCTGGCCAAGTTGTTTTGGCACCTGAGGCAGAAAATACCAGAAATGCTTCTAAAACTCTCTAGCAGTTAAAACAAAAAAACCACCCTGTAAATTAATTGTTGTTAATTTTGTTGCCCTTTCTTGACTTCCAAAACCAGCTGCCTGAGGAAGCTAACTTACTTTGCTTAATGGTAGGGCCGGACCTGATTAGAAGAACCCCAAATAGAGGACCAGCTATGCTGGGGAGGGACTGGGTGAAAAGGAAGTGGAGGATCATCATCAGTGTACAGCATGCACAGTGACATGCTGATCAGCCTTTCAGATCATGTACGATATATAATAGAATCACTTTATTGCAATGGGCAAATGCTAAACGGAATAGCGCTCTAACCATCCAAAGAAAAACATCTATGTGAAAATTACATGTCTGCTCTTGTGAAGAAAATATCCTGAACATTTTATGTCGCTTTTCAGCAAGGTGAACTGTGATTGGATGTACCGTATTTTTTGCACCATAACACTCACTTTTTTCCTCCTAGAATGTAAGGGGAAATGTCTGTGCGTGTTATGGAGGGAATGCCTACGGGTGGCATGCCTACGGATTTTCCTCCTCTAAAAACTATGTGCATGTTATGGTCGGGTGCGTGTTATAGAGCGAAAAATACGGTACATGGAAATAACTGGAGGTTTCATAAATCTCTACTCCCCCTGCTTTCCCTAATGTTATGAAGATTGTTTTCACCACTAGGTGATGCTAAAAAAAGGTAAAGGTAAAGGACTCCTGATAGTTAAGTCTGGTTGCGGACGACTTTGGCGTTGCGGCGCTCATCTCGCTTTATTGGCCGAAGGAGCGGGTGTACAGCTTCCGGGTCATGTGGCCAGCATGACTAAGCCACTTCTGGTGAACCAGAGCAGCGCACGGAAATGCCATTTACCAGACTTCCGGGTTAGCTCCATCGACTAATGGCGGATTCCCTCTGAGCTCCGGAGAGAATCGGCTCTGCAGGATCGGGTCTTGCCGCTGCGGCGACGCGGGGACCCATAAAAATCACAGGCGGTGAAGCCTGTGAACCTGGTGACTCGGCGGGCACCATTTGCGCCCCCCAACCTGTGAAGGAGCCTTTTTAAAGGCTTCGGAATGGGGGACGGGGTGAGCGGCGCGGTGCGGAGAGTCGACTGCTTCTCCTGCAGAGTGAAGCTGCATTGCCATGGTCGGAGAGTGCTGACTTCTTCTTTTGAACAATTGGACTCTAAAAGTAACAACCCGTGAGTACTACGGAAATTGGTACTGTAAAGAAAATTTTGCTTTTAAGAATTAGGCACGATTGGGGAAGGTGTAAAAAGGAAGTCTGCCTCCCCGTCTTGTAAACAAGTTAAAGCAAAGACCTGCTAACTAAGGTCAAGAGAACTTTTTCTTCTTTCCTTCTTTGGTAAAAGACTTTAATTTCACGATTTGGCAGTATAAGAAATTTTGCTGGAGGATAAAGAGCTTAATTTTGGGAACCGAAGTGCCACCCTCCCGGACCCGGGAGTGTTCCGCGAGAGAGCCTGTTGATGAGGTACTAAAGAGTTTGACAGCTGTCAAAGTAGCTGTCAAAACGGAAAAAGAGAACTTTGTTTCTGTTGCTTCTGCTGGTTATATATGTTACAATTTTTGTTACAATTTGTTGAAAACAAGGAAGAACTGATACAAACTAGCTGGATTTTTGGACTTGGATTGGAACGAACACTAAGAAACCAAAATCCCTCTAGAGGGGGATTTGGGACATTACAAGAATGGCTGGAGAAGGGAGAATTCAGGCTGAATTGGACAGAGTCTTTGTTCTCTTGGGAAAGTTGCAAGGCCAAATTGATGTTTTGGCTATAAATGTTACAACTCTGGACTCAACTGTAAACAATATCATTGAAACTGATAAGGAGTTGAATCTGGAAGTTTATTCAACTGAACAGAAAGAGAAACTTGACAACTTTGAGAATTTGGAGAAGGAGACATATGTTGTCCCTGAAGAGCTGCAGATGATGAAGGAGGACTTGAGGCCTGACATGATGGTAATGAAGGAAAATAAGAATTTGATGTGGAAAATCTGGCCTGAATTGGAGATTGAAGAAAGGAAAGATCTCCTTATGTGGAGATCCGAAGACCTAAGGATTATACATTTGCTCAAGGTGGAGGTTGGAGCCTTGGGGACATTTGGACTTGAAAGGAGTAAGAAACAAGATTTGGGTTCCACCTTTAAGTATGGAGGACTGGTTGAAAGAAACATGGATCCTGAAGGGCCAGAGCTTCTCCGAGAGTTGGTGTTTAATTTTAAGGACTATCAAAAAAACCAGCAGAGAGGAATTGAGAGAGAATTAAGAGCCTCGGATGTGAGATCTCCAGGCTAAATATTAGATTAAGACTGATGGACATTTGTTGGGGACTGGAACCGGGAAAGGGTGGGGTGGGGTTTGGGAATCCAAAGGGTACATAAGTATAATGTGTTTTGCTTTTATTTTTGTAATGTTTATGAAATTTGGGAAATTTGTGGAAGGGAATTTGGGTCGACTTTAGAAAGAATGTTTTAAGAATATGTATTGATGTATAAGTATTGATGTTTAAGTTTGGATAAGGTAAAATTGGTTTTTTAAAAAAAAATGAACTAAATTAAAGGAAAATAAGGTTAGCAAAAATAAATT
The DNA here is from genome assembly GCF_027172205.1 of Podarcis raffonei. NCBI lineage: Eukaryota > Metazoa > Chordata > Lepidosauria > Squamata > Lacertidae > Podarcis > Podarcis raffonei. Next base: position 68,185,052 of record NC_070608.1, read on the forward strand.
GAGGAAATGGATGAAAGAGTAAAAGTAAAATAATAACATGTTAATTTATTAGGTTAAGAATTATGGTTAAGGATTTGCTGAATCAATAATTTGAATTGGAATACAAAAAGGGGAGGTATGAGGAGGTCGGGAAAATATGTCAATGAAAGTAAATTTTGGCGAACTTAATGTGTTTTTTTCGTATTTTTTTTCCTTTTCCTTTTTGACTTTTTATATTCTTACTGTATTAATTTTGAAAATTTTAATAAATATCTTTTAAAAAAAAGGAAATGCCATTTACCTTCCCGCCAGAGCAGTACCTGGCTTATCTACTTGCACTTTGACGTGCTTTCGAACTGCTAGGTTGGCAGGAGCAGGGACCGAGCAACAGGAGCTCACCCCGTCGCGGGGATTCAAACCGCTGACCTTTTGATCAGCAAGCCCTAGGCTCAGTGGTTTAGACCACAGCGCCACCCATGAAATAACTGGAGGCTTCATAAATCTCTACTCCTCCTGCTTTTCCTAATGTTATGAAGATTGTTTTTACCACTAGGTGATGCTACAGTGCTGTTTATTTCTATGCCACCTCATTCCATACCATGCTAACAGCAAATGCAATTCTTGGAGTGCCAGTCCTCTTTTAATAATGATCTATCAGGTGCTTCAGTTTTTGTTGTGTTTTAATCGTTTTCACTAGGGTTTGGTGCTGGTTTTAGTTTGTTTTGCTAGGCTTCTGTTATTTTCTTTCGGGCTATGTATGAATTAGCAGTTTAAAATGCAAGTGAGGCAGTTTTCCCCTGCTGAGTTTCAAGTCGCATCTGCACATGGTTGCATGCACTAAAGAGGGGGTGTGGATGTCCTCACCTGGTGCACATTACCTGTTGGGTTTCCCTGTACCTGCAGCCCCCCCAACTCTTATTCGTGAAGTTGTCTTCTCTGTGTGTGCTGTCACCTGCACATAACACAATGACTGTCTCAAACGCATGCACCTCAGCTTAACTGTGCAGGGAGTGTGTTGCTTACATTTTCAAATCAGATGGAACCGAGGAAAAATGCATCCAAGAGCAGTATGTCTCAGGAAACTACAAGGTAGATATTAACTGTGGCTAATGTTATGTGTTGCATGGCAGCAGTGGAAGACGGAGTAAATGGAGATGTGTGTACATGGCCTTAAGTGTTCTATTGGGAATTTTATTTTATGGTTTATGCAAACGGCTCAGAGAACTTGGCTGGGTGGGCGATATAAAAGCATAAGAAATAAGTAAGTCCGAAATGGCACTATCCATGCACCAGGAGCAAAGTAGCAAATTATACTTGAAATTATTAATTATATATATTGTAAAAAAAGGAAGCAAAACACCCTCAAAACAGGCCACTGATGACTGATCATTCTGGTTGACTTGGACTGGGTGGGGTAAAATGGAATGCAGTATCTTGGAACAGGACACTCCTACGGCATATTATACGGAAGTCCTCTTGCATTCTACTTGCCATTCCAATTGTATGCTCCTCTCTACACATGCAGTTGGAAGTACAGTGGATGCTCGGGTTGTGAACTTGCCTCTGTGCAGGAGGCAAGTTTGCGACCCGTGTATCTGTGCACGCGCGGGTTGCGATTCGGTGCTTCTGCACATAGCGCGATTTAGCACTTCTGTGCAAGCGCCGAAACCTGGAAGAAACCTGTTCTGGTACTTCCGGGTTCGGCGCAGTGCGCAACCTGAAGCATCTGTAACCCAAGGTATGACTGTATCTGCTCAGTGGGTCTGGTGGTGGGTGAGGTTTGTGGCCCACCATCCGGCCTCACCATCCTCTTGCAGCCACACTGCTGCACCCACCCCCTTGGTTGCCACAGAGTTTTTCTGGCCTCCTGCCAAAAAGCCCTTTTCAAATTGGCCTCCCTGTGGGATGGGGGCAAGAGGAGCAGACTGGGACTGAGCAGGCTTTACTCCAGTCCACTCCTAGAGGATAAAAGGGGCCCCGCGCTGGTGCCTGCAGCACAGTCAGCCCCAGAGCGTCACCCACCCAGCTCTTCCTCCAATATTATCTTTTTTCCCAGGCTGACCTTTTTCCTTTCCAGGTCCAGGGGCATTGCTACGGTCGGATTGCTGTTTTTCAGAGCCGTGAAGATATTTCCCCTGCTCTGCAGGTTTTGTCTTCCTGGTAGCAATTGTCACAAATTTTGCGGTTTTAGGCCTTGGGCGGAATCCTTTAGTTCAACAACTGAGGAAGGGGTGTTGTGGTGACTCACCCTTTTTGTGGTGGCAATATCAGGGTTCCCCTTTAGAGGGGTCCTGAGGGGAGTCTCTGACCACAAGCACACAGTAGTGGACCACTCAGCGCCCCTCAGTAATGCAGGAGGGGGCCAGCTGTGTAAACGCAAGTTTTGCAGTGTCCCCAGTGCCGGATTTATGAATAAGCTAAGGCTCTCTTGGGCCCCCCCAAAAAATTTAAAGGAAAAAAACAACCTGGATGTACATTTCCAAAATATAATATAAAAAACAAATGAAATAAAACCTACCGTATTTTTTGCACCGTAGGACGCACCGGACAATAGGACGCACCTTGTTTTAGAGGGGGGAGAACAAGGGAAAAAAATTCTTCCGCTCTCTACCCAGCGCCCCTTCAGTGAAGCGGCAGGAGGCGCTGCGCAGAGAGTGGGAGAATTTCCCCCCTCTTGTTTTCCCGCTCTAAAACAAGGTGCGTTTAAGGTGCGTTCAGGCGGCTACCTTGGAAGCCTGGAGAGCTAGAGGGGTCAGTGCGCACCGACCCCTCTCGCTCTCCAGGCTTCAGGTTCCTTTCGACCTGCTCTTTGGGGCTGGCGGGGGGAAGCCCACCACCAGCCCCAAAGAGCAGGTCAGGGAGCAGCGGAAAGGCGCAGCAGAGAGGCTGCTGCCATAGTCACGCGTCACCTCTCCAGCTGGGAGAGGGTTGCGGGGCTATGGCTTCTTTAGCCCCGCGCACGCTCTCCCGGCTGGAGAGGTGACGCGCGCCTATGGAGGCTCCTGCCATAGGCGCGCGTCACCTGGGAGAGGGTCGCGGGGGGCTGCTTTAGCCCTGCGCGCGCTCTCCCGGCTGGAGAGGTGACACACGGCTATAGAGGCTCCTGCCATAGCCCCGCGTTACCTCTCCAGCCGGGAGAGGGTCGCAGGGCTATGGCGTCTTCGCTCCATAGGACGCACACACATTTCCCCTTCATTTTTGAAGGGGAAAAAGTGCGTCCTATAGAGCGAAAAATACGGTACATACAGCAAGAGTGTTTTGTGTTGTGTATGGACCTATTAGGTCCATAAATTACCATATAGCATATATTCAACACAAAAAACAGTGACAATTTGTTGTTGACAAAGGACAGCTGGACATATAAAGGGCCCCATTACCTTCAGTAGCTTAGGGTCTCATCAAACCTAAATCCGGTCCTGAGTGTCCCCATATTCCCGGTTGACCCTATCTTGCCTCAGACCCCCAATGCCTAAGCTATCTGAAATTTAATAAAGTTGTAGCCATTTTAATCCCAAATATGTTGTCATGTGTTTTCCTTGAACTGAGATCCGGCTTCCAGAGTGAGGTGGGGGACAGCATCTGGGGACGCGAACTCCTCGCTTCTTAAGTACCTAGGAAATGCTGTTTTCTGTGCTCTGGGTGGGTGTGGGGAAAGAGCCAAATCATAACCCCCTAGATTTCCCCTGCAATTCCAGTTATAAGCCTGACCTTTAAAGCATTTTGAGCAGGGTAACATTCAGAGAAGGTGCCCATGAGCATGACAAACAAGGCTTGAATTTGCACGGCATTGGCACATTTCCTCAAAATAAGAGAAACTGTCACTGAGAAATATGTAGACAGGGGGAAATTTCTGGATTAACTGTTCAAAGTGTAAAATAATATGTCATTTTATTGCTGCCCTTAAGGAGCAGGTGTCACTTGGCATCATTTGCAATGGCAGTCTCGTGACGCAGTGCTAAGTCCAAGCCTCCCAAGACCAACTCACTGCAGAAGACGTTAGTTAGCGAAACAAATGGGTGTCCGCTCCAATTACCTTGATTGTCCCTTAGAGTAAAGTTGGGGTTGTTAGCTGCCTCGGGAGCCAAGCTATAGTAGAAGTGCTGTCCCTCTTGTGGGTCGTCCTGGTCAATCGCGCTCACTGTCTGAATCAGCTGTAGGAGGGGAGAGCAAAACAAAGGGTCTGATGAGGGCTCCAGTGCAGGAGAAAGCTGTGTTTCAGGATTGCAAGGAAAAGCCAAGCCCAGATTCATCTTCTTGAGGGAGCAGGGATATATGAAGGTAATCAATATGTTGCCAGAATCAATGGTGAGTGAAATGATTAAAAACAGAATGGGCGAACCTAAGCTGGCTAAAATATGAGAAGGGCAAATTAACATTTGGACGCCCAGGAGACGGAGCATATGCTTTGTGTGTGGGAGGTCACAGGTTCAGTCCCTGGTATGCCTGTGAACCTTCTCCAGCATGCCCCCTTTCTGATAGCTCAGTGGGTAGAGCTTGAGACTCTTAACCTCAGGGTCATGGGTTTGAGGCCCACGTTGGACAAAAGATTCCTGCATTCCTTGTGGTCCCTTCCAACTTTGCAATTCTGAGTCTATGACACTGGAGCTTTGACCTTGGTCAGGCAAGAGCTGCTGAGGTTATGGAGTGGGAGGCTTTCAAGATCTGTCTCCATCTCTCAGGGAGGAAGATCTGAACTAGCCTGTGGCCCTGAGGATGCCCACCAGGATCATAGGACTCCAACCTAAAGAAACTTTGCATGTAACCTAACCCTAAAGGTAAAGGGACCCCTGACCATTAGGTCCAGTCGTGACCGACTCTGGGGTTGCGGCGCTCATCTCGCTTTACTGGCCGAGGGAGCCGGCGTACAGCTTCAAGGTCATGTGGCCAGCATGACTAAGCTGCTTCTGGCGAACCAGAGCAGCGCACGGAAACACCATTTACCTTTCCGCCGGAGTGGTACCTATTTCTCTACTTGCACTTTGACATGCTTTCGAACTGCTAGGTTGGCAGGAGCAGGGACCGAGCAACAGGAGCTCACCCCGTCATGGGGATTCGAACCGCCAACCTTCTGATCGGCAAGTCCTAGGCTCTGTGGTTTAACCCACAATGCCACCTGCGTCCCTTTGCATGTAACCCTAGGAGAGATTATACCTCCTAGACACAACTTCTGCTTCAAGAAGAGCCTTGCAAATCCAAAGGGTTGTACCCAATGGTTGTATGAGCATGAAGGCACCTTGTGCAACTGAACTTTCTCTTCCCCCCTCCTGCCCTGTGCCTCAATACAAACCTTCTTCTGAGGGTCCAAGGGGGGCTGAATGGTAGGGGCTGCCCTGTAATGCAGCTGCAGTGTGAGAGGGGAACTGGCTGGAATTAAGCAGAGAGATCTTGCTCCAGCTCTGCTGCTATGAGACCTCTCTGTTTATTCTCCAGCCTTCTGGAGTTGGGTTTTCAGGCTGCAGGAGGTGTGGGTGAGGGGAAGAGAAAGACTAGTTGGACAGGCTGCCTTGGGTTAGTGCATCCACTGGATGCAACTCAAATACTTGCATGCTGCCAAAAATTGTAAGAGAAAGAGGGAGGTAAATCACTCATTCTGTATTTTCATATGAAGGATGATTGCATGGTCAGATTTGTATTTAATTGCATTTTGGACTGGAAAAGGAGAAAAGAAAAAGTGCTGTTTCAACTTGTAGCTAAATATAAAACAGGACCATGTGGGGACACCTTCACAGTAAACATTAACCACGGAGAATGTCAGAGAAAGGTTAATATATGTGGTTTCTTGCAGATGTAGCTGTGAATGAAATATGCAGAACTGCACTGGGTAGTGAGAAATGAGCTAAAATGGAGTCAAAACAAATTCTCAATAGTTCTTTGGACTCAGGAACACAGGTAGCTGTTAAACAAACTCTGCACCCCAAAGCCTGTGTAATAACCCTGGAAGTGAAAAGGACACAATGATTTAGCTGATCCAAGTTAAAGGGTCTTCTCTGGCATCCTGCTAGTTCACCCACCATTATTCCTCAACTCACTGGTAGCTCTGAAGCAGAAATATTAAGAGTCACTACTATGCTGGCATGGGACGCAGGTGGCACTGTGGGCTAAACCACTGAGCCTTGGGCTTGCCAATCAAAAGGTCGGTGGTTCGAATCCCTGTGATGGGGTGAGCTCCTGTTGCTCGGTCCCAGCTCCTGCCAACCTAGCAGTTCGAAAGCACGCCAAAAAGTGCAAGTAGATTAAGAGGTACCGCTCCGGCGGGAAGGTAAACGGTGTTTCCATGCGCTGCTCTGGTTTCGGTGTTCCACTGTGCCAGAAGCGGCTTAGTCATGCTGGCCACATGACCTGGAAAAACTGTCTGCGGAGCGGACAAACGCCGGCTCCCTCGGCCTGTAAAGCAAGATGAGTGCCACAACCCCAGAGTCATTCGCAACTGGACTTAACTGTCAGGGGTCCCTTTACCTCTTACTATGCTGGCATTGCACAAAACATTAATTCATGGGTCCGAAAAGTGCTAATTTTCTAGAAAAAGAGGTGCCGGAACTCACCATGAATGCCACCCTCTTTCTGTCAGAATGGCAGTCGCACCCACCTGAGTTCTGGCAAGTTCCCCCTGGGAAAAAAAGCCCTGGGTCCACAGGTAGTACCCTTAAATCCCTCTAATTTTGTAAGCTCAGGCTATACAGTGGAGTATTCACACAGAAGATGGTGCAGTTTTTCTTAGCTTCTCTCACCTGTCCGGCTTTGGCATTTTCACATACAAAAGCCTCGTAGAACCTGGAGAATTCTGGAGCGTTGTCATTCACATCCAGCACTCTTATCGTGACAGAAACACTGCCAACCTGCGAGGGGTTGTCTGAAAGAAGGTAGAACGAAGCAAAAAAAATCAGAGTGGCTTGGTCCTGGTGTATATTAATCTTGGTGCCAATGCATTACATTTGAGAGTTGCGGTTGCCCAAGAAGAGCAGGCAGACCTGCAGTGCGTTACAGCACATGTTGAGCTCTTGAGGCTCTGGTTTCGTTACTTGATGTGTCTAGAAGGTTTGAGCCCACCCAGGGATGGCTGTGGGCAGAGGGATGGACCAGATGACCTTCAAGGCCCCTTCCAACTCTGCAATTCTGTGATTCTATAAAATTTTTCTAGTGTGTTTAGAGGAGTACCTAGGCTCCTTTGTACCGTTGGCAAGGAGCTGTATCAGTGTCCCCTTGCACCCATCACTTAAACCATTGGCAAGGAGAAATATTGGTGCCCTCCCCCAAGCAGCGGAGAAGCAAACTGGACAACATTTGGATGGCTGGGCAGGCTCCTAGCCACTCCAAGCCAGAGTGGAGAGGAATGATTTTTGTGCGCACACACAAGCCTGCGCCCTTGGTGAGGGCCAACCTGCTCAGTCCCTAGGAATGCTCCTGAGTCTCTTACACAAAGTGCTTGTTGCATTTATGTATGAAAAATTGACGAGTCAAACGTCTTCACAATCTCTGACTCAGATTGATAGAAAAGTGTTCCCAAAGCACGATTAGTGTTTCCGAAATTGTGAATTACGTAGGTTCATTTTAAAATGCAAACCAAACTAATTTTCTCCCCCATCAGATGAGAATGTGACACAGATAACTTAAAAAAAAAATGACCCTTGTCTGCTGTAATGTCGATTTCCAGCCAGTGTTTCATACACTGAAACTCTAAATATGTACGGGGGCAGAAGGTTTCTCAGAAGTGCCACGGTAGTTCTCAAGCAACAGTGACCCCTACGTTTCGGTACATATCTGAGACCCTGGTAAGCAGCTTTCCCTGCCCTAAACACGGGTTTATTACAAAATTATTTCTAGAGGCCACTAAAAAAAGCAAGCAAGCAGATGGTGATAACAGTCGCTTGCTACTGGCTCAAGGAGGTTTTGAACCAGTGACCTAGAAGTGAAAGGCTCTGAGCTCATTAGCAAATCCCTGAGCCATTCAATCCTTCCTGATAATGCTGCTTTCTACTCTGATAAGCCCTGTAATATTCAGAGCATCTGTTTTTGCTACTAATAGTTCTTGGGGGCGAGAGCGAGTGTGCTAGCTCTTATCTGAACTGCATTTTTTTTTATTTAAAAAAAAAGCAAGAAAGAGAAATTAAACAACAATTCCCTTGAATGCTAATGGTTTGAGTAAACATTTCATTTGCAGACCTCCCTAGGAGCGTAAAAATTAAATGCTACTTTCATTCCCTCAATCAGATGCAAAGCGTGGCTTCCACTGCAGTGCATATAAATATGCATGTCATACAGCTTGTGTAGGCTGAATTCTGGTTGTTTCTTAACTGCAGTGAAGTTATCGAGGAAGCAGTCCTATGCACACGAGGCTGGCATAGAGCGAGCCAGTGTAAAGTTGCACCACATCCAAACCCCACCCTAAGCCTGGCAGAAGGAGAACAAGCCTTCAAAATAAGTGTTCTATGCCAGGTTGCCAAGTCACATGACTGAGTTGAATGGGATTATGATCCAGCCTATGTCTCCTCTCTCTGGTCCCACCCCAGAATATGCCCCCTTTTGGGGACTTACACTGGCCTCAGCTCAGCAAACTTTGGCTGAGCTGAACAAGTTATGCTGGCTTAGGCTGAGCCGGGGTTGAGGTCCGAACCAGGAATTAGCCATCTGAGCCAGAAATCCACAGTGGATCTTGCCATAGGATTGGACCACCCCAAGAGTCTGCCAGAGTTGGTTTTAAGTGCTGGTTAAATTGGAACCCCAGTAAAATACATTTGGAGATAACTGGAGTAAGGAATGTGCTTATACAGTGGTACCTCGGGTTACATACGCTTCAGGTTACAGACTCCGCTAACCCAGAAATAGTACCTCGGGTTAAGAACTTTGCTTCAGGATGAGAACAGAAATTGTGCTCCAGTGGTGCAGCAGCAGCAGGAGGCCCCATTAGCTAAAGTGGTGCTTCATGTTAAGAACAGTTTCAGGTTAAGAACAGACTTTCCGGAACGAATTAAGTACGTAACCAGAGGTACTACTGTATTGAACTCTTGTGTTTCCATGTTAACAAACAATAAAACATAATTGAAAGGAGGAAAAGATGGAGATAAATGTGCAGCAGCCCGAAATGTTGAAACAAACATATTTGCATGGTTTTTGTTCTCCTTACTCAGCTCCACGGCCAGGACGGTGATATTGTGCCATGAAATGTCTTCCCGATCCAGAGGTCTTGCAGTCATCAGAGCACCTGTTGCAATGTCGACATAAAAGAAGCGTCCGGGATCACTGCTTCGATCAATGGAATACCTGTAAAAAAGTATACATTTAGAAGGCATCATATGCAAGGAATAAATCATTCCTAATCAAGGCTCCGTTCAGGTTCATTGGTAATTTTTAATTCTCTGGTTTGCTTCTAGTTCAGACACCAAATTTAAAGCATGGCTTGATAATTTGTTCGATTGCTTTTATCCTATAATAGTTTTTTTTTAAATAAAAACAACAACTAGAATAGCAAGAATAGTCAAAAACAGTTATAACTAATTTTGAAGGTATCTTTTTGGTCTCTCCTGACAGTGAATAATAAATACAATGCTCTGTTGTTCTATTATACTACTGTATAATAGTTATTTTCACCTGATCTGAAAATGAATATAAAAACTGAAAAAGCTGCAGAAGTGAAAATGAATAAGGACATGTTGCAACTTCATATGAGAAAAGGCAAGAGAGTATGAGACTTTCTTTCTTTCTTTCTTTAGTTTAGGAAAATAAATGACAACGAAGATGGACAAGAGTGACGTTTACCAAATTATGAATGGTTGGAGAGCATTTTTTCCTACCCCAGACCCAAATAAGCCAACTGGCACAGCAGGTTGAGGACAGACAAAAATAAATACAGTCATGTGGCATCATACGTGAAGATTCAGCTCTAAGGGTCATACATATGCAAAAATCCCATTTAACCAAAATTATGGGGGTCTCTTCTGTGTCTGTGCTGTCTCCCCTCCATGTGGAAAGCAAGAAGAGGGAAATGAGCAGAGAGAGACAAAGGCAGAATGGATCATTCAAAAGTATTAAATGAAATGGGGTCCACTGCACTGGGGTTCATCTATATTAAAATGTATATCACAGCTTGATTGACTGATGATTTTATTGCAAATCCATTTGACTGCCTGAGTCAGTCTCCCTAACTAGCAATATGGGAATCATAAAACTGGCCTACCCTCTGGTGTTGACCCACTGTTGCATCTGGTAGGGCAGGGACAGATGCAAAATATGTTGACAACATTATATATCTTTAGGCCCTGAACTATCCATGGTCTTTTAGCAGTGGGTGGGAACATTTTAATGCAACCACTACCCCCAGCTCGGTTTGAATGTATCTACGTGGGGTGTAAGTTGCTTTGGGTTGCCTTGGTCAAAATAAAGTGACCATTACATTTAAATAACAACAATAAGTAGAGAGTGCTATACAAACAGTGAGCTGCAATTTGTGACCAGTGCTGCTGCACAAGTGGAGTTCTGCTCACACAATGGGATTCCTCTTTGCTCCTGTTCCTTGCATGACCCCAAAATTTGCCCCACAGAGTCTCCCAACTCTTCAGAGAAGATTTTGAAGGTTTACAGAGAGCTTGGGGAGGGCAGGGTAAAGTCCCATTAAGGAAGCGGAAGTATGTTGTGCAAGCAAAACTGTGTGGGACGCAACCCAATGTGTTCTAATTGTGCAAGGGAAACACGTGGCAAAGGAAACGCAAGGCACACAACGTTGTTGAACTGCTTTCAAAGAAAGAAGTAGCTTTGTTTAGTCGAAGGATAAGAAGAAGGGAGGAAAAATCATCATTGTGAATGCTCTCTCACACTTTTAAAATAAAGATGTATCCCCCGGTCTGCTAGATTTATTAAGGAAAGCCACACAAAAGCTTTAGATTGTGAAATAATGATCTGTCTTGCAAATGCCCATTAAAAAAAATTCTCCTCTGACAGTTTAGGGCTAACTTGTATCTGAAATTGAATATGGCCTTGTGATTAGTGGTGCAACATTAATCACTGGTGTCATGCAGCACAGGTGGAGTTTTTGTACTGCATTCTTTGCACATGTTTGCCTATTATTAATAATTGGTTCTCAGCACTCGAGTCCATTGAACTGTTTACATAATCTCCCTTAGTCATTCTGAATTAATCAGGCCATGCCTTCAGCAATCAGCATCTCCCAATGTGGGCAATCCAGATGTCAAGAAAGGAGGGATAAGAGAATTTGAGAGTTTCTGGTGCGTTCAGTGAGCATTCTCGTAATATGGCCCGCCTTTCCGAAATTCCGTGGACAAATATAGCATTGCCCTTATTTATTGAAATAACCACTGGAATCCCTGAATATTTTCTGGTGGAATTGTGCTTATGGGACGCCCACAAAACCAAATTATATCAGTTATAATTCAGCTGTGTACTACTGGCATATCATGGGGTAAGACTAAGATCTGTTCATTAAACCATCTATAATACTAAAATTGTAAGTAGCCACATTGGTCTATGGGTGGGGAGGGGAGAGAATCTAATAGGGCAGACTAAAATATCAGAGTGGGATGCGGGTGGCGCTGTGGGTTAAACCACAGAGCCTAGGACTTGCCGATCAGAAGGTCGGCGGTTCGAATACTCGCGACGGGTTGAGCTCCCGTTGCTCGGTCCCTGCTCCTGCCAACCTAGCAGTTCGAAAGCACGTCAAAGTGCAAGTAGAAAACTAGGTACCACATGGGCGGGAAGGTAAACGGCATTTCCGTGCACTGCTCTGGTTTGCCAGAAGCGGCTTAGTCATGCTGGCCACATGACCCGGAAGCTGTACGCCGGCTCCCTCAGCCAATAAAGCGAGATGAGCACCACAACCCCAGAGTCGGGCACGACTGGACCTAATGGTCAGGGGTCCCTTTACCTTTACTAAAATATCAGAAATTTGTGAGCAAACTTTCAAGTTCTTTAGAACTCTTGTTCACACTGTCTGTATTTAATAAAACATCCTGTGAAGGCTGTTGGATGCTTCAAACTTTGAGGATTTTACAGGGTAGAGCACAATATTTAGCATGTAGAAAGCCCCAGGAGAATATGTGGAGGTGGTGGTGAGAGACACAAGAGTTTGTTATTTTGAAGACACAGAAACAGAAACGACAGGGGGTTGCCAGACTGTGAAGTGCCTTGATGTGCAAAGTCTGTCTGGGCATCTGATGCAGCTTTGCTAACTTGTAGAAGTTCCCCTTTTTTCCTCCCTGTGCTATCTGGTTATATATTTATAAACGAAGCAAAAATGTCCTAGGCCCTCAGTGCTCTGTCACTCAAAGGAAACGAAACCCCTGGAATGTGTCACCCCCCCCTTGGGCAGCTGGAGAGTGCATAACAATAGATCACTCTGCTCACCAGACTTTCAAGAAAGAGATTCCCTTTATTTCCACATCTATATGAAGACCCACCTATCCCAAATCTTCTTTTCTATCTATAGCCCATGAAGCTTTAGAGAAACTATAGCAAGGGGTGCATATTTGCACACATCCCCTTGGCCAAAGTCTCCTGCTTCGAGAGGAAGATGAGACATTACGGGTAAGACTGAGAGACCTGAAGAAAGGAGAGCACGTTTCCCCTCTTTTCACATGATAAATTATCACGCAATCATTACTCAGTTGCTCTGGACAGTTCCAGATGTCTTTCCTCAGGCAAAACTTCTGTGACAAAGAAGCTTCAGTTTCCTGAAATTTGTGGGAGGCCTAGACTGGGCCACATGTTACGCTGGTCATGTAAACACATACTGATGAACATTTACTGTTCCCAACTCTAATCCTGCGGAAAGCCATCTAATTAGATGTTAATTTGATCCTGACTTGTTTTTAGGAGGTAATTTAATTATTGTTTGATTTTATACCAATGTTATGTATTTGATGTTAGCCGCCCTGAGCCCAGTCTTGGCTGGGGAGGGCGGGATACAAATAAAAATTATTATTATTATTATTATTATTATTATTATTATTATTATTATTATCAGAGTGTAACAGTGTAGAATGGGATTATTTTGAGCAGGGATGACATAAACCATCCTTTTGTTGCCTGAATAGTAAGCTGCAGCCTCCTCACTGACAGAGACTCAATACCATCTGTCCTAAATTGATAATGGTTAATTAACTCTGGATGCACTGGAGAGAGCCAGTTCTTAAATCTTGCCTCTGATTCAGAGAGGACAAGTAAATGGTGATTTTGCCTGTACAAAATAATGTATAGCCTTGCTAGCATCTAAGGTTAAGCATTTATTTGAAACTGGCAGATTAATATTCTTCAGCCTTTTATATGTGTCTGTGGGAAGGGGGGTGTTATTGTTTCGTTTTAATTATTTACATGTTCTAATTCTGTATTTCATTCTGTGAACTTGCCCTGAGATCTTATGACGAAGGGTGGCATATAAATCCTATTAAATAAAGAATAATAAATTTCTGAATCTGCATTACTCCCCTAAAGCAACAAGAACAATCCTAGGAGTTAACATAGTGGATATTTAGGATGATGGGGGGGGGGGGGAGAGAGAAACAAGCAAAGAAAGGAACCTGATGGAGTTGTTGGTCACATCCGGGTCCTTGGCATAAATCATTTGTATGGTGGTCCCAATGTCCACATCTTCAGGGACTTCCACAAAATAAAAGCTAGGCTCAAAGAGTGGGGGCTCTTCCACATCCTCAACGGTGATGTGTACAGTTGCCGTGTCACGGAAGGGGCCCAGGTTCAAGAAGCGCATTTCTAAGTGGGGATTGGCACCCTCCACCTTTAAAGTGTAGCTCTTCTTACTCTCAAAGTTCAAGGGCTGAAGACGAAGAAGAAATAAAGCATTAGAAGACCTCCTCTGAGACTGGACAGAACGTCTTGAGCCATACCACCCAATTCCTTTAAAATAAAACACTTCCATTTAAACTCGTATCACTTACATTGTATGTAACCGGCTGGATGAACATGACAGCCCCACAACTTTGCTGCTTTCATTTTAACAAAATGCATCCCAGATATTATTGTAATAATTGGGTGAGGGTTGTCCAAGCAGTCACAGAGGATAGCGAGGTCTAGCATGTCATCTTGTGCCCCAGTCCAGCTCCAGCAGTAGCCAGGATTGGGCACCAGTAGGTGTCCACCACATGCACTCCCCGCCCCCTGAATCCAAATAGGAACAGCAAAAAGAAGCAGCCTTTGCTCTTTCAAACTCAGTTCCCTTTTTTTGCAAATTAGGTCATTCCAAAGATGTGGAGCTGCTACAGAGAAGACCTACCCACATGCCACCACTTCTTGGGATTCCCTTATGGTGGAATCACCAATAGGGTATCCCCTGTAGAACTTAATTCATGGACAGGTTGATACGGAAGGAGTCAGTCTTTCAGATATTTGGGTCCCAAGCCACTTGTCAGCATAAGCACCATGAACTGGGCTCAGAAATTGACTCGCAAGCAGTGCATTTTTTTTAAAGACTGGTGTTGCACAAGTCAACCAGCTATTCCCACCCACTCTCTGGACACTGCATTCCGCACTTTTTGCAGCTTCCAGACAGTCTTCAAGGGCAGCCCCATGTAGAGTCTGTTGCAAAATTCCAGCCTGGAATTTGCCAGAACATGGGCTACAGTGGTCAGGTTTTTTCCTATTCAGGAATGCCCATCGCTGGTGAAGCAGCCATACCTGAGAGGAGATACTCACTGCCACTGGAGCCACCTGGGCTTCAGGTGACAAAACCGGATCAAGGAGCACTCAGTCCCCCCAATCCCCCCATATACCTGCTCCTTCAAGGGGGTGCAACCCCATCAAGAACAGGCTTTCTGCCCACTTCCTGGATATGGGAGCCCATAGTCCACAGCACCTGAGTCTTACCAGGATTCAGTTTAATACCCCAAACCTAGCTATGTGTGTTATGTGTGTTAAGCACTTTGAGCATATAACAAAAATGTTGTACATAATGCATTTAATTATATTTTAATTGCTATAATTCAGTCAGGGTGAAGCACCATTAATTTTATTTATTTCAATGTGGGAGAGTTAAGCACATGGCTTAGCTATTCCACGGAAATTAGTGACATTCAAATGTATTCCGTTTTGGCTGTTCTTCTAAGTCCTTTATTATTATTGCCTAAACGTTAGAGGGAGGGCTTTATCACAAAGCGAATCCGGTACTGAAAGACAACCGTGCTAACGTCTTCCTTTTGCAGAAGACATTCTTTTTTCCCCATGCTGGTTTTTCATGCCCTTTCTTGATACAGTTTTACATGCGAAGGAAATTGATGCCGATAATTGTACTGCAGTGATACTTAGCGTGCACTTTTTATGTATAACAATAAAATGATAATTGAAAAGAATCTTAGCGGCAACAGCAAAGCGAAGCCTAGGAATGTCCAAAGAACCTTCATAAAAGTGGATCTAGAAATGGTTGCAAGGGTCTTTTAGAGCATTATGAGGCCTCCTGCTGATAATTTAATTTCCAAGAATACAATGGTTATACGCTCTTTACTTTTACATAATGGGTAGTTTAATGCTGAATATTAGGAAAATGGAATCTTTGTAACTGGCACAGATTTTGATCAAAACAAAATGTGTGCTTCTAAAGCTGTCGTCTTGGTTTTAGAGGCAAACGCTATCTTGGAAGAAGTTCAAATCTGTTTTCTGCATTGGGATTTTTTTTTAAAGCACAAATTGATAGTTTATATTTACTTTAATTTTGGGGATTTGTATCTTCTTGAGGAAGGCATATGCTGAATGGAGGAATGCATTAATTAACACAGTCAGCAACAGCTAATCCCAGTTTGCTAGCAAACACTCAGCAGGGAACTATGCCAGTCTAGGAACATGCCTCAAGAACAATACATGATACATGTGTTTGCAGATAGATGATAGATAGATGTATATGTGTGAGTGTATTACATTTTTGGTATTATACTTCAAACATCTTACATATCCAAGTGAAAATGTAATGGCCCACTGAAGCCCGTGGGACTTCACCTGGAAATCTGCTCCACTTCCCAGTGGGGAGGAGTTACGGTGGACCGCGTGGCCACCCACTCCCTACCAGGGGTGGGGGACTTTGTCCCCTGTTGCCTGGGGGATCCTGGCCACGTCAGAGCCCGGCCAGCCAACCCGCTGGCGGGGGGGGGCATGGCCGGGGCCGTTTAAACGGAGGAGCGAACCAGAGGACTTCCTCTTTGGCTCGCTTCCTCAATCACCCACCCTCCCTCCCTATTTTGCAGGTTAGGCAATGGCCCTGCTATGGACTTCGGTTGGTCGCCTTGGTTGTCCATGGGCCTGGTAGGAATTTTTCCACTTGGCAAATTGGCACTGGCCACTTGGTTTTCGCCTACCTCGTGGCAATCATCACAACTTTGTTAGGGTTGCGTTTAGGCATTGTTTGACCTTGTGTGGGGGAGGGGAGGTGTAGCCATCACCTGCCCCTCCATGCTTAAGGGTATTCCGTTAAAGGAACCCAGGGGTGTTGATCTAGTCTGAAGCCCGGCTGGGGGGCTAAGGCCTTGACACAACCCCGACGGGAACACCAGGGGGAGCTTGAGTTGGTTCGCATCGACAGGGCTCCCCCTACCGGCTTACCCTTACTGAACTTCCTGCACAATGGGCAGGAGTCAGATATAGTCAGGTCCAATCAACGCCTAAGCCAATACCGCTCACATTCTGTAATTTCAATAAAGTTGTGGCCAAAATTTGCCCAATAACATAAACCTAATATCCATGTCCTTGTGTGAGTTATTTCCAACGAGGGGGTGGCTGCGGGGTCTCGACACACAACAGCCCCAATGAGTGAACAAGAGATTTTTTCAGACTTCAGAAATAATTAAAATTTTAAGTGAGCAGACAAAACTGAGTAATGGCACAACTGAGACAGTCAGAAGGATGGCTCACATGCTAGTTTATTTGGATGAAAACTATTTGTTACATTGCAGCCACATGCAATGAAGTCCTGCTGGCACGTTTCATTTGCAGCCAAATGGGGCCATTTGCACCAGAGTGCTTAACCTTTCCCCCTAAAACTTTCTCCTCCCAGCTTCTTTTAACCTGGCGTTCTTTTAACTCTGCCTGTGCCAGCCTCTCCCAGAATGGAAAAGATGCGAGAATGCTTTTAATTTGTACAACTGATTGCTTCCCCCCTTCTTTTAAAAACCCATTTTAAACTGATTTACGTTAGGATCCTATACTCCCCAAAGTGAAAATCCAGACAAAGTTGTTGAGCTATGTCTCCCCCCCAAAATCTAAGTTTTTGGCCTTTATTTGAATTTTATAAATTTCCCCCAGACATTTTGCCAATTTCCTGCCCAATTCCCAGATGTATGGCAGCCCTATCCTAAACTCAAGAGTAAGTCCCATTGAACTCAAGAGAGGTTACTTTTGAGTAGACATGAATAGGATTGCACTATCAATGGACTTAGTTGTATTAGTTGTAGAAGTGGTGTGCAAAGTAGTAATAAAAGTACGGTAATTACAATAACAATATTTTATCGCAATGGAAATTGCATTTGCAGTAATGGTTGCACATTGCTGAGGAATGAATGTGTTACCTTTCTCACTGTGATGACACCAACTTGGCGATTAGGCTCGGTGGCAATATCAAAGACATCCAGTCCATCCCCATCCACAAAGCTGTATTTCATTTCAGCATTAATGCCTTCATCCAAATCTTTAGCAAGGACACGGCCCACAGTAGAGCTAACTGGAGCAGACTCCAGAACACTCATCTGATAATGTTCTGGGGGGAAAAAAGTTAATTGTGAAATAAAATAAATAAGTTCACTAATATTTAAAAAGAGAACAATGCTGTCAAAATTAAGCCTTTGCAAGCTCCATGCTGATTTCAGTGGAAATCATATCAAATCATATCAAATCAAAAGGCCTGAAAAATGCCTAACTGGCTGAATTCTTTATGCCCTAAATACATTACAAGACTTGCAGAAATGAAATGAAGTAGCCACTGTGAATAAGTCTATGACAGCACCATCCTAACTATTTCTATTCAGTAGTGAATCCTATTTAATTCAATGGGGCTTACCTCCAAGTAAGCAGAGTTAGGATTGCAACCTTAAACTCTGAAGTTCCTTACGCTGGGCTGTGGAAGCACATGGTCAACTCCAGTGTAGAAAAATCCCAACAAATTTAAATCCCCCTTGCTGAGTTTCAATAGCTCTCTTGACATATCCGGGGCATATTTAAATTGTTCGTATCAAACCATCCGTTCTTCCTGTGGCAAAGCTGATCTAAGAGCAAAACTTATGCATAACCAACAAATCTACAGAGTAAAAGGTTCCCCTTTGCTCCTTTGAATACACAGTAGCTTCGATTAATTCCTTCCTCTTGCAGCAGTATTTATTAACTCAAGAGTTGCACTTCAGACTAGCGCAGCAGGAGGAAAAGGCAGTGTGTAATTCTTTGACTGAAAAGTAAAGTTGGTAGGGACATGAACAATGGAAGGCAACACCCGCCCCCCTCAAATGTAAGTGCTTAATTAATTGATGAGCAGTGTGATATTTTAAATTTTAAAATGAGAGGGAATTTAGAAAGTAGGCATGGAGCTTTCTAGGGTATCACAGGAGTGTTCATTTTGTTCACCATCACCAGTGAAACACGTCAAACATTTCACAAGATAAAAGATGGAAGTAGACTCCAGTCCTCAAGAGCTGATGACACAGTAAAAGCACAAATCTATGACAACAACTCAGAAGTAAGGCCCATGGAATTTAATGAGATTTACTCCCAGCTTTTAAGATGAAACATGATTCTTTGCTGTTGCTACAATGACTATCGTAGGTACCAAACCAGTCTGAAAGTTATCAATCCTGATGAGTAGGGATGGGGAATTCACAGCACTGCAGGTGCTGTTGGACTACAACTTCCATCTTCTCTGACCACTGGTCATATTACTTGGGGATGAAAGGAGTTGGGAGTCGAACAACAGTGCCACAAGTTCCCCAACTCTGATACGGAGGGAAGTTTAGGTAGGAAGTGAAAGTCATTCTGTTGACTCGTACAAGACTCGTTCTAAGATCACCTTCATGAGAAATCTGCTGGAACAGAATCTGAGAGTCCAAATCTGTTGTTGTTGTTTATTAATTATAGCAATATACTTGCAGGTTGAAAGGTTTTATGAGAATCAGTGAATCTTCATAGGAATGTAGCCAGTATCTAGGGACACAGTGAAATCTACCCAGTATTTAGGCTGTTGACTATTTCTTAAACCTCTGAACTGAAGTTGAGCCTCTGTAGCAGCTGTGAAAATTTGATGCCTCCTGAAATGGTTTAAAACTGCATGAGCAACTTAAGGTTATATTCTAATAACAGGTCTGCATCTTTTGGGCCACATTTTGTGCTGCTATGGTTTTCCCAGTAGTGATGTATGGAAGTGAGAGCTGGACCATAAAGAAGGCTGATCGCCGAAGAATTGATACTTTTGAATTATGGTCCTGGAGGAGACTCTTGAGAGTCCCATGGACTGCAAGAAGATCAAACCTCTCCATTCTGAAGGAAATCAGCCCTGAGTGCTCACTGGAAGGACAGATCCTGAAGCTGAGGCTCCAGTACTTTGGCCACCTCATGAGAAGAGAAGACTCCCTGGAAAAGACCCTGATGTTGGGAAAGATGGAGGGCACAAGGAGAAGGGGACGACAGAGGACAAGATGGTTGGATAGTGTCCTCAAAGCTACCAGCATGAGTTTGACCAAACTGCGGGAGGCAGTGGAAGACAGGAGTGCCTGGCGTGCTCTGGTCCATGGGGTCACGAAGAGTCGGACATGACTAAATGACTAAACAGCAGCAACAACAAAGCTAAAGAGCACAAAAACTATTTTATGTTATCAGAAATTTAGTTTGATAGCCTTCATTTAAACATGCAAAGAAATACACCCAAGTAAAGAGACGAAAAAGAAGAAGAGGAAAGACCATCACTCTTTTAGGAATCCTCAGCATCCCTTCTTTGCCTTTGAAGTCTTACTAAGGCTAGCAGCCACTAACGCTTCCCCGTATCCACTTAAAGCTTCATTCAGTACCAATACTGGAACTATCCATTCCTGATTTCTTCCCCACCGTTCGTCTTCCATTCTGCTCTCTTATACTTCCATCAACCCTTTCCTTCCCCTTCCCCTTCCCCTTGTCACACATGGGAAGCTGCCTACCCCTTTGCCTTCATGCCAACATTTCCTTTTGTTCCTCCTCCTGTTGTTCCATCATGGTCCCCTCAAGTCCATCCAGAACTCTGTTGCCAAAACCATTCAACTCTCTGATCACTCTGAAAAGCTCCACATGTTTATCCTTAATCTCCAATACCCTTCGCAGGGTTCTCACTCCCTTATTGCCCTGGTGTAGTAGCCCTATATTCCTCTGCCTGTATATATGCGTGCTCCTCTACCCCCACAAACACCACCATCCTCTGCTGTGTGAAGATCTCCTGTTCCCTCAAATGACTGACCTGTCTCCCTTGCTGTTTCCTTTGCCCAGAACTGCCTTTCCAGATCTGCACTGTTTCCAAAGCCTTCCTCAGAACCCACCTTTTCTGTGAGGTCTATGTGAGCTCTTTAGTTCTTATCCCCTATGGCAACTAATCCTAAGTACTGATAAGTGCAGAATCTTGCCCTGTTTGCCCCTGCCTCCATTTTCTTCGTGTCTCTCTTCCACTTCACGTCAGATGTTAGACTGCAAGCTTCTTGGGGTGGCAATCTGTCTTCTTGATTCTTCAAACCATCATTGTTGTTGTTGTTGTTGTTGTTGTTGTTGTTATTGATAACTAGTAAAGCACATATTTACTGCGCAAATATTTTGTCACATCTTTTTATTTGGGCAACATGCCAGAGATCTGCATATTGTGATGGACACTTATTGTGTGGAAATCTGGGTAGGGACAAAACAGTGCACCAGGAGAAGAATAACCTGGAATTAAGAAATGCCCATTGAGAAGCTCCGCCCCCCGCCCCCAAATGCTGAGACATCGTGGCTGAGACTTACTCTGTGGAAATCTGGGTGGGTTGTCATTGACATCAGACAGGGAAATATTGACTGTGGTCGTCCCAGCTAATCCTCCCAGCTGTCCGCCCATATCTTTGGCCTGGATAATCACTTCATAATATTCTTTTGCTTCTCTATCCATGTTCATTAGTGCTGTCCTAATTAAGCCTATGAAAACAGCAGGGGAAAATAAAGACACACACAAAAAGGCATTTAATTGAATAATGCACACAAAGTAACAAATTTACTAACCCGAGTATTCATTGGGAAATGCTTCCTTTTCAAGACGAAAAACAAAGTTTATTGGGAGCCACCCAGAAAGGCATGCCTCTTTGCAGAATCAGAATGGGCTATACTCTCAAGATACCAGGAACCAGCTGCAACGCTGGTCTGCAGCCATGTCGGTGGAGTAATTTGTCATTCACGGAAGGAATTGCCATGAACAGATCACTCGGGAGTTAGTGAAAGAAGGGCTAGAGCCTAGTTCTTCCTTTTGCTTCATACAGAGATTACAGTAGGAAACAAGTACATCTTGTCTTCTTATATATTCTAAATTTGAGTAATTTGAATTAGCGAAAAGACACATTTTAGGTTGAGAGATAAGGGCATGCCTGTTTATTTTTTCAGGGCTATTTTAATTCTGCAACAGAGAATACAAAATAAAATGTTAAAAACAACCTTTCCTCCTAACATTGACAGCTAGCTGCTACTTCTGCCTTTCTTTCTTTCTTTAGTTATTTCAAATTTCCTTCAGTATTTTTGTTTTAAAAGGGCACCCTGTTGGTAATGAAAATTAATCAGTTATTCATTTGAAAGGCAATTGATTAATCAGTTAGAATCCTTTGAATGGTGTGAAGTTCAAATAATTACTCTTCTGTGGTCATGCTATCATTAGGCGCATATCTGATTTTGTGCTCTTGGTTTTAGAATGCATATTTGCTGTTGCAAACAGGTTATAGCGGTGACTGAAGCTCTAATGTAATTAAACCAATTGTGCATGGCATGCAAAACAATGGTTCAGAACTTCATTATGCTTCTTCAAGAGATGCCTGTGCTTTTGAATGTGGAACATGATGTGTAATTAAGCTAATTGCAATTAGGGATATGCATGCAATGCATGACAGTGAATCGGAGCTACACTGCAAAAGTTGCACACGGAAACAGAGGCAGGATTCACTACCCCATAGTTAACATCCAGGGTTGTTGCAGTTAGTTTCCCTTCCTGAGAGTTTTACTGAAATAGAACATGAGGTGGCAGCTAGGTTTCTCTGATAAACCCTGCCAAAAACGTCCGAGTTCAGTTGCTACCTTTGCTGAATACTATTGCTCATGGTTGTAGAAGAATGGACCCCTAGGGCTAAACCTCTCTGGATTTTTAGGGTAATATTTTATTATCTTGCTTTTTGTCTTTTCCTCAAAGGACCCTGGTGGAATAGTCAATCTCTTTATTTTTATTCTCAACTTAGCATCTGACTTCTTTCTCTCTGGATTTCAGATTCCCTTCTTTAAGAAACAAAGACTATAACAACAAAACAAAAGCACTGTGTTTGGCTTTTAGTGGACACAACACTTGTGGTAGTGACAAAACAACTATTATCATACAAGGCACTGTAATCTTACAAGCTGGTAAATTTTTATAATCATATATAATGCAGTTCGTCTTGTCTACAGTAACTATCATATCTACAGTCTTTATAATTCCAGTCCTTTGATGCTTCAGCTTAACCTTTGCACTTCACTGCATTAAAAGCAGATGCATGTACTGGATTTCCATGCCCAGCCACAGAGTCCCCCATTCCAGCACGCCTAAGTGCTGAGTGATAAAATGAATGGACTCTGCTTAGTGATCTGGCCAGGCTAAGTAGATGGCCATGCCCCGCCCCCCTCCCAGGCCACTGCGGATTGGCTCATTTGAAGGATGGGTTTGGCAGGAACCCGTGAGCCTCTACGGCGGCCGAAGGGGTTGGGGAAACATTCTAATATGGCGTTGTGGATCTGGGCGAGAGAGGAGATGCCGTGTTGGGCCGCAACCGCTGCTCACTGGCAAGACAGAAAGCGGCCATCGCTTGCTGTTTGATTGTTAACACTTATTAAGTCTGTGAACAATCATTCATCCAAGGAATTTACAGGGTTTTGTTTATTAAGCTTCACATCAACACACAAGGTGGCTTAGCCTAAAAGACAGTGAATAATCACAGATCACCCTGGCAGCTGACCTGGATTTGAATATGGCTTCTCCCTCCCAATACTCAACATTGTGGCTATATGGGGCATCCTCACACACTCATAAGAGTGAAAAGTTGCTACGCAGCTTCATTCGCATCTGGCTGACATCAGGTTCACATTAAGTTTTCCAGGCCCTGTTCTCAGTTTAACCCATAGTATGGTGCTGAAACTGTAGTTTTTTGTTTGGCTGGGGATCTTCACCTAGAGATTGATGAGGTCAATTTTTTATCATGTTCTTTCTATTTTACTTTTCTACAGACTTTGATAACATTGACCCTGAGGGACCGCTAATACAGGTCACAAGATTGTTCTCTGAAGCCCATATACAACTGTTAACTTTGCTGATTTCCCCCAACATTCATTCAATTTTATCTATTTTGCGTATTTCTTCATTTTATTTATGTCATTTCCCACACTTAGGATCCAATGCAATGTCCACCGAAGTTAATAGTTCTTTTCCTTTCCATCGCACCAGCCTACAATTGCTGCTGGACTCGACACATCATTTCTCATTCATGTTTTTAACACTTCTTGGTGCTTTATTGAGAAACAATGGGTTGCATAGTCTTTGATGACTTGCATTTTGAAGATGAAGCCTAAGGTGAATACTGAATGAAAGTTAATGGAAAATGTCACATTCTTGGCTGATTTTTCTCTTGAATGAAATTACCTGTTCTGGAGTCCACAGAGAAATATGGCTGTCCTTGGAGAATGCTGTAGACTACCCTGGCACTGTTCCCATAGGTAGGATCATCAGCATCTGTTGCTGTCACTTGGATAACAGAGGTGCCTGACAAAAACAGTGTAGAACCTTGTTAGATTTGTAGCTGTGGAGAGAGGACACAGATCTAACTATGTTCAGTGAATTATAAATGTCCTGCTCTACAGAGTATTTATTTAGGAGCCTGTTCTCTTTCTAATGCTTGAGGAATTTACACACATAGCTCTTAGCACTAATGGGGGTTACAAGTACAAATCCCACCAGACATCATTGGATCAGTAAATAATCTATAGGATAACAGCACTTGTTGGTGAACTGTTAAGACCCACAGGGTGCTAAACTTATCACCTTCTTTCTATTCTATAAGTCCTTCAGCTTTAAAATAAAACTTTAAATCATACTCGGTACTCTGCTACTGAAAAAAAGGATTATATGATGCAGAAGAGAAGAACAATATCATAGGAAAAATGAGAAAGTCCCTTTAACAAACTGCGTTCCAGAAACATCAACGAAATATCTTATGAAATCTGAACAAAGAATCACGACTATTGTAGCAACCAAATTACATCTGGGCAATTAAATTGCATTTATCTAAGTAATGTCATTCCCAAAAGGTGAAAATGGATTGTATTTGCCAAAAAGCTTAATATTTGGGTGCAGAATTCTGAGAGTTGAAAATCTTAATTGGAGGTGCGGTTCTTTGTCTCATTGTTCTTGAAACCTGATGGCCCTGGTATAGGCTTCCTCAACCTCGGCCCTCCAGATGTTTTTGGTCTACAACTCCCACAATCCCTAGCTAGCAGGACCAGTGGTCAGGGATGATGGGAACTGTAGTCTCAAAACATCTGGAGGGCTGAGGTTAAGGAAGCCTGCGCTGGTAGTTTTTATGCATGAATACTAATATAACATCCATGCAATGCTACAAATACCATACGGCATGATCTGGCCAATATTAAGCAGTTTTGAGTCTCACTAGTTAATGGCAGGGTTGGGCATGTTTTAATATGTTTCTTTTCAATTCAACAGGCCTTAAAAATACTTAGCTGTGGCTGTGTGAAGTGGGAGTGCGTATCACTAGTGTATTTCTTGGCATACTTCCCCCCACATTTATCTTTGCAGTCCTGGGGATTAGATTGTTTAAAAAGATATTGTTATATATACAAAACAAGAAACTTGTCTGGTGTATAATAGAGCTATCACACATCCACCATTCCAAAGAACTTGTAGGTTTATGTGGAGGGAAAAAAGCAAATGAAAAGATGGAAAAGAGAAATGACACATTGTAATAGAATTCAAGAGCAAATGCATATATGCTTGGACAATGTTATTGGGAACAGAAGGATGGTGAGAAAAGTAAGAACCGTTAATGAGGATCTATTAAATATATTTCAGATCTGGCTCTTTATATGATAATGATATATTCAATGTGAACGATATTTGTGGCTAGGATTTGAATATTGTTTAATAAACTGCAAAGAGTCAGGAGGTTACATTTTGTGCTATACTTGCTCCTGCAAAAAGACCAATGGATTTCTTATCTCATAAACCTTTCCAAGTTTAAGGTGCTTTAAAACCACCTTTGCCTTTCTCTGATCTATGGGCAGTCAAAGTCCTTTTTAGCTCCAGGTGTAAAATTGGCCAGTGCTCATGACTGATCTAATTTACACAGGCTGATGATGGGCCCCTGGGGACCACAGCACAGCTTGGAAATCAATGAAGCACAAGGCTTGTTGCCACAGGTCTTCATGGCTCTGTGCTTATGGCTCTTTCTTTGCTCTTTGTAGTGGGCATATGAATGACAGGTAGCAAGCAGCACACCTTGGTGTAGCAGCAGAGGACTCCCCTAGCACCGCTTTTACAGCCACAGTCTACAGCAGGCCTGCACAACTTCTGAGCTACACAAGCATGGTGGCCCACTGATCTTCCTATTGCCATCTGTTGGGTACTGTAGGATAAATATCTGGCTGTAGTCCTGTTGCTATTAAGGAAGTGCAAAAGGGGCAACTGGATGAAACGAAATCAAAACCGGTAAACAGTAAACTAGGGAGGGAGGAATTGACCCTGGCACAAGATGCTGCGAGAACAAAGGGGCTCAAATGAAAATTTAATCCATGGGCCTTTCAGAGCAGCCTGCTCAGGAAGCCACCAATATGTGGCTGTTGGGTTGTGTTCACCTTGGTAGGGTACAAGCCTCAACTACAGAATCTGCTGGCAAACAGAGCAATTGTGCCAGAGCTTCTACCTCTGGAGTGGTTTTCCACTTCAGCAATAAACAGTACAAAGAAGCAAACTGCACAGCCAATGGGAGGGAAGTTTCACGAGAAGTTTAAGGGTCATACATTTCCTAGTTTCTTCCCTAGACAGCTAGGAAAAACAGAATATAGGCTGAGGGGAAAACTAGACAGATCAAAGAAGGTTCACTGCCACCTAGGAATCACTATTTTATAACTATCCTACGCTCCACATAGGCTGAAATTAAAATCTAAACTGTAAACCCAGTTCCCGCCCTTCCTTTTGCAATCTTTCAGCTAGGGAGCTGGAATAAAGGCCAAATATTTCTTTAGCATACTTACTGGCTTGTTTTCTATATATTGAAAGCATGTTCTCAAAAGTCCAACTTACCTACTGGTGACATTTCTGGTACCGAAGCAACATATGGTCCATCCAGGAACTTGGGTTCATTGTCATTGATATCTTGGATTTTGATGATAAATTCAGATTCCGGCTCCATTGGCCTGCCAGTCAGTCTATCCAAGGCTTGAGCCCTCAGAGTATACTGGGATCTCTCTTCCCGGTCCAGCCTCTGAATGGCATGGATATCTCCAGTTGCGTCATCAATGGTGAACACAATGCCTGCTCCTTCTCCCGACAGTATGTATTTGATGGATCCATCTCCTCTGTCCATATCAGAATGCAACTGCAAAGAGTAACCAAATGTAGTTGGAACTTAGCTCACAGTATATGTGAAGAGCTATTTAATGCATTTGGTTCAGGACATTTTGATTTTGTGGTAGAGAAAAGCAAACAACTTCTGGTTATCATCCCTGCCACCAACTATCACCATCATCATTAGTGCGCCATGTGTTTTAGTTGAACAAGCTGCTTCTTCCTGCCTTGGTTCTATGGGACAAAGTAAACAGGTTGCAGTCTTGGGGTTTAGTTGAGGCAAAACTCACTAGGAAGAGTAAGCAGGTTTGACGAAGGTCTGTCTTTCACTTCTATGGGGGGAAATGAAGCATTGCAGTTAGGAACAACTTTGTGGTTGGGGCAAAACATGCCCAATACCCTTGTCAGTGTTATGTGGGTCATAGAGCGAGCTGGAAGTAAATCACATCGATCAAAGTTAACTCTTTATTAGCAAAAACACAATCTTCACAGTCTTGGCTAAGTGTCAGGCTTAATGAACACAGCAGCCCATCCCTGGTAGGTTTTACCCCATGAATCAGTTGCTGAGACTGAAACTCCCCATCCCAGCACCACCATTTAAGTCCCCTCCTCTCCATAACTTTTCCTAAGCAATTGGAGACTGCAACTGCATGAAGCCCTCTTCTGGTTCTGGGAGACAGAGGGTGGGAGCTTTCATAACAGAAGGGGGAGACACCTGTGACTCTCCACCAGCCTGACTAATCTCTTCCACTTGGCCTCCTTCCTTCCTCACCTCCTGCTTCAGCTTCTTCCTCTGCCACAAATAAGAGGACAGTACTCTGCAAAGTAGGGCATATAGCCACTCTAAAAAGGACTGTGACTCTACATCCCACCCACCCCACTCCATTTCCCCATGCCACAAAACTTGAAAGGCCGTTAGCTAGTGAACTCTCATACTACACAACACATTTCTTTTTTAATGTCTAGGAAAGAAATAAGACCGTTAGTTGGCCTGCATTTTTCATACAAAAAGCAACTGCTTCTTTGCATATTTTATGATGGCCCCGCACCCCAAATTAATATTTCATTATTAACCTAAGATTAAATTAAAGCAGGAAAGGAGCCTTATGGCAGTGAATTGATTTCATAGAGATTCATGGTGATTGCAGGAGGAAAAAAGACACAGCTGAACTATTAGGAAATGAAAAAGTTGTAACACAGCTACTGTAAAAGAATAGGGCAAGGTAAGCAGCTTGGAACATCTGAATCATACACTCTAGCACAGCTGGTGCAGATGATAATGCACCCTAGAATATTAGAGGGAATTAGCGAATTAACACACTGCATGGCGGCTAATTAGTTCTGAGTAGGCATTGATAATTTGGGAAGCAACAGAACATAGACAAGCAAAATGCAGTATCAATTATCTTTTACAAAAGGCAAGAAGAATGATTCAATTAGTTACAAGTCTGCTAAACACCTTTGCCTTGTGAAATAATTGAAAAATATTGAGAGCAAAATCACCCGAGGCTTAATCAAATGGCTTATGGGACCGCAACTGGCAACAGTAAGAAAAAGCTTGGGAAGATTCCTTGCCTACCAAAACCTGCCTGCTTCTTTTGTTTAACCTCCTGTATGGGAATAGGAAGAAAATAGCCAGGAAACTAGTTGAGCAGGAAAGTCTCACACCCCAATACTTACGATGTGGACTCAGATGTAAATTCTACCAAGGTCTATGGGAGTTGTGTTTTTCAAAGATTGCAGCAGCTACAACAAAACACCAATAACCAGTGCTTCAATGCAACATTTTTCCTTCCTGGAAAAGATCTGGACAATGCGTAATGGAACTGTTAGAGTACTGAATTAGGATAAGAGAAACCCAGTTTCCAATCCCTGCTCAGCCATGTTGTTTTGCTGATTGACCGTGGGCCATTCACTGTCAGCCTAAGCTACTTCAGAAGGTGATTCTGAGAGTTAAATGAAGAGAGAGGAAAGCCAGGAAGTCCTTTTGAGGAAAATCACAATATAAAATGCAATTATTGTGGGTGGAGCATACCCCGGTGCCAGTGATTTGGGAAAACACACACTGTTGGCTACTCCTACATGGCCTTGTGTCTTCTGACATAGTGGCTCAGAAAAGGTGTCAAGCACATCTGTATCCCGCCCTTTCTCGAAAGAGCTTGGAACAAAGGAGTTATTCAATTGTTTTTAATATCGCAACAAAGTAGATTAACCCACACTCTGTGAACCACATGCTCCAGTGGCTCCCATGTCATTAAGGCAGCATCAGCAGGGGCCCTGACAGTGAAATCAGGTGACCATTCAAGCATGATGATCGCTTAAGAACAGACATGAAGGCAGCCTCCTGCCACTCAGTGAGCCAACTGTTGCCATGCTAGGAAATGTCAGGAAGCCAGAGATACGGTAATGCTTATCATGCTGTTTGGCTGGAGGCTGCAAATGTCCGGCTCTCTGTGTTCTTAGAACTGTTGCATTCAGTCAGGTTTTTAGTGACAGGTTCCAACATTATCTCATTGCCGGCTTCAGCACAGTTCCTTTCCACGATGCTTTGGTAGGCTTGAAGTCACCTAGGGGGGACTGATGACATAGCTGCTTCCTATGCCAGCATTGCCTCACCTCCTGGAAAGTGCAGTTTCCCTCTTAGTAGCACACAGCAGCAGAAGCTGTGAGATCTGAATATCAGTAAAACACATCACTTGGGAAGACAGGAGAACTAATGCTAGTGTACTGGAAGAAGCAAAGATCACCAGTGTCGAAGCAATGATTCTTCAGCATCAACTTTGTTGGACTGGTCATGTTGTTCAGATGCCTGATGATCGTCTTCCAAAGCAACTACTCTATTCTGAACTTAAAAATGGTAAGCGTAATGTTGGTGGTCAACAAAAGAGGTTCAAAGACTCTCTCAAGGCAAATCTAAAAAAATGTAGTATAAACACAGACAACTGGGAAACACTGGCCTGTGAGCGCTCCAATTGGAGAACATCCTTTACCAAATGTGTCATGGGTTTTGAAGATGCTCAAATAGGATGAAAGGGAGAAATGTGCTAAGAGGAAGGCATGCTTGGCAAACCCTCACCATGATCAACTCCTGCCCAGAAACCAATGTCCCCATTGTGGAAGGACGTGTGGATCCAGAATTGGCCTCCACCATCACTTACGGACTCACTTTTGAAAACTGTGTTTATGGAAGACAATCTTACTCAGCTACAAGTGATCGCCAAAGAAGAAAAGAAGACTTCTAGGCTGATGCTAGTCTGGACCAACCCTCAGGACTACATTACAGAGTCTCATGGATGCATGTGAGCCATCTGATGGAGTTCTACAAATGCACAAAATTTTTCCATAACTGAGGAAGTCATGCTCATGTACAATGGAAGTGCTTCACTGAAGAACAACCTAGAAGAGTAAAATGGCTGGTATAAAATGTGATTCAGACAGTCCCACCTCCTAGTCTCAGCAGAAAAGCAAACACAGATTTGTGTGGCCTGTCTAAGAGAAATGACTAATATGCAGCAGAAATTCCCCTTCCCAACCAGGATGTGGTTCCCTACAACAAGTAGAAACTTGTTGGGAATTTTAATTTTGCCTGGTTAGCTGCTATGCTGAGTGGCTGCCCTGTTGTTCATAAATACATATTATAGCACACCTGATGAGGTTCTACTGACCCTTGCTGCATCCAGGTCTTAGGGCAGGCCTGTTGCAAGGTACCTTCACACAGTGAGTACTATTTCCCAAACCCATGGGATATTTCAAGCTTGTTAGGCCCAATGCCAGTGCCCATTATTTTAGCTAGGATGCCCCTTAAAAACCTACTATGTATTGGAAAACGAACAAACGAACAACTCCACTATCTGAGTGGTATTATAGGATCCAGAATAGCTATAATCTATAAATTAACATGTGCAAATTGAATGTAAATTCATTAGGAAATTGGTCTCTAGTGTCCACCAGTCTAATCAATCTTGATGGTGGACTTTTGAGCTGATATTAAGGCCTGGGAAGGTTCATTTGGGTTGCTAGTTTGATTGTCTAGATGCTGGCACCAGTCCAATTTGTGAGTGCTTATGTGTGGAAGTATGCTGGAAGTAAAGGCAGAATGGATGCTCAGTCTTTTGCATCACATCTAATAATAAGCTACCATATGACAGCTTTCTATGTATTCTTAGAAGAGCACACTGCCCAGAATACATGAAATATAGAAAAGGACGTGAGAGGTAAATCCATACCAGTTGTACATTATGGAAACACAGCATACCAAAGAGATGTTGAAAAACACACACCAAGCAATGTGAAAGAAAAGAATTTTGTACAGTCTTATTTCTATAGTGCTAGAATAGAATAGTGCTAAAAGTGTTGGATAATTTTCCTGATTCAAAAAATAATAATGGACTGCACCTCGCCTCTTTTCTGATCAGCCTGTTCTGTGTAAGTGGGGCTTTAATGAATGCAAGAGGTGAATGCAAAGTTTTACCAAGCAGAAGGCCTGACCTTATGATTCAGTGAATCTTTGGGGAATGTTGTTCTTCCTAACCTGTCAACATCCTATTTTGGCCTACATAAAACCTGCTCCTGCTTTTATTGAATTCAGAAGATGTTGTGTAGGTCACAGTCTGAATCAGCAATACTGCAGCTGTGATTGAGGAAACATATTAGAAAACTCCATATATTTCTGTTTAGCTAAGGAATCTGTTCTAAGCTCATTGCCACTGCAATGAATGGATCAAGACGACTAAAATGTCGAAATAAGAAAGGAGAATCAGCATTTTGCTCTCAGGGTTGAAGCGTAATATGAGGTCTGTGTTCCAAACAAGAAAGTTTGGTTGAGTTCAGGCAGAATGAGAGTAGGTGCTTAAAAAAACACCACCACCTTTGGCTTGCACCTTTCCTTACCGGATATGCTGCATATGAAAATCGAAGGTGGATTAGGAAGTTGCCTTATACTGTGTCAGATCATTGATCTGTGTTAACTCAACTAGCAACAGCATTCCAAGGTTTCAGACAGAGATGAAATATTAAACTAAGAATCTTCTGCGTACAGTATCTGTGCTTTACCATCAAGCTACTTCTCTTTCTACCATGCTTCATGTTTGCTGTTGTATGAATTTAATCTGCAAATGGAACCACTGAGCATTGTGTTTGGCCATCAGTAAGTGCACAGCTTTGTTCATGGGGGAGGAAAGCAATGGATATATTCAGAACTATAAGTTCAGCCAAGCAGAACTGGCTCTAAAGTTCAAATCTTAATCATGAACATCTGGGCTACAGTATCAAGTAACAAAGAGGAGCAGGTGCAAGGCACAGATGGAGATCTGTATTCCATTCCTAGATTTAGATTTGCCATCCTCTTCCATAACAGAATCCATGATAACTTTGGACCTGACAGTGAGGGAAATGGCTGTCCCCAAACCACCCCCACCCCCATGTTTTTATGATGATGTCTTATGTTTATGTTAAGCACTCCTCTCTACCTTCTATGAAAATAGGGGGAGGGAAACATTGACTGCAATGATGTCACATCATGCATCTTTTGAACCAAGCATTACCAGCATGATGTGGGTTGGTGGCAGCAACCGTGAGTCAAAATGCCAAGTGGGAAGCAGTCTACACCTGAATACTAGATCCTAGGGCTAACAAAAGGGAAAGGCCACCATGTCTTGCTTAGGAGTGCTGTATCATTGCTGTTGGAGACAAAATAGTAGATTAGATGGGCTCAAGTCTCATTCATCAAGGCAATTATTATATTAAGGAATATTTTGATAAAATGAAACCAGGGCCGTCTTAAGCATATCCAGCGCCATGGTGCGAAGATCCCTCCGGCATCCCTTTCCAGAGTTGCCGACCTTTTTTTAGGGAGGACAGCACTGCTGGCAGGGAAGAGGCTGGATGTGGTGGCTCCTGGCTCAGCTGGTCGCTTCGTGCCATGGTGGCCATGGCAGACGGAGGCTCTGGGCATGGCGCTGCTTTGGCGCAGAATGGCAGAGGCGGGCGAGGGCGGTGAGCTGATGCCGGGAGGCACTGCGCCCAGCCTCCGCCTCTTCCCTGGTGCCCTCCAGAACTTGGCGCCCTGGTGCCCTGCGCCACTAGGCTCTATGGGTAAGATGCCCCTGTATGAAACTCAAGGGAGAAATGCGCAAACTTTGTCTTTCTCTCTGTCTTTCTCACCTTCAGTTGTAACTATCAAGTGTGCTCCTGCGCCCTTGGAAGTGCCATAAACATGACTATGGGGACGGGAGAATGTCATTATTATTAACAGAGATGAGACAGGACTGGTTTTTTCCAAGTGCCTAAATACACTACCCTACATCCTGGTCCACTAAAACTACTGCAAAACATATTACAAAGGGTGCTGGAAATTACAGCCAGGGAGAGCTGTGCTCACAGTTGTTTATCTCCTCATTGCAAATTCATCCCATTTTGAACCAGCAAACTAAACTGCAGTAAATTAGCCGGCGGCATAGACGCAGGCTGTGAATCTGTGGTGCTATATAGCCACACAAGATACATTAGAATACAAACTGCCCCGTGTGTAGGATACAGTGCCTTACAATTAGCGATGACTTTGCAGTTTGGAACTGGAGAGCTTGCAATGGTGAACTTGTGAATTAGTCCCTGTACTAATTAAGCTCAAACTTCAAGAAAGTTCAGGCTTGGCTCCTAATAAGCGCACGCTGTTGCCATAACTCTCTCACATCACAGCTATCTGTTCTCTTTGCCACAAATGTGGCAGGCATTACCTGAAGTGACCGGGAGAGCTTCATTACTTCCTGTCATCTGAAACTGAAATTGCAGCATCCTTGGGCCATGAACCCATGGTCCATTTTCCAGGGTGCTTCAGAATTTAGAAAGGGCACCAAGGCACCCTGGAACCTGCATGCCCCAGCAATTTTTCTTGGTACCATTTTCCCTCTTCTCCTTTGCCCAAACTGTTGTTTAAAATGATTGACTGTGGAAATCCACGTGACTTCATGAGTATTTATGACAGTATCATGTCAGATTTAACTTCATGGTATTATTGACAAAATTTTATGTGTTGTGGGTAAATTGAGGCCAAAGGTTGAGAGGCAAAGGAGGCAGCGGCAATGAAGGACACTGAACAGCAGCACTGAAACAATAAGAAAGTGTTTTATCAAAAAGTGGGTGTGCTTTTTGAGGATGATATATGATAAGCAGCTTTGTATCAACTGTATTTTAGAAGTATCAAAGCTTTTAGGGTTAAATTCTTTAGTGCTGAATGAAAATGCTGGCAAAATAAAAAATTGGATGAGCTTCTTTACCAGTATTAGCAAACGCTCTTTATTTGCATGCACAGGTATTGCTACAAAATGGCAAGAAAAGCTATGTTTGCAAAAAATAAATTCATGCATGCTTATCTACAAAATTGCTTGTTAGAGCAATTCTGATTCCATAGTAGAGTCCATCTGTAAATTTTTTAAAAGTCAGTATGACACACCACACACACACACCCTAGAAAATACTTGAACTTTACATATATAGTAGTTTAGAAGGTTTAGATGCTGCATCTTAATAACTAAAGCAAATAGACACTGCTGATCTGCCCCAGAACAGAATTTAAAATCAATGAGACCACTTGGGAAGTAATCTGAGGAGAGCATACGATGCATTAAGAAATATGGTCAGATTTGTCTTCTTGTACTGAGAAACTTTAAAAGCACTGTATGTTCATTTTAACCAAGCCAGCCATTGACACTACTGAATGCATCCAGATAAATTAAGAGTTTTGCAAGTTCAGAGAGGGCTCTTTCTCCTGCCACCTGAATTACTTTTAATTGGAGTCACTAAGGTTGGGACTTGGGATTGATGTGTAAGTATGAAGCCACTGTACTGGGTGAGGCCATCAGCTCATCTAATTCCCCCCCCCCCCAGCCATGCAACCTGAAATCCTTGTAAGTGGAGGAGCCAAGATTGAAACGGGGGTCTTATGTAATGTCATTGAGCTATGGCAACTCCAATATATTATGCATGCAAAGCATATCACTGAGGAACTCTGGGAGTTCTCATAGGGTGCATAGAGTTCTCTCTCTCATGTACAAAGACACACAGTTCTCTGGGTGGAGAACAAGAAAAGCATTCTGGTATATCCTCACATAACTTCACTAAATATAATTTTTCTTTGGGGGCGGCACCAGTAAAGGATGACTTCCAGTCTGAATGATTTTGCAGGCTCCAAAAAAACAATTCCACATAGGCAAATCCCTCTTGGCTTTCCCAGACCCAAGCCCATGCTTAAAGTAGCTCTTTGTATCTCATCCCTTGCATACTGATAGTATATAAATAGAGAAACTACCATTTTAGTTCATATTCTGATCCCAGGATGTGCAGATAATAAGAGTGCAATGTTTATTAGATTATTGTTCTGGCAAACGTCAAACAAGAATGGACAATGAACGATGTAGGTTCTAGGGGCATAGTTGTTATAAGAATAGAATGATGGGAAAAAGTAATTAAGCATGCCAGTGTTCTACGAGACAAGAATGGAAGCTGGTAGACTTTGATGTCAAGAAGGTACAAACTGAAGCTGTCTGGCAAAAAAAACCTCCAAATGCATACCCTGGCTTTCCTTTGACCAAAACGTCTTCTAAGTAATATAGGAAACACAGCTAAGTGTGTTTTCTCCAGGTCTCAAACAAAGTTAAGGTGGAAAATTATTCTCAACTTTGCATGTAGCCAAGAAAAGCAATATTGTTAAGTAATATAACTGACTTTACTTTACTGTCATAAGAACGCAGACATTCATGAAAGACAAAGGCAGACGAGTGATTCAGGCTATCACATATTGCGTTTATTTTTCGCTGCCTGCTAGCCATTTGAGAATTCCCCCCACTGCCTGTTTTTATATAATGTGCCACTGAAATTACATTTTGAGTGTGTTTATACTGCTGTTCTAAGTTGGAACTTAATCCATGACATCCAGACTCAAGCCAACTTGAATCAAAAGAGCCATCACAGATGGAAAACAAGAACAAAAAGTTGAAAGCTTGAGTTATAGGCATGAAGAAGTCATTCTAAGGAGACACACATTCATGCTGTACCTGTTAAAAAAGTCACTTAAGTAATGCGGACTCCAGAGAGAAAAGCCCTGATAACACCAAGGAAAACTGAACAAAAACAGTGTACAATTGAAAAAGAAATGAACAGAAAGGTTTTTACTTTCTTACATTAGGCCTTGTACATTCAACCAAAAATACAGGGGCAAAGTTCCCTCAGAAATACACAGCAAATCAGGATATTTACCTTGGTGAATATCATGTGGTCCTGCTAAGCCACACCTGCAATAGTCCCCCTCTTGGCTAGTTGACTTCAACATTAACCAAATTAACCCTTCAACCACAGAATGAGCCTCTCTTCTGCATCTCCAACAGTACCTACCTACTGAATCCATGGGCGGGGGGCTATTCAGCAAGTGCAATGTCAGGGGGTGGGGCTCTTTGTGGGGGGGCACTCTCTTCTCCTGTTCTGCTCCATGTGGAAGCTATTCCTGTCTGCATGCTCTGTAACATCTAGGACAGGCACATTCAGCTTCCAAGAGACTGCGGTCTACTCCGGCTGTAAATAAACTGGCAGTGATCTACCCATTGGATTGACCAGAGTTGTTGAATTTTTGGGGGAGGAGGCTTCACCAATGATGTTGAGCTTTTTTTTTGGGGGGGGGAAGGAGGATCCCGCAATCGACCATGATCGACCACAGACACATCACGATTGACTGGTTGGACATAATAATATAATTATTTATTATTTATAGCCTGCCCATCTGGCTGTGTTTCTCCAGCCACTCTGGGCGGCTTCCAACCGAATATTAAAAACACAATTCAGCATTAACTGTATAATTACAGTAAAAACACAATACAGCATAACATCCCTGATCTAGGACAACTTGCCC
Organism: Podarcis raffonei; assembly: GCF_027172205.1. Lineage (NCBI taxonomy): Eukaryota > Metazoa > Chordata > Lepidosauria > Squamata > Lacertidae > Podarcis > Podarcis raffonei. Next base: position 68,221,699 of record NC_070608.1, read on the forward strand.
AAATTGGGATGTCAATACATTATGAGTTTCCCCACTTTTGCTGTACATGGTTGCCTGCCCCTGCTAAAAGACAGGGAAATGCAAACTGCAGTGACATGAGGACAGTGATGAGCTATCCCAAAATATGTTGTCTTCTGTTGCAACTGCACATTTAATATAACATGCCCACTTGTGCTGTTGCAACTTCTTTTTCCCTCCCTGCCTCCCTCCCTCCCTCTCCTAAACCAATCCCTTCTGTATCAATATAACCTGCCTATGTTCTGAACCCGGAGCTCTTCCTATAAAGACAGCCAGAGAGTTTGTAAGGGTGACATCAATTACACCAGATAATTGTTAGTGCTGATCTTTTGGAAAAAGGCAAATCATCGATAGCCTTTCAAAACAGACATTATTCACAGCTCAAGGTGACACCCGTCGGAAGCTCTTAGGAACTGAAATAAATTAGGTGTCCACCGATACACCGCCTGAAGGAGAACAGCCTGGAAAACCTGTGTGGTGCCAGATCTCCTCTTCTTCCAAATTCCACCTCAAAAACCACCTCTTGGGTGGAGACTTTGGCTTAGCCTCTTAGTCCTACCCCAGAGCCAAAGCTAAGTGCATTTGTGCATACCCATCTTTTTACCCTCGTCAGTTCCAGCAATCAAAATTTAGATTGGAAGATCCTCAGGAGAAGTGTGTGTGTGTGTGTGTGTGTGTGTGTGTGTGTGTGTGTGTGTCCTATTATATATTTGCCTAAGGCAGCAGTTTGGCACTGCAGACTACAGCGGCACCATCACAGCAGCAATGGAGGGCTGCAGTGGCAGGCGGCCCAGGCGAGCCATAGGGTAGCTCCTCAGCAAACATCCTGCTCTGCCACCCACTGCCATCACCACTGCCCACCTCACCAACGACAGTGTTTCAGCCTCAGCAGAAGGGGGAATGTGGAGGGAGAGCTGCCTTGGCCTGTTGCAACTGTCTCACCTGGGCTGCCGGCTGCCACCCATCTCCACCTGATATGTAGGTCTAAAGGAAGTGGTGTGGGTGGGTTTGTTTGGTTTTTGGCAAAATCTAATGGGAGCAGGTGGGAGACTTGGCAAGATCTACATGGATTTGGAGGCTGAGGAGGCACTTGAAATGTTGGGGAAAGATTGGGGTGGTAGGTAGAGTTCACACTCCTTTGTACCCCTGACATCGAAGGTGGAAAGGAAAAGCAGGGGGAGGGTCACCAAAGATTGTAAGGGTCAGGGCAGGCTATGCAACCCTTCCCGTTTTCAATCTCCAATGGGAGTTGGGCACGGCAATGTGACAATGATGTGATGTGATTGACATGTGGTTTGTTCTGCCCACCTGTCAAAGTTGGCCCATTGGGTACGAAACAAAAATGTTCCCCATCCCTGGTCCAACGAGATAGTGGTGTGGGATTTGATGAGAGTTGGGTGGTCTGCTAGCAGGTAAGGCTGTAGGTAAGGCTGCTGAGTATCCTGCCTCCGTGACTTCCCACACTGTGGAATGGAAACATACACCATCATGTGATAGACAACAATCTCATGACTGAAAACACGGAGCAGGAATCTTAACAGGCATAGCCCTGTGTGTGTGTGTGTGTGTGTGTGTGTGTGTGTGTGTATCTATATACGTATATATCTGAAAGGAAGCAGGGATAATACCTGAAGGAGCATTATCACACTCAACATTTAGCCTGGACACTGAGATCTAACTCTGAGGGCCTTCTGGTGGTTCCCTCACTGCGAGAAGTGAAGGTACAGGGAACCAGGCACAGAGCTTCCTCAGTAGTGGCACCCACCCTGTGGAACACCATCCCATCAGATGTCAAGGAGATGATACCTTTAGGAGACATTTGAAGGTAGCCCTGTATAGGGCAGCCTTTTAACGTGCAATGTTTCATTATGTTTTTATATATGTTGGAAGCCACCCAGAGTGGCCGGGGGAACCCAGTCAGATGCGCGGGGTGCAACTACTGCTAATAATAGTGATGGTGATATAATAATAATAATAATAATAATAATAATAATAATAATAATAATAAATACTACATACACATTTTTGTTTAATATAGTGACACCTTGATCCCCCCCCATGCCACTTACCTTTCCCACATACAAAGGATCCGTTCCAGTGTATTCTTCCAAAACGAAGAATTGGTTCCACACCCAGCTCCTCTTCATTCGCAGATGCAGAAGCAAGTTGTCCGAGAGGCTGCCTTCTTGGCCTTTGCTGGGTGGCCTGCTGCTCCCAGATAACACAGCCGTAACGAGGTTCATCATTAAGCAACAACTTAAAGATATACTGAGTCCGAGCCACTTCCTTGCTCTGTCCATTTTACACGAAGTTCGCGTTGCCATACCAGGGTTGTTTCCAAAAGTTGGAGCCGGGTCCTTTAAAGCATCCAACAGAAAGGCCCCTGAAACTCCCAAGCGCAGTCTTTCAGTGCTATGAAGCCAGCCACGTTAAGGACAGTAGTTTCCTGTGAAGTAAGAAAACAAATAATAATAATCATCATCATCATCATCATTTATTATTTATACCCCGCCCATCTGGCTGGGCCTCCCCAGCCACTCTGGGCGGCTTCCATAGAAACAAAAAATACAGTAAAATATCACACGTTAAAAACTTCCCTGAACAGGGCTGCCTTAAGATGTCTTCTGAATGTCAGGTAGTTGTTTATCTCTTTGACATCTGGTGGGAGGGCGTTCCACAGGGCGGGCGCCACTACCGAGAAAGCCCTCTGCCTGGTTCCCTGTAGCTTTGCTTCTCGCAATGAGGGAACCGCCAGAAGGCCCTCGGCGCTGGACCTCAGCGTCCGGGCAGAATGATGGGGGTGGAGACGCTCCTTCAGGTATACTGGACCGAGGCCGTTTAGGGCTTTAAAGGTCAGCACCAACACTTTGAATTGTGCTCGGAAACGTACTGGGAGCCAATGTAGGTCTTTCAAGACCGGTGTTATATGGTCTCGGCGGCCGCCCCCAGTCACCAGTCTAGCTGCCGCATTCTGGATTAGTTGTAGTTTCTGAGTCACATTCAAAGGTAGCCCCACGTAGAGTGCATTGCAGTAGTCCAAGCGGGAGATAACCAGAGCATGCACCACTCTGGCGAGACAGTCCGCAGGCAGATAGGGTCTCAGCCTACATACCAGATGGAGCTGGTAAACAGCTGCCCTGGACACAGATTTGACCTGTGCCTCCATGGACAGCTGTGGACACCAATCCTACTGTTCAAGTTTCTATCAAGGAATTTTGAGAGCATAGTTTCTTTCTTTTTTTAAAGAAAAAAGGGTGGGGGTGGAGAAAGAAATATGTTTCATGCAGTATTTAATCCCTCTCATAAAACTGTGATAACAAGTTAATCCTCTTCTAAAAAAAGAAGGCTCTTTGCTTATAGCATGCATACTACACTCCCAAATGAAGGTAATGTTTGATTAGCTAGAAAGGAAGACTCTGGCGGTATGCTAAGGTAGGTGCCAGATCTCACTATATAATTGATTGGCTTGAGTGAACAGAACATTTTTGAGAGAAATATTTATGACCAGACAGCACCGGCAGTATTTCGAAGGAGGATTCACTTCATAAAAGTTATAATAGGTACCGATTTGACTCTCTTTTCCCCCTCCCACTCAGCATCCTTCTGCAAAATTCTGCATGTCACCTCACATGTATATGCATGCACACAAATATTACAGACACGCTGCAATGCTTTGATTCAATTTTAGCAGCTGCAAATTATTTTTCACTTTATTCTTTTAGCACCCAACCTTCCTCTGCTTCAAGCCAGGCTTCACACTCTGCTGCCTGCTCTCTGAGGAGTTGGCCACCGCAGCTAATGTGACATTTCTAGAATTCTGAATAGCCAGTTAATCATTATATCTGTCACAAAAGGTCTCAGGATGCTGATAGCCACATGCTACCGTAGCATATGCCTCAGTGAGTCAAGCGAACAACTTTTTTCCCCCTTCCACCTTGAGCCTGAAAGACTCATTTAGACCAAGGAATGTTGACCTCCATCAGAGGAGACTTTCTCATCAGTCAAAGATCTTTTGTTGTCATGAAGTTAGATTAGCTGGTGACCTCACTCAGGCCATGTTTTGTAGCAGTCTTTTCTTCCCCTGTTTTGCTAAGTTTAATGAGGTGGCACTGCACTTCGCTACTCTTGTCAGTGCAGTTAGCAAACATCCTCTGTGTGTTTCAGATGTTCATTTTCGGGAGGGGAGGGCCCTTTGTGTCCTCTGAGGGCAAGTGAATTCTTTACAAAGCCTAATATTGATCTTTTTTTAAAAAAAGTCTTTAAAGCCTATTACGATTTCACTCTACTCTCCGTTGTGAAATTAGGTTGCTGTTTTGACAGACCGCTTAATGTTTTTATCTAGAGATGATGATTTTTTTTGAATTAAAAAAACACCCCGAACGCCCCATATACGCAGCAGGAGGTGCAGCCAGACTCATCAAACTCATAACAGAAACAAGGGCTATTATGAAATGATTATGCTGTGCAAAAAATATGTAAATATTAGTGGAAACTTGTGAACATCCACAGATCTAAGCTACTCCCCACAGCCTCTCTGTATCCATTTCCCTCACCTCCCAGACACACAACTCTTCCTTTCAAAAACAGATTGGTATCTACAGCAGGAGCTAGGAATCTTGAGGGTGTACTCAATGCTAATGTGAAAGTAGTAGAGGGGACATGTTTTGTTTGTGTGCACCCAGAAGCACCTATCTGACTGGCTGTTGTTTAATGCAGAACTGGAAAGGTCCGTAGGCTAGTTGGACAATAAAGTTGGTATATTTTCTCTCACACATCCCTGATCACACTCAAGTGCATATGCTCATCACTCATCCTATTGTCCCTAGGCATTATACTGCTTTTTACCACAGCATTCCATGAAGGGTTCTCTGACAGCTTCTATAAGCTATTAGGTGTCAGGAGAGAGACACACAGAGAGTCCAGATGTTGCCTTGTCTCCTCAAGTGACAGCCAAGTCCAATGTCTAGAGAGGAGTTGATTGCAAACAGTATTGAGCATGGCTGAATTTGTTTTGTGAAGTAATTCTGGAACAACTAGCTTGCATTCCTGGATGCCACCTGGAATTCTTCTCCTCTCCTGCTTCATGGGTGATTGATGAAGATCTTACAATACAACATTCTGTCTGTGACTCAGGGTGAGAGTTCTGTATGGTGGCATGCAGCAGAATTTGTGTCCTGGATTTTGAGGGAGAAAGGTAGAAATGTCCAATCTACAGACTTTTTGAGTAAGCAAGGTATGTTGAGCCATGCGTGCATGAAGTTTCAGCTTTCTATCTGTTGTGAAAGCGCCTTAAGAATTTTGATATTCCTGTCAGCGATGTGAGTCAGTGAGTTTCACAGATTCCCTTACTGACAGCACTATCAAAATTCTTAAGTATGATGATACTGATACAGCTATGGATATCTAGGCTGCTGTATTTCATCTCCTGTGGAAATCTATGTCAAAACTTCCATCAGCTTTGATGGACCCGGACTGTTCTCTTTGTGTTCCCAACAGACACTTGTTCAAAGGTTTGCAATCAACCCTCCTACTGATCCCCATGGCAAAATGATCTTTGAATATGAGTCACCAGAGGTTCTGCTTAAAGTCATCTTGCAAGTAGTCTTGTTTACTGAACATCTGTGATCGTCAGCAAAGCTTAGGATAATAAAGAAAACAAATGATCAAGCATTAAACTCATTCTCACTGGAAACAGTTTGCTCATGCCAGTAAAGTTAATTGTAAGATCATTCTCTGTGCATGAATCCTTATGCAGCCAGAACAGCACCATCCCTGCACAAGAGGAGCGAATCAGCACGGTTTTCAAAAGTACAATACTGTATCTCTCTCTCTCTCTCTCTCTCTCTCTCTCTCTCTCTCTCTCTGGGGACACAAACAACAACAGAGCTCAGTGAGGATTGAGCATGCTTTGTGGGTGTGGAATGCTAAATACCTGTTGTGGGAAAAGATGGGAAAGTAGGGGAGAGGGGGAATGAAATCCAGGATAAGGGCATGACTGGTTGGCTGGCATCCTAAAGAGCAGCTGCCAGCTTCTGACATCTCCTCCTAGTCTGCTTCCTCTGACCACTCATTGCTGTCCCACCACCAATCCCCTGGCTGTGAGCCTTCTTCCCTTGGGGGTTCCCTGGGGGTCCCCCATCTGGTGCCTCCCACCACTCCTCGGCATCCAGCCAGTCCTGCTATTTGCTGGAGCACTTGTGTAGTCCAGGGCCTGGCCCCAACACCGCCCACCAATGAGGGTGAGTGGACTTCTCTAGTGAATTAATTTATGTACCATTACAGTATAAGCTGGGGATGCGGGTGGCGCTGTGGTCTAAACCACTGAGACTAGGGCTTGCCGATCAGAAGGTCAGTGGTTTGAATCCCTGTGACGGGGTGAGCTCCCATTGCTCGGTCCCTGCTCCTGCCAACCTAGCAGTTCAGAAGCACGTCAAAGTGCAAGTAGATAAAGAGGTACCACTCCAGTGGGAAGGTAAACGGCATTTCCATGCGCTGCTCTGGTTCACCAGAAGTGGTTTAGTCATGCTGGCCACATGACCCGGAAGCTGTACCCTCAGCCAGTAAAGTGAGATGAGCGCCGCAACCCCAGAGTCGTCTGCGACTGGACTTAACTGTCAGGGGTCCTTTACCTTTACAGTATAAACTTGGAATATCGTGGAAACAGGGATTAACACTTTACTAATTTTTCTTTGTAAAACAAAGAAAATAAATGCATTTTACTAAATAGGATAAAAATAGCACAAAACCTAGCCCCCATGACAGCTCTCCCAGCAGCAGCTGTTCTGCCATTCTAGAGATTGGGGAAGAATGTGAAAGGGTGGCAACGGTGGGGATGGGCTTTGCCATAAGGGAATTATTGGATTATGGGAGCCAAGGATCAGGAGTTATGGCTTTAGCCCTGTATGTTCGAGTCCATTAACAAAGTTGCTCCCCATGAAATCTAGTTGCTGACAAGGCCAATCCACCGAAAAGCGCCATAGAAACAGCAGCAGCACTTAACACCACCAATATTTCTCAGCAGGGAGAGGAAAGCCTTCAATTTTCCTGGAGGTCATCTAGATTAAGGCTGAAATCCTATGCACATTTACCTGTGAGAAGCCCCACAGTGGGGCTTGCTTCCAAGTAGACATACATAGGATTGCCCTATTAAAATACAGTAAGATATACATTTTACCATACATTAATAAAAAGCCTTACTGATTCCTTAAAAATAGAACCTGCCTTCACACAAAAAGAACTGCATAATTTTTTTTGGCATTCATCAAGAGGAGATCTTATTGGAAAGGGCATAAGTACACATTGGTTTTGATTAACTGGATTACACAAGCCTTTTGAAAATCATCTGTCTCGTGTGTGTAGTATTTGCTTATTCCTTCCAAACACCCAGTAGTTTGTCCATGGCATGTTAATGCAGACTGGTGCAGTAACTTGGAGGAGAAGCTTTCAGTGCTTCGGTGTGGATGAGATGCAGAGTACCCAACAGCCTTATAGGATCGTGCTCCTTCATCAGTATTATTACTATTTTTAGTTGTTTTGATTAATTAGCAGAGCAAAGGTAAGATGCACTCTGCATGCATGCATGATTAATATAGCCATTTAGTTAGGTAGTAAAAAGCAATTATAGGTCAATACATACACTCTTATAATCAGTTGTTTTTTTTTAAAAAATAAAGGCACTCTTTTGCATTTATGCTGTATGGTAGAGGATGAATTAGAGCTTTGCTAAGGGAGGGTGTGAGGGATGAGCAGCATCAGTTCCTGCAGTATTTCCAATTTGCCCATTTTCAGCAGATCATTATCACATATCTTTTGGACTGGGAGGTCTGTCATTATATAGAATTGAATCTAACCATTAATGATAATCCATGCCTTATTTGGTATGGGGGGGAAAGGCATATTTTTAATAATTTTTTTGCAGTTAGCAACGCGGTAATTTTTTGGTGCAGTTCGTAACTGGAGTAATTTTGCTCAGCTGTACTGTTGATATCCTCTCTCTCAGTCCTGCCACCATCACAGGAATGCTTGGTGGGTAGAGGCGGTTCTAGGGGGCTGTGACCAGTGTGGTTGCATCAGACCCAGAGCAGACTTCGCCACTATTACTCCAATGGAAGGCAAGAGATTTTGAGTGCAGTTCTGTGTATGAAAGCTATTTCCAGAAGGGAATCAGGAGTGCCATATTGGAAGAATCATTTCAGTTCAAATACTCTTTTAAGCAGCTTGAGGGGTTTTTTTTAATCACAGCCCCATCCTCCTCAGATAAATGCATACATTTCATATATTTAGGGTTGACATTATACAAACACAGGGTGATTTATAATGAAGTATACAGTATACTCCATTATGAATCACCCTGTATATCTAGGAGCAAGTCCCACTGAACCCTATAGGGATGACAACTAAGTAGACATATATAGGATTGTGATGGAAGTCCCCACTCAAATGTTAACAGAAGCCACCAGTCGCACTGGTTATATATTCCCCCCCCCAAGTGCCTGCACTTGCATCTCAACAGAACTCCCCAAAATTACCTCCACACCCAAGTCTTTCTACCCCCGCCACATCAACACACATGCATTCTGGCAAAAGTGGGTGGTATTCTAGGGTAGTCCTTAGACTAGACCCATAGAAGTTAACAGAAACGATTCACTTAGGTTCATTAATTTCAGTGGGTTTTCTCTAAGAAGGACTTGTTGTTGTAGTTTAGTCGTTTAGTCGTGTCCAACTCTTTGTGACCCCATGGACCAGAGCACGCCAGACACTCCTGTCCTCCACTGCCTCCCACAGTTTGGTCAAACTCATGCTACCAACATAAGAAGGACTTAGCTGAACACAAAGTTAAATACTCCAAACATAAATAAAAAGCATGGGGTGGCGGCAAAGAAAACTGTATAGGATAGCAGAAAAGATGTCCAGGAGTCACTTAGTCACTGGAAATATATTGATATTATCGTTGGGGACTGGACAAAGCTGGACCATCCCTTTGGAGGGGTTTTTTTTTGGGGGGGGGGAGGTGTTGAGAAGCTTGGCAGGGCTATGACCCTTTTTGCCTGTAAGAATGAGGGGTATCCCTTAAATGCTCCTTTGCCCCCAGTAACCAGTGTCCCTGTGGTCTCTTCAGTACAACAACAACAACAATAATTCTGCTCTAGAGGGTACGACACAAACCAAGAAAGGAGATTCTGACTAAACATCAGGAATAACTTTATGACAGTCAGAGCTGTTTGACAGTGGAACAGTCTCTCTCGGGAGGTTGTGGACTCTCCTTCCTTGGAGGTTTTTAAGCAGAGGTTGGATGGCCATCTGTCATGGATGCTTCAGTTTAGATTCCTGCATTGCAGGGGGTTGGACTAAATGACCCTTGGGGTGGTCACCTTCCAACTGTATGATTCTATGGTTCTTTGATTCTATGAACCTGCCCTTCACCCTAAGGACCCAGGGTGGGTTGCAACACTAAGACACAACATGAAAGACAGTATAAAACAATTTATAATCACAGAGTGATTCGATCTAGATAGGTCTCCAGTTGCACAAGTGCTGGACATCCTTTAATTATATGAATAACCACTTTGATATTTAGGGAAAGTTTGAATGTTAGAACTATCTCAGCTCTATTTTAGTGATTCAGGGGGCGGAGAGGAGCAGAGTTATTAGTTTGTTTTTGTTCTATTTTTTATTATGTACTTTGTGTGTTTTTTATCTTGTATGTTTGTGTTGTGAACTGCCTTGAGATTGATGGATGAAGGGCAGTGTACTAACTAGCTAGCTAGCTAACTGAACAAACAAACAAACAAACAAACAAACAAACAAACAAACAAACATGAATGCTTTTAGAAATGCAGATAGCAGTTGCAGAAGGGCGCAATCAGGTTGGGGCTGTGTTGTGTGGTGGTGGTAGGGAAGATGGAACAGGAGTTGTTCAAACTTCCTGATGAAACAGTCTTCCCAACAGTCCCACCTAAAGCTGCTCCTCCAAAGCTGCTGACTGTATCAAGAGGGAATCTCCAATTGCTACCTGAACTTGAATACTTCCCCTGGATCTGTGTGCAGAACATTATGGGCTTTGGGGTGGCTTTGCGAGAAAAAGCAAGAGGGAAGGAGAAGGGGTTATGTGCTCGGCTGAGTCAAGGAGGAGAAAGAGGGATGCAATCAAATTTATAAAATTGCATATGTATGTATCTATACTTAGATTTGATTTTTATATATATTTACATAGCAAGCAGTTTCTAGCTGCGCATTCCCTGTTGCAGGAATACATTAGTGGAGATTGACTTCCGTGTGTAATGACTTCTTTTAAAAAGATTTTCCTCTCCCATCCTTATTCTGCCTTAAAGAAAGCAAACAGCTTGGTAATGAACACAGTAGGAAGAAATTAAAGCAGAGTGCAGAGTATGCTTCAAGTGAGCTGTTTATTTTGCCTTTTAATTTGTTGTGATATTTAAAACTGAGAGCAGGGGGTAAGTACTTTTCTTCATTAAAGGGCTTAATTTTCATGCTTTCTTTACTTCTGCAGTTGTCCTACTTACTCTTCAATGCTCGCACCATTGTCCTGTAATTCTAACCTGGAAGCAGCCAGAGCTCTGGATGGGTAAAGGAATCAATTGCAATGTTCCATGCTTTTGAATGTCACCAGTCCAATCCATCCAATCAGGATGGTTCTGAAACTGTGTATTATGTCTCATCCAGAAGAATAAGGAGTTTGCATACACTGCCCTATCTCACTCTGCTATGCCATAGGAAAAGCTGGTACTCCTCACACCAAATTCCAGGTAAATTCACAGATCAGTGCCACTTTCTAGGTTGGGTTTGCGAAAATGAGCTCACCAGTAGCTGTTGGAAAATTGGGGGCTGGGGAAGTTTTGCCAGATATATCTTACAGTACTTGTCATCTCCAACTCCTTGAAAGATTCCATCAATGGTATCTCTGAAAAATTTTACACATGACTTGGGAAGACAGGCAAACTAATATCAGTGTACTGGAAGAAGCAAAGATCACCAGTGTCAAAGCAATGATTCTTTAGCATCAACTTTGTTGGACTGGTCATGTTGTTCAGATGCCTGATTATCGTCTTCCAAAGCAAGTACTCTATTCCGAACTTAAAAATGGGAAGCGTAATGCTGGTGGTCAACAAAAGAGGTTTAAAGACTGTCTCAAGGCAATTTTTAAAAAAATGTAGTATAAACACAGACAACTGGAAAACACTGGCCTGCGAGTGCTCCAATTGGAGAACAGCCTTTACCAAATGTGTCATGGGTTTTGAAGATGCTCAGACAGGATGAAAGGGAGACATGTGCTAAGAGGAAGGCACGCTTGGCAAACCCTCACTATGATCAACTCCTGCCCAGAAACCTATGTCCCCACTGTGGAAGGACGTGTGGATCCAGAATTGGCTTCCACAGTCAATTATGGACTCATTATTAAAACCGTGTTTATGGAAGACAATCTTACTCGGCTACGAGTGATCGCCAAAGAAGAAGATTTCTGAGTAAAGGAAGCTTTCATGAAAACCTGAAAGTCCCATTGAACTGACTGCAATCCTGTGAATAATTGCTCAGAACTAATTTAACTAAGGGCTCGTACACACTCCTACTTGTCCAATGCATAGAAAGTGCAGGTCAAAGAGGTTTCCTGCTTGTCCTGTGCTTTCTTTCTAAGCAGTGAGTCCAAGTGGTTTTCGTTTGCCCTGCCACTTGCAGTCTACTACTGAATCAGAGCGAACGTCAATCTGCAGGAAAAAACCGATTGACTCCCCCCCGCCCCCAATTAAATGATAAACAGAAAGTTTTCCCAGGCAAAGTGACAAGGACAAGCGGGACAAGATTTGGCAGATGGAAACTGGCCAAGAAGAGATGGTGTTCACCCTTCTCACATCAAAAAGAACTACCTGGCAATTACAGATGGCACAGTAGGGCAGAGGCACTTACCTGACCTCCTGGCAGGTGGGTCGCTGCTGGTTACTGGGAAGGAAAGGTCAGTGCGGCGGAAATTCTCCTGTCAGTGTCCTTGCTCGGACAGCCCCTCCCCACTGCCTCACTCCTCTTGGTAAGCAGCAGCGACTCACCTGCTTGGAGGTCAGGCAAGCACCTTCACCCCACCCATGCCAACTGCTCTTGCTGCCTGGTGATCTCATTTCATCGGATACAGGAGCCAGTGTGGTGTAGTGGTTAAGAGCGGTAGTCTCGTAATCTGGTGAACTGGGTTCGTTTCCCCGCTCCTCCACATGCAGCTGCTGGGTGACCTTGGGCTAGTCACACTTCTCTGAAGTCTCTCAGCCTCAGTCACCTCACAGAGTGTTTGTTGTGGGGGAGGAAGGGAAAGGAGAATGTTAGCCGCTTTGAGACTCCTTTGGGTAGTGATAAAGTGGGATATCAAATCCAAAACTCTTCTCTTCTTCTTCTAAATGTCTTGGCTGGATGGATGCTGTACATTTGTGTGAGTTTCTTTTTAAAAAATGTGTCCTGGGGCATTTGTTTTCATTACTGAAAGAGACTGGGTTTTAGGTTTTTAACTTTTATATATATATATAAAGATCCTGGAAAAATACAATGAAACTTGACAATGCACCATATGGTGCATAAACATTAACTCAGAATACAATCCAGTGTCACAAAGTTATAACCACAGATCAGTCAGCAGGCTCTCTTGGGACACATCAGCAACTCATTTCACTCAACATTCAAAGCATTTCATCTTTCTTTTTCTTTTTTTAAGTGGGGGGGGGGAGTGAGTGAGGAAGAACACCTCTTACAGAATAACAGAAAAGCTCTGTCCTATAAATCCCAGAGGAATACTGACAGGACCATATGCAGAGTATTGTTTCTCTCTTCTTAAAGGTGACTCGTGCAAAGCCATGCCAGCAACTTTCATAAGGTGAGAATCTTCCTGCAAACTTTCTCTAAAAGGGCACTAGATGGGAAATATATACCACATTTCTTGTCGTTTAGTCGTTTAGTCGTGTCCAACTCTTTGTGACCCCATGGACCAGAGCACACCAGGCACTCCTGTCTTTCACTACCTCCCACAGTTTGGTCAAACTCATGCTGGTAGCTTCGAGAACACTGTCCATCCATCTCGTCCTCTGTCGTCCCCTTCTCCTTGTGCCCTCCATCTTTCCCAGCATCAGGGTCTTTTCCAGGGAGTCTTCTCTTCTCATGAGGTGGCCAAAGTATTGGAGCCTCAGCTTCAGGATCTGTCCTTCCAGTGAGCACTCAAGGCTGATTTCCTTCAGAATGGAAAGGTTTGATCTTCTTGCAGTCCATGGGACTCTCAAGAGTCTTCTCCAGCACCATAATTCAAAAGCATCAATTCTTCTGCGATATGCCTTCTTTATGGTCCAGCTCTCACTTCCAGACATCACTACTGGGAAAACCATAGCTTTAACTATACAGGCCTTTGTTGGCAAGGTGATGTCTCTGCTTTTTATACCACACTACAATGAACCAAATTTGCAATTCATTTGGCTTATTCCCACCACCGAAGTGAATTCAAAAGCATACACTTGCAAAACCCAGCATTCACATAGCATCTTAAAGCCTCATTTAAAACCTCCACATGCATTAACTTGTAATCCTCAAAACAGTTCTGTTAAGGTAGAAAGCTCTCCCTTTCCCAACCTGGTTCCCTTTAGAAAGTTTTAACTACAATTCCCACCAGCCCCAGCCAGGATAGTTAACAGTCACGGACAATGAGAAATAGTCCAACAACATCCAAAGGGCACCAGGTTAGGGGAGGCTGAGACCAGTTTACTTATGAGATTGCCTTACTCCACATGTGGCCACTCATCCAATTCAATCAACGGAATTGGCACTACTACAGGTGCCACGAAATACCTGTTCCGCATTTGCAAGAACTTGATCGTTCTGTGTGGCAGCACCTGCACTTCGGAACTCCCTGCCTTTTGAGATCAAGCAGGCACCTTCACTGCACTCTTTTCAGTACCTGCTAAAAACACTCCTGTGCTTACCCAGCCTACCCAGATGCTTAGAAAGTTGAGGTAATTCTAATCTGTTTTGGTATTGTAACTTTTATTATGTTTTGCAGTATGGCTGCAAATTTTTCCTAGATTCTGTTTTATCTTGTGCAAACATATTTGATGCTTTTTACAATCATGTAGTATGTACATTTTATGAAATAAAACAAACAAACAAACAGTTTCCAGGCAGGATTTGTTTTGTCAACTGGTTTGCTTTACATTGCTGGTTGTTAATGTACTGCACACAACTAAGACAGGTAAATGTGTGTAAGGAGGTTATCAGCCTTGTAGACTTATTTGAAAGGCTGAACCAGAATGCTGGTTTTCCTGCAGTAATGCAACACTATTTCTTCCCGGAGATCATGCTCTGCAAATCAGGGACCAGAGGTGGGGATGTTTGCTTCATCTCCTTCCCTCCCTCTGAGAATGCCCCCCTCCCTTTCTGCGTTGGCATTGACTATGTCTTAGATTTTCATTCTGTGCAGTGACACTAACAGAACTTGAAGTCGTGGTTTCAAGTGGCTTCATGAAGGATGGTTATGAAAGAACCTGGTTATTGTTCACCATTTACATCTTGCCTTTCTGACCTAAAAAGGGGGCCTGAAGGTAGCTTACATTTAAAAACAGAGCAGCATCTATTATTAATTGCTGAGTTACATGACAAGAGCAGAAAGCATTAAAAACAACAGTGTAACAGAACTAACCAGCAGAAGGGAGGAACTTGAGTCCAAACACCAGGCAAGATTTTAAAAAATGTCTTCACCACTTGCCTCATGAGCCATGATCAGGATTGGTGCACATGCAATCTAGGCTGGGGTAGGCAACATGATGCTCTCCAGATCTTGTTGGACTACAACTCCTGTCAGTCCCAGCCAGCATGGCTAATAGTCAGGGATGATAGGAGTTGTAGTCCAGCAACACCAGAGGGCACCATGTCATTGGCTGCAACTGTTCTTAACCAGGGCTTGTTATTGGATATTGGGATGGTTATATGCCTGACACTCAGAGAAGAAATAAAGACCCCATTACACGAGCCTGAATGCTTTTGTGAAATTTACATTACTTTTGGCTACCTTACATTAATGCCCAGAAAAACCAGTCCAACGGAATACAACACAACATCTTAAACTTTGGGCTACATGGGTTTACATGTGGCAACCCAATGAATCATATATGCAGCAGGAACCTCTCCCACCATTGGTTGCCTGTCTCTCCACCCAGGCCAACAGGAAGGAGATGTGGGCAGAGTTTACAATGGGTCTTGAGTATGACAGAAGAAGCCATTGCTGCATCTTCCCTCACAATTTCACAGCTGCTAAAGTAGGGTTACCAGACGTCCCCGGTTCCCAGGGACAGTCCCCGGATTTGCAAATCTGTCCCCGGACAAATTGCATCCCCGGAATATCCCCAGATTTGCAAATCTGTCCCCAGGAAACATGGCAGTGGCAGCCTCAGCAGCCTGGAGCCAGCCTGTTAGCACAGTTGGCTCTGGCTGGCTTCAGGAGCTGCTTGCTGCCATGGTGCCCAGCATTTTTCCTGCGCCACGGCAGCGAGCAGCTTCTGAAGCCAGCCAGAGCCAACTGCACTACCAGGCTGGCCCCTCCTGGGCAATGGCCGCCCGCCCGTGACCCCCGAGCCTCCCCTGATCTGTCAAAACAAAGGGGAAAGGAGATCGGGGAAGGCTCAGGAGTCACAGGCATGTGCTGCGCCATTGCCCAGTTTTTTAAAAAACCCTCTGTGCATTTATGTTTCACAGGGTGTGAAAGAAGGACTTTGCACCTTTATACAATACGCATGTGTGCTTGGGCCCAGGGTCTTTTGCCTCACCATCCCCACTACTGACTACCTGTTGCTACTCAGCTTCAAAAAAATAAAATAAAATAAAGTGTCCCCGGATTCATTGAAAAAAATCTGGTAACCATATGTTAAAGAGAAAGAAAGGTTCTCTGGGTGGCAGCCCTGGTCTCAGATCTGCTAACTACCTAACGTTTCTGGGAGGGGAAAGAGTGTGTAAGAGATGACTTTTATTTCTGAAACTGTAAAGCTGCCAAGAGTTTATCCCCATCTCATAACCTGCAGGTACAAGCGAGCCTTCAAGTTGTGCAAATGTATTGACTTTTTATTTTATGCATTTACATTTATATGTAGGGCAGGTGCAGGGAACGCAACGCGAGGTTTGATGCCAGTTCATCCTGTAATGCTTGCAATATGTGGTAACCCAAGAGCTAATATATCTCTTCTTGGTACTGACATTTATAACGGCTAGCTAGAAGTGACATCTATACTATCCGGTCCTGACCTTGCTGATTGCCTCAACTCCATGAAGGAATACTATTAGCTAGCAAGATAAAGAACATTTTCGGCTGTCTGTGAAATCAAACCAGGAAAGGAAATAAGAGTCTTTCGGTGGATGTATAACTATTTGAGGTGCTACTGAACTGTCTACCTTGTTCTTATAACCAGGCTTCAAAGGACCTCTGGGAATATGAAATATGAGTCCATGGCCTTCACAGCAGTCGTTCTGGCTAAAAGAATAAAGGAAAAAGAAATAAAGACACCTCCACACCTTTTGTCCTACAACGGTCCAAAACCCTACAAAAATGATGATCTCGGAGCTTCAAATGCCACCTCAAAATTTATGCATGTTGCTCCTTCAGCTCAATGGTGGCCCCACTCTAGAAGAAAACTGTGAGGTACCATACAACTGACCAAGTAAGGCTGCAAACTATAAGAACTAACGATGTACTTCAGTGTGATTATGCCACAATCCAGGCTTATTTTTATTGCCAAAGATAAGTACTGTACAGCCTTCTTGTCTTTCCCCCCGAGGCCACTCAATATATATATACATATGCCGTCTGTGTGGATTTGTTGTTGTTACAGCACAAGTGTTTTAAGCTGGGACTGCATGAAGTTTGTTCACAATAAATGTGTGTTCTCAATAGAATAGTTTCCCAATATACTGTATTTTTCTGTGTATAAGATGCCCCCATGTATAAGACGTGATTGGTGGGTGCTGCAAGGTCAGCTGGCTATTGGCTGCTGCAGCAATTGGGCAGGCGATTAGTGTTTGCTTTCGGAACTCCACATAAAGAGAATGGGAGGAGATTGCCCACAGTCGCTGAGCTTTTTTTTGGGGGGGGGGATTGCAAATCGCACTCACATCAGCGAAGCCACCAATCGTCTGCATACTTGCCGAAAGCAAACACCAATCGCTTGCCCAATTGCTGCAGCAGCCAATAGCCAGCAGACCTTGCAGCACTTGCCATTCACCCGCAAAAGCGCCACTGACAATATCCTGCTCGTGGCAGCCACCAATCGCCCGTCCCACCTCTCCAGTATCTGTGTAGAAGACGACTCCAAGTTTCTAGCATAATATTTTAATAAAATAACCTAGTCTTATACACAGAAAAATACGGTATAATGTAAACAAGGTATTGATGTATATACTAGTTGCATGAGAACATGGAACATCAAAGCAATACTGTGTGGATCATTGCATTCTTTCTTTTCTAAAAAAATGGCATTAATTGCATTTTCTTCCAAACACAAATCCAAAGACAACCACATAGTCACATTCTTCAGCTCCTTTCAGGTGACTGGCTGTTGGGCTCCAAGTGTTTGATGAATGGGCTTGGGTGACGCTGCACTGCACACCACAGTTACACACTTCATTGCATGTCTGCAACTTGCATAGACGTGTTGGAATTTAAGGCACATCTGTATCTGCAGGTGTGTGATAGAAGGTGTTTATGGCGGTGGGATAGAGCCTGCCATCACCCCACCATACAAACATTCATTCAGTAGGCCTTAACATCTGCACAGAGCTATGCTCTGAAGAGTATGTGAAAGCTAGTCACATTAACTGGGGGTGACTGAGCTCAGGATTACTAATTATTTTAGAATTTAATTTGCACTGCAGAATTAGTCACCCACTTTCTACTCAGAACTGCCCTGTGAGTTAGCTTATACTGAGAGACCATGCCTGGCCCTGGGTCACTCAATGAGCTTCATAGCATAGCAAAAAATTGAAAACAGCTCGTTCCCTCACCTGTTTAAAACTCTTCATTCTCCGTAGACAATACTGAGTCAGATGAAGCAACGTTTGACTTAGCATAAGGCACTTTCCTACTTATAAACCCATCAAACAGTTTAGTTGCCCCGACACTAAACTGGGGGACGTGGGTGGCGCTGTGGGTTAAACCACAGAGCCTAGGCCTTGCCGATCAGAAGGTCGGCGGTTCGAATCCCTGTGAGCTCCCGCTGCTCAGTCCCTGCTCCTGCCAACCCAGCAGTTCGAAAGCACATCAAAGTGCAAGTAGATAAATAGGTACCGCTCCGGCGGGAAGGTAAACAGCGTTTCTGTGCGCTGCTCTGGTTCGCCAGAAGCGGCTTAGTCATGCTGGCCACATGATCCGGAAGCTGTACGCCGGCTCCCTCGGCCAGTAAAGCAAGATGAGCGCTGCAACCCCAGAGTCTGCCACGACTGGACCAAATGGTCAGGGGTCCCTTTACCTTACACTAAACTGGGTTCCAACAACAAAGAATCTGAACTGTAGTGATTGTTGTCTAATAGTTCATAGGATTTCACAGAGCTAAACAAAATTTGCTGGAAAAATGAAACATGCACAGACTAAATGAAAAGCTGTCAAAAAAGAATGTGAGAATATTTCTTGCACAGTAGTCTACTTAGCTGAGATTTTCACCATTATTGTTCTCTATTTGTATACTTCATCATCATTTATACACTTTCTGCAACTATTTTTTTAATGTTTCATATTTGAAGATTTAATAGAGTAACCCTATGCATGCTTACTCAGAAATAAACCCAGCTGTGGAGTTTATTTGCGGGCAAGTGGCTATTGGATTGTACCTGTACTTGTACTTACATTTTTCTACTATAGCATTCACTAGAAATATAACTGGATAGTAAATTAGCTAACTATAAAAGTGGCCAAGAGATGACGCGTGCATTAAACCAATCTATGTACCGAATAAAATGGTACTACTGAAGACACAGATGGATTTCACAGTGGCAAGCTGGATTGCCACAAGAAACAAGGGCACAAATAATGTGTTTTTGAGAGTTGGAAGGCAGAATGACAAAATGATAACACCATCATTACCTCTGATGTACACACTCATTTATTTTGTCCCATTGTTACCTCCAGTCAAAGAGGGTTTACAAGTATCTGAAGCATTAGTACAACATATAAAGCCTGATTGATTAGAGATAACAGCTCAGTGAGTAGGCATGGCATGGGCAATAATGACCTCACACATTCTATCTTCAACTCTCTACAGCCCCAGTGTCTTCACAAAAACAATGTAAGGATGTAATAGAAATAGCCATGCCATTAACAAGTACCGTATTTTTCACTATATAAGACGCACCTTTTCCCCTTCAAAAATTAAGGGGAAATGTGTGTGCGTCTTATGGAGCAAATGCAGGCTCCTTGGCTTCAGCGATGGCAACACGAAGCCTCCAAAGCGCAGAGGGAGAGCTCCCCCCGCATTCCGGAGGCTTTGCGTTGCTTTCGCTAAAGCCGCCTGAAGCCCCCGGAGCGCAGCAGGAACTCCCGAAGGCTTGCGGATAGTTGCCTGAAGCCTGGAGAGCTAGAGGGGTCGGTGCACACCGATCCTTCTTGCTCTCCAGGCTTCACTTTGCTGGAGAGGCACTGCACAGTTTTCCCTCTCTGCGTAGCGCCCCTTCAGTGAAGCGGGAGGAGAAATGGAAGGGGCTCCGTTTCTCCTGCCACTAAGCTGAAGGGGCGCTGAGCAGAGAGGGGGAGATTTTTTTTCTGTTCTCCCCCTCCTATGGTCTGGTGCGTCCTATAGAGCGAAAAATACAGTAGTTTATTTGAGCACGTATAAATATATCAGTGGTACTGATGATAAGAAGACAACAGATTCAAGTTTGAAAGCTGGCACTAAGATTAATACAGAATATTCTCGTTTTCTTTTAACAAACCATTTTCCATCAGACTCAACAGCTACAACTTCTTTTGTTTCTTTCCCACAGGGTGCAACATATTCCTTCACCTGTGTTTTAAAATGTGGATTAAGGGGGAAAGCAACAAACACCTCCTGTTCCATTGTGACTGCTGCGAGCTTCTTTTATTCGGATGGATGGATAATACGTAGACAGGCCTCTTAATAATTGCCCTAATCTTCCCTAATGTATTGCCAGTAGAAATGAATAGAAAAAGTCTATAGTGGACATTGTATCAAGACTTCTTTGTTTGAAAGGTAAAATGCCCTGATTTCTGAAATCTTTAATTGAATGGCATGGGGTTTTTTTTGGGGTTTTGCCTATAATTAATTACAGCTATGGTGCCTTTAATGCCCCTTTCAGAAAACATTAGTTCCTTGTTTGTCACCTAGTGGCTTGCTTTATTTCTAACAATTATCATTGTGTTGCGTGGAATGCACTCTGGACATGTAATTGTAATGTCTGGATCACTGTATGCTGCCTTAATGGAGTATTACAGTAATCCTCAGTGTGATCATCTTTATTAGACAGCTGTAGCATTTATTCAGAAAAGATTCCTTCCTTTTCCAAGGGCTGGCTGAGAATTCTGAAAGATGAGCTGAAAACTCCTAAACACAATCTTTTCCTCACAGCAATATGAAAGTATGCATTATGAAAGCACTGAGTTTTTAAAAAACCACACATGTATTTTATTGAATGTTTGACATCCCACCCACCTCCTCTAAGTAATATGAACTAAAAGCAAGCAGTTTCACAACATAGCCTCTAACCTGAGTATCAGAGTATCAGAGAAGGTTTTTGGAAAAGCGAAGTCCCATTGAGTTCAATGGGGCTTTATTCTACTCAGGAGATTCATGGGATTGCAATCTCTTTGCTATGATCTTAAACTTGCTTGTTCTTTGGTGCTAAATTTTGGAAATGTCTATGAAACAGAGTTAGGATTAAAGTGCAATCTCCATTTTCACATGTTTCCAACAGCCTGTAACATCTGAATTGGGCCTCTTCTTTAAGAAATAAAAGTAAGGGTAAAGGACCCCTGACGGTTAAGTCTAGTTGCAGATGACTCTGGGGTTGAGGTGCTCGTCTTGCTTTACAAGCCAAGGGAGCCGGCGTTTGTCTGCAGACAGTTTTCCCGGGTCACGTGGCCAGCATGACTAAGCTGCTTCTGGCGCAACGGAACACTGAAACCAGAGCAGTGGTACCTATTTATCTACTTGCATTTTTTGGCGTGCTTTCGAGCTGCTAGGTTGGCAGGAGCTGGGACCGAGCAATGGGAGCTCACTCCGTCATGGGGATTCGAACCGCCAACCTTCTGATCAGCAAGCCCAAGAGGCTCAGTAGTTTAGACCACAGAGCCACCTGCATCCCTACTCTTTAAGAAATGCTATGTCCCTGATTATGAAATATAGCTCTTGCTCTGACTAGCAAATTGTTCAGATGAGCAAAGGCAAAGAGGGGCAAAAGCTGCAGAAAGATAGAACAAATTCATTCTATCTCTTCAGGACATTTAGAAATCATGGGGATTTGATTAATTTATATGCCAGTAATGATGTTCAAGTAATAGTAGACTGACCTTGATTGAATATCGTAGGCCTCATAAAAAGAACTTCCATAAGGGTATGTAAAGCATTACAAGAAAACAGAGTTGTATCTTCAAAACAACAACACTTGTGTAAAACCTCTGGCAATAGTCTTATCCTTATTTCAGTTAAGGCCTGCAAGGCAAGGGCTCGGATTAGAGTTGTGCTTCAACAAAACTACTTGAAATCAAGAGGACAAAATATCAGGCTTCCTTTCGCAAACTTGCTATGTTTCTACACGTAGATAGTTTCTTGTGTGAAAGTATCAAAATATATAGCACCTTGCCTGCGCTAGCTTCAAATAGTAAAATCAAGACAAAGTTGTACTTGCTAATTCTGCTGATTATACTAATTTGCTGAATGAGGTGCAGCCTTACGTGCCAGTGGATTCACAAGATCACTAACCTTTCTCTCCCACAGTTAATCAGTCAATTGTAACCTTACTGTGTGAAAATGGGTCTAGACCAGGGGTCTGCAACCTTTAAGACAAAAAGAGCCACTTCGACCCGTTTCCGAAGGAAAAAAAAAAGGGAGCCGCAAAACTCGTCATTATAAAAATAACTTTTTTGTCACTTTTTATTATTATTTCTTTGTTTGACCCCTCAGAATTACTCCTCCTCATAGAAATAAACGTTAAATTAACAAGTTACCTTTTTTTGTGTGTGTGTTCTTCACTCCCCTTCAAAACAGTGACTAGCGTACATGCCCCCTTTCAATGCAGTGACCAGCGTACATGCCCCTTACAATGTAGTGGGCGGGCAGGCGACGTCGGGATGGTGCGTGACTAATGCATGCACCGCCCCCATGCGATGTCACAGCCAGTACAGCGCCCGCTACAGTGGGGAGTCTCAGGGCGCACAATGCGCCTCCTCCCCTCGCTAGTATCCGCCCCGGAGCCGCGGCAAAGGTGTAAAAGAGCCACATGCAGCTCCGGAGCCACGGGTTGCAGACCCCTGGTCTAGACAGCAGCACTGGTATTATCTAGAATGTACTTATCTCAGTATTTGACTAGAAGTGAATCAATATATATTTCTGTACACTTCTGTCTCTCAGATATGAAAGAGCCTCCTTTTCTTCTCAATCTCTCATGGAAGTTGGCACTGTCAAAATATGAAAGATGGGCTGCAAATCACACGTAGTACTTAACTATGTTCATTTACTTGATGAT
Source organism: Podarcis raffonei (assembly GCF_027172205.1). Taxonomy (NCBI): domain Eukaryota; kingdom Metazoa; phylum Chordata; class Lepidosauria; order Squamata; family Lacertidae; genus Podarcis; species Podarcis raffonei. The sequence continues at coordinate 68,244,427 of NC_070608.1, forward strand.
TTTTAGCGGATGTCTACAATTTGTTACTGTCAATAGTCTCTCTAAGTTCAAGTTATTATAAACCACTCTGAGAGTGCAGTGATAGGGTGGTATATAAATACTTCAAGTAAATGATAAGCAATGTGTTATACAGGACTTTAGAAATTTCTGGGATACTTCACAATGCATCCACGTATGTCATTTATAAATGGCTGTGTGTGAGAGAGATAGAAGCCATCACACACAACAGCACCTCAGGTTGGACTTTCGCATCATGCCTCAGGGACCATCTTATCCAATGGAGTCCATTCACATATTCAGCTGCCATATTCATGACCCTCACAATTTCTCACCATTTGGTTGCTGACTGTGTGAATCAACTCCATTAACACACACGTGTGTCTGAAATGATCTGAAAGTTCTGTCTCCATTGCATGATCTGTCTCGGCTCAATCATACATGCAAGGCATCATCATTAGTCAACTGTTTATACATACAAGCTCCTACTGGATTCCTTTCTTAAGCTCCCTTCCTGCATTGTAAGCCTGCATACATGTCTCAGTTCAATCCACACCTGCATTTTTAAGTGCATAATCCAAATATTGAGTGGTCAGAAACCCAAGTGATGTGTATATATGTGTGTGTGAATCAACCCTCAGGGACTGCCTTCTCAGGCTCTGTGCCCCGCTGGTTTTATAGTCCAATGAGAATGGTCCCTTGATTGGATCTTCTGTTTAAAAATTAGGAACTGGCAGAGCACATCTAACGACCTTACTGGTGAGCTCCTCCTAATTCTGCAATTATGTCATACCCAAAGCCTGGCCCTAAATATCTCCCAGTAAAAAAAAATGAAACAAAACCAAGACTAATCTAATTGCAAGTTACATTTTTATGTTTTGACCAGGTTTTAAAATTTCTGTTCGTTACCATGAGCTGAATAGGAAAGTGTAGGAATGAACACAAAAATAACACATTGAGATCTAAAACATAAGTTATAGGAAAGTAAAACATTTCTCTGAACTGTTTTATATTTATTTCGGTATGTCAGGACCAGACGAGTGTCTAACATTTAATTAGCATAGCAGGGCTCCATTCAGTCATTGTAATTTGTCTCTCTCTTCAAAGAAATACATACATTGTTATAGATCCCTCTTTTCTTTTGCTATGAGGCATATATCAAAAGAGCAAGCACACTTCCATATGCAATACCATATCAGTCTGATTATATCCTACATAACAAGACATGCCCCAAGATAAAATAACACTCAGATATTTATTTGGAAGGACTACTTTGATGTTAAGTGAGCTAAATAATTCTTTAAACTCAAAAGGCAAGATGGAGAATTTTTTGTGTCATTGCAATCAATCTAAATCTACAGTAGAAGTTTTACAAGTTTTACAAGAACTTTTACAAGTCCAGCCGTTACAACGTAATCCAGTTGGGATCTTCTTTTGTCCAGTCCCTGTTTTCTAAAGTGCAACCTGTTCTGAAATTGCCATGCATGCTTCTAGGAGATTTCAAAAGCATCCTGAATGAATTGGTGGCAGTGGAAAACTGAAGAAGTATGGATACTTAACCTGTGCTCGTACAAGTGAGACTGAAGGAACCCAGAATCCCATAGAGTGGTAAAGAAGCACTTTTTCCCACCATCATGCATCTTCCCAGACTACCCTGTGGATATTATCTGGTTGGTTTGGGGCCTTTCGTATGAGGTGAGGCTGATATACCAACTGCTGCCCCTCCTGGGCAGAGAGAAACTAGCCACAGTAACCCATGCCCTGAGTTTTGGAACAGCACAGAATGTGGTTTATGTAGTGAAACAGGAAGGGGGATTGAACAAAACGAGAACCTTTGTTTCGTGAGTGGGAGTGCCTTTCTACTTGCACAGGGACTACTGGATCTCAGCTTTTTGGCTTATCTAATTTGATTCCTATATATAGCCCCCTAGCACACCAAAGCAGAAAGACTTTGTCCCAACCACTGACTGTTAACTTGCCTCAAATTCCTCCATCTGAATTGTAAACGGAACTGTGGAACACATACAGGCTGTCTGAAAGTATGGAGGAACCTCCATTTAAATAATTAAGCTCCAATTAATTCATGTTTTAAATTTCAGAACTTAAAGTGATCATAACACAAGAGTTTCAATTCAGGTATTGTTTAGATAAAAAAAGGAAAATTAACTCACACTTAACTTTTCAAACCGTAACAGGAACTTAGGCATATTGGTTTAGGCACAGCTAACTTTGGATGAACATTTTTGTGTATTCTATTGAAATAAAGTTTTGTAGCTCTGAATTCTGCATAAAGCAGAATACTGTATATTATGACTTCACTTTGCATATTAAATATTATTTCTGAAGCCAAAGGATATTACCATATGATAATAGATAGAAATATCTGTTTTAGTTGACTATTTCCTCTCCAAGAAAAATTTGAATTAAAAGAAATGACGTGTTGAAAAGTTCCAGAAGTTGTACAGTTTTATTCTTAAAGCTTTTAGAACATTTAAGGCTGCAGTTATCTGCACACACTTACTTGGGCACAAGACTGATGGTGGAACTTACATTTGAACAAATATACACAAACTCAGCTTCCATGAAAGTTTTTTTAAAAAAGGAAAACTACCTGCAGCTTCTTTTGGATTTTATATCCAAAGCCATTTATTTCTGGACAGCTGGCAGAATTTCAGCCAGTTGCCTTCTGGAAAAAGGGGGGATTCAGAGCACATCATGCCATACAAAAATAGCATTGTATCATACCTTCCTTTTTCTTTTACTCATGTCACTGTGTTGGCCTTTCCTCTGAGCTCCTGTCACTTACTGCTGCAGCTGAGGTTATAGGTAGATACTTCATTCAACAGCTTCTCTGGCAGGAGCCTCTGCAATTCTCTCCTTTTATCATCACACTGTAGCTTTAACCCATAGAAGATATATATATATATATATGAGAGAAAAGATAGAAAAAGAGTGTTTCATTTGTAATTTAAGATTCTGCCTTCTCTCGGGCAGGAAATATAATCTTGAACCTACAAGAGAATTTTTATTCTGATTTTTTTGGGGGGGCCTCTTTTTCTGCTTTAAGCACTAGATGCTGAATACAGCAAGGCCACAAGGCAAGGTATACAGAAGCCATTCACAAGGAAGATGCTGATGATACACAAGCCACTCGGATGAGAACAATAGGACACCATTTTATGACAAGATGGTCCGGAATGAATAATGCATGGATGAGGATAACGGCTACCCGCCTTGACTTGAAAAAAGAACAAACTGGGGCATCCCAAGAACTCTTGATGCAAGCCCGTGAGCCAAGTTGAAAATAGCTTACACCACTCTGCATTTCGCTCATGATGAGACAGCAGTAGCAAACTGTTGGACTGAAAACTGTGCAGTAGTTAGTTCTGCAGTCAGTATAACAGAAAAGCCCTCTTGCAGTATAGGAGACTAGATGCAGCAGAGGCACTTCGCCTCTGCCGCTAACAATTGTGCAAAAAGGGGAAAGTCAACGCATGCAACTTTTATCACCCCTTCCTGAGAAGATGCACATATAAGGATTCGGCCTTTCCCAAATCTATTGAACAGAACAACTCAGCCCTCTAAGTGCATTTGGCCATTCTTCTCATGTATAAAAAACGTACTTACCAACACACAGCCCGAAACAAGTATATGCTTGTTTCTGTGGCTACAATTTAAGTTGCATTATTGTCAGAGGAGTAGGATGGGGGCAGGGCGCGGACCGCCCCTAGTGTCATCACTGAGGGGGGTGACATTTGGCATGATGCCCACCCGCGACTCCCTAGCCTACCTCGAGCCGTCGATGTGTGTGTGCGTATGGGGAGAGGAGGTTTGACAAAAAAATTCTGCACCGGGTACCACCTGACCTTGCTATGCCACTGATTATTGTCCAGCTAGCCTACTTCGCTAAATGTAGCATTTCAGCTGAACTGCCTTTCAAAGTGTTGTTAATTAAGTAAGGCTCCCTGAGAAATCTCTCATTAACAGCAATGTGGACTGAAATGGTTTGCTCCCCTCCAGGCTCTTGGAAGCTTTAACAAACCAGCTACTAACATCAGCATCAAACTTTATTTCATCCAGGCTTTTTCTTGCTTGTTTTTGGGTAACTGCTGCATAAAATTCTTTCCCCAGCCGGAATCATTGCTGTTTGCACAACTTGACCAAGGGATAAGTCAGAGGGTCAAGTCACTAGTGGTTTCCCACTGAAATAGTTTGTTTATAGGAAGAGCGAGGCTGTACTAAGTTACAATGGCACGAAGCACTGTACTGTTTTAGAATAGTACAAACTCCCCACCCCCCGGAAAGGGTACAGTTCCAATGCTTATCCTTCTAAACAAGGTGCCTGATTGAAGTTTCACTTGTCACGTCAGAAGCTTTTGGAAGAGGTCACTTTCCTAGTGAGGTATATTCTGTTTGTTAGTTTTCAGTTCACATCACTGATTTTCCTTTGAAATGTATGTTATTAGCACAGTGGGGGCCTGTTATTTGGATGTCATGAACCTAACTTTGACATCTCTCCCTAACAACTGCTTTTGGGATGTCATATGGCTAGAACCAATTGTCAAACTTGCTAAACACAGAAAAAGTAAGGAAAATTCAAGCAGAAACAGAACAAACTAAGAATTTTAAGTGATTTCACTGGCAAAACCCTTTCCCCCACTCTTTTACTTAAGAGCTGAGAATAAGAAGAAGAAGTGGGGGGGGGGGGAGCTCTAAAGGAAAAACCTACCCTTGTCATCACACTTTTTAACAGCACTCGCATGCCAATTTAAAAAGAACTGCAGCCTCAGCGATTTCTTAAATAACCTGTTCCTTTCTTCATAATCATCCAATATATTTGCTTCACCTTTTGACTATTTCAAGGCTTTTTAATAAAGTAAAATACTTGGATTTTGCCAGAATTATATTTTAGAAAGCTCAGAAATATATTATCCTTACATGCGCTTTTAAAAAGATTGAATTAATGTGGAATTCTGATTTGTTGAAAGAAAAAAAATTGGAAGAAGCCAACTTGTAGCCTGCCTTCCAAACAGACTTTTCTTCTATTCACACTCTCAAATTAATCTTACAGTAACCTTTATCAGTAATAATAGAATAATTCATTTATCTATAAATAACATACAAAAGCATTACAGTAATCTACGGAGGTAAATACACAAAACGGATCCTACCCTCATCGCGCCAGCTCACAATTTGTGCTCATCTCTCCAATTTTGGCTCTCCCTTGATAGCTTTTATTCTTTTCTTTTTAAGGTTCTCCTCTCTCTTTCCTTCTCTCTCCCTCCCTCCCTCCCTCTCTCTCTCTTTTTCCCATTAGGATTCGAATGGGCTGGTTCTTTAGCCAATATGTCGATACATGCCTGAATACACTTGTAGAAAAGCAGCTTCTCCTTTTGTTTGGGTTCTGTACGGGTGAGCGTCCTTCCACACCAATAGGCAATGGCTTCCCTCACAGTGGGAACTTTCCAATAATTGCCAGAACAAATTAAAATGAAGCTTATCTGTTCCCTTCCCCTTTCAGTTGGAAAATGGGGGAAACTGAAGAACAAGCCCAATTTTAACTGGTAACAATATAGCGTAGAAATAGATTGGATACAGCTAGGGCAGAGTCATGTTGTGGACATGCTGGTTTTTTCCCCCCATGGGTGAAATGCTGTTGCATCATGAGCAAATCAAATCTACAGTCTCTGCAATCTAATGAAGAATATCAAAGTGTCCTTGTAGGTTAACTAAGAATCCACCCATTCAAAACTGTCTAAGGCACCCATAAAGGGTTTATTATTATTTCATGTAACATGTGACTTCAAACAGTGTACTTGAGGGCTTGGCATATTTTACTATGGGAAAATAACAGCGTGAAGGCCACAAAGGGACAGATTTTGATACTATAATTATGCTAATTTTAGAACTGGGGCCCTTGTCATGAAAAATGTTAGCCATTCAAATAGGCTTTTGGGTGTAGCAGGCAAAAGCAACACTACTATATTCCCAGGAGCAAAAGGCATTTGGTATTTCTGTAGCTGTGTTATTGATGAGTTCTTTATTCTTGTTTTCTGTTTACATGCATGTTAATACACAAATACATAAACTGTTCCTCCCCAAAGAGAACCAATTACCTCATTTACATGCTACTGTAAACCATAGTTACAAAAGAATTACAGCTTACCATGAACGAGGAACACCTTATTTAAATAACTTCTGCACCACTTCTACTTTGGGCAAGTGGGAAGGATACAGACACCCATGCTTGCCTAGCAGTACGTGTGAACTAGTGCTCATGGGTTGCTTCCTTTACAGATAAAACATGACAGAAAAAGCCAAGGTTTTGTTCTTGGCTTCCTCTTGTGAACTGCTTCAAGTGAAACAAACAATGAGTGCTGGAACACGGCAGACACAATTTAAGCAGCATAAGCAAGCACTCTGGGGTGTATGGGGTGTTAGGGGAGGAGTAATTTTATCAAACAACACACACACAGAAAGAAATTAAAACTTCTCCAGAACAAGAGAGATGCTCACTCTCACCATAAATTAATGCCTAGATATTGCAGACATGCTGGAGTGCATGTGGTGTTAGGGGAGGTGGGGGACATGTCGTGCTCCTTCTGGAGTAGGTTTTCCACCTTTGGTCCTCACCCTGCACTCAGCTCCCATTTGTGGCTCCTAGATAGAAGCTGGTAGCTTGTGGCAGTAGCCACACCCTGGGAATGGCCAGCTAAACCAGGTTGGGATAGGTCGTAAACCCTCAGTGAATTGGGGGCTTGTCTATCCCCTGCAATGTGAAGACAGGCTCTGGCAAATTGAGCAGACGAGATCAACGGTGGGTCCAAAGGTCAGGAAGGCAGTTACTGCATGTGCTGTTGAGGGAAATGAAGGGCAGATGGGGCTCATTGACCTGGGAAGAAAGCCCATCTAGGAGAAAGAAAACTCTGAGCTTAAACCTCCGCTGCCTTGCAGCTATACCCATTCATGAGAAAGACTTCAGGGGTAAACCCTGAGGAATAATCCATATCCACTGCCTTACGGGACAAATTTGGGAGAAGAAAAGGGCACTTTGCATGCCTCCTTCCAGCAACTCCTGTGGTTGCCAAATGTATTGCTTTCCTTTCCTTTGGAACAAATCAGTGAGACTGAGAGAGGGGTCTCTTGTTGTCTGGGCAGCCCAGGACTTCCATAAACACTGCCAAGGCTTGTGCCCCAGAGAAGTCACTTCGGTGCAGCAAAAACAAGAGGCAGGCAGCAGTTATGAGTTATAAGTTCAACCTGATTGGCAGAAGGTACGAGACCTACAGGCTGCCTTTGTCACTGGGAGAGATCATCGTGTGTCACTGGTCAGTTACTGTCTTCCTTAAACCAGGCAGCCTCTGGTCAATAAAGTGCCAACCTGCTACTAGGCTTGTTGGCAGACCAAGGTGTCTGCAAACTTGACATGAAGGCTGGCAACATGAACCCTGTTTTGTGGGATTCCCTTGCAGATGATAGCAGGGCCCGGAGGCAGAAAATCAGGTCTGGTATCCAGAGCAGTGACCAGCGGAGGAATTAGTGCAGAGAGAAGAAAAGCCATGGTGCACCTGTAGCTGCAAAACCAGACGCCTTCATCTGTCCCACCTGCAATTAAAATATGTACCTCCCATATTGGACTCCACAGCAGGCACTGCAACCTTCCAACAGTTTGACTTCACTGCCAAAGGCGCACTCTTCCATTGTCTCCCGAGACAGACAGCTGCTAACAACAACAAACAAGCGCTTGGCTTGATCATGCTAAGCCATATGGCTCACTGTTACATGAAGATGGGGCTAGTGACATCATGTGGAAGTTATTTCAATGAGTTCTCCCCTGGTGTCTGTTTTTCTATCATTCCATCCCAGCCAAGAAGCATTTTCTTCTTCCTTGATTAGCACTTCCTGATCTTGTGAGTTTAAGCACTCTATTGGCAGTACAAACAATGGCATGACTGCATATTTTTCCTCCTTCGATGACATTCAGTTCTACATTACCACCCTCTCGTAGTAGGCCATACCTTTGCCCAATTTTCCTTAGATGCTAGAAGACAGTTCTGAGATAGGTAAGGTTACTTTGGGAAGTGATAAAGAGTTGCTTAAAGGTAAAGGTAAAGGGACCCCTGACCATTAGGTTCAGTTGTGACTGACTCTGGGGTTGCGGTGCTCATCTCGCTTTACTGGCCGAGGGAGCTGGCGTACAGCTTCCGGGTCATGTGGCCAGCATGACTAAGCCGCTTCTGGCAAACCAAAGCAGCGCACGGAAATGTTGTTTACCTTCCCGCCAGAGCGGTACCTATTTATCTACTTGCACTTTGATGTGCTTTTGAACTGCTAGGTTGGCAGGAGCAGGGACCGAGCAATGGTAGCTCACCCCGTCGCGGGGATTCGAACCACCGACCTTCTGATTGGCAAGTCCTAGGCTCTGTGATTTAACCCACAGCGAAACCCGTGTCCCTTTAAAGAGTTGCTTACAATTTGCAAAATAAGTAGTTCAGGACATGGCAAATATATGCCCCTTTAGGAAGAAGTACATATTTCCTTTTGTAGTATTTATGGTAGGTATCATATCATCTTTATACTGATGTTGGTGTGGCCACATTTAGGATATTGCATACTTTTCTTGTTTATAATAATGCTGGGAAATTATATAGAAAAGAGGCAGCCGAAATGATACAAGGGGTTGGAGTAGCTCCTCTAGGAGGAAAACATTTCAGCTTTCTAGGTTAGGAAATAAGAAACTGCTTTATACCAGGTGTGTGTGTGTGTGTGTGTGTGTGTGTGTGTGTGGCATTCGGAAAACTTGTATATAATTATATTATTACAACATAATCATATGCATTGTTAAGTAAATATTATTACAGCACAACTGTACTCATTGTGAACTACTGCAAATATTTATAGCCTGCTTTTCTGTTGAAACAACATCCAAAGTGGCTTATGAACAAGTCTATAAAATGGCAGCAGAAGGAAAGTTCAAATGGAATCAAAATCAGCACAATAATAGAAATTATAAAAAGGCAGGCAAGCAAGCAAACACACACACAAACACAAAACACTAAAGGTCTTGGTGAACAGAAAGGGCACTACAGTAGATGTATTTTCTAAAAGACAGAAGAGTTGGAATTCCTTTTACTTCTCATGAAAGCTCAATACTCAAATGATACAGTTGCTACTCCCTTAACCTCAGTTTATAGGAGTAACTGAAGACAGAACTCTAATGCAGGTCTTAAGTTTTAGGCAGGTTCATATGGGAGAAGATGGTCTATTAAGTATCCTTGCCTCAAGTAAATTAGGGGTTTAAAGGTTAAACTAGCACATTGAATTGAGTCTGGAAGTGCAGTAGAGGCAAGATCACATTTTTAAAGATGGGTGCTGTTTGGTTAGATCTATCTAGGAGAGACTGTAACTGGAAAACCAGCCTAAGCCAATGGATGGCCATCCATGCCACAGATACCATCTGGGCATCCAAATTAAGGGCCAGATCTAGTAGCACTCTTAAATAAGAAGCTTATTCCTTAAGGAGACGTGCAACCCTGTGCAGAATTAGTAATACCACCTCCTGAAACTACTGAACTGTTAAATAGCAGATCTCTGTTTTGCATGGAAAGATTTTTTTGTATTATTAGCCCTCTTCCAGTCCAGGTACATGTTCAACGCAATAGCATCCCACCTGATTCTGAAGTAAAGGAGAAATACAGCTGCTTGTTATCAACATAGACACCTCAGCCCTTCTCTCATCTCCCATTTCATACAGATATTGGATAGCAGAGGCAACAGCACGGAACCTGCTGAACACAATAGCAAAATCCAAACTAACGTCTGCCAGCCCACCTTCTTGTTGTTGTTTAGTCATTTAGTCGTGTCCGACTCTTTGTGACCCCATGGACCAGAGCACGCCAGGCACTCCTGTCTTCCACTGCCTCCCGCAGTTTGGTCAAACTCATGCTGGTAGCTTCGAGAACACTGTCCAACCATCTCGTCCTCTGTCGTCCCCTTCTCCTTGTGCCCTCCATCTTTCCCAACATCAGGGTCTTTTCCAGGGAGTCTTCTCTTCTCATGAGGTGGCCAAAGTATTGGAGCCTCAGCTTCAGGATCTGTCCTTCCCGTGAGCGCTCAGGGCTGATTTCCTTCAGAATGGATAGGTTTGATCTTCTTGCAGTCCATGGGACTCTCAAGAGTCTCCTCCAGCACCATAATTCAAAAGCATCAATTTTTTGGCGATCAGCCTTCTTTATGGTCCAGCTCTCACTTCCATACATCACTACTTGGAAAACTATAGCTTTAACTATACGGAGCTTTGTTGGCAAGGTGATGTCTCTGCTTTTTAAGATGCTGTCTAGGTTTGTCATTGCTTTTCTTCCAAGAAGCAGGCGTCTTTTCTACCACCTATCAATCAGGTAGGGATGGCACTACCATAAAACTGTACCCTCTACCCCCTTCCTGGACAGGTGATCCAGAAGTGTACCATGGCGAAACAGAATTTAAAACTACTGACAGAGCCAAGACCACCAACATCACTTCCTGATGTTCTCCCTTCTCAGGCGATTCACTGAGACAATACAAGCAGACAATAAAACCAGATTGAAATGGGTCCAGATAATCAGTTTCATGCAGAAGTTATGGAGTTGTGTAGCAACCATTCAAATACGCTGTCCAATTTGAGATAGGTTGTTAGCTTTTATAATCATCTACGTCCAAATCAGGCTCTATAAGGAGTACGGACACGACCCTCCTTTTAAATGATGGTGTTTTCACTGCGAAATAACTTCAATATGTTTTATGGGGAGCACTTCACAAATGGAATCAAAATAAATAAATGATTACTCCTGCTCATAATGAGGCAATAATTACCTCTTAAACACAGCTGGTTATCTCTCCTCAATTACATGAGATCAATTAAGAAGGAAAAAGTCATGTGGACAAGTGGTAGACTGCATCCCAGGGATGTAGCGGTAAATTCTGAAGTGCAAGCATGCCAATCCCTGTAGCAATGCCCCTTTCTAAGAACATACAACAAAAATGCATTTTGACCAATGCATACCTTGTGGTTTCATTACCAAGCTATCTTTTTCTCACACCCCTCCTCCTGGTTTGCTTTAACATCCAGCCTGATGAAAAAACCCGGTTTTCTCACTATTGTGTAACATTTTGGGTTGGTCATAATAAAGGGGCTTTGGGATTTTTTAGGACCTATAGCAATTGTATGCTGATGCAATTAGCCTCTTCCTTTGTTAATAATAATAATAATAAATTTTTATTTATATCCCGCCCTCCCCAGCCGAAGCCGGGCTCAGGGCGGCTAACAACAATCAAATAATCAAACAATCAAATAAACCAACATTCTAAAAATATTTCATTATAAAAATTAATTAAAATCAAGTTAATGGCAACCATTAAGCAAAACTCTGTGCAGGTTGCCAGAGGAGGGAGTCAGGCTGCACCCTGACCAAAGGCCTGGTGGAACAACTCTGTCTTGCAGGCCCTGCGGAAAGATGTCAAGTCCCGCAGGGCCCTAGTCTCTTCTGACAGAGCGTTCCACCAGATTGGAGCCGCAGCCGAGAAGGCCCTGGCTCTAGTTGAGGCCAGCCTAACCTCTCTGAGGCCTGGGACCTTCAGGATGTTTTTATTTGCAGACCGTAGGTTTCTTTGTGGGGCATACCAGGAGAGGCGGTCCCGTAGGTACGAGGGTCCTAGGCCGTATAGGGCTTATTTGGTGGGTTCCTCTGTGAGAATTCGGCATGCAGAAGACTAGCAAATAGCACTCTAAGAGATGGCATCATTGTCCCTGCTGTGAACTAAGTGGGGACTCTTTGTCCCTTCCTGTCCCTGCTCTACAACACCACTGCTGTATGTCCCCGAGCAATTTGTCCACATCCTCAGACTACTATAACTGAAGCTCATTTCTGAAACCTGGCATTACTCAGTATATAAATAAAATACTACCACTAATTGAGAGTTGCACCCAATATTGGTCTCGTCCACTGTATCTACCAGAGTCTGTCTCCACAGGCAGGGGAAGTCTCTAACTCTCCAAGGGATTGAGACCAACTGGCTACCCTCCCTTAGTTTAGCTGGCCAGTCGAAGCCTTTTCCCATGGTGTGGCCATTGTCAAATGCTGACAGCTTCTAAGAGCCACAGGTGAGAGCTAAGTGAGAGACCTAAGTGGGGAGAAGCAAAGGTGGACAAAAGTGTTGTTGTTTGTGCTGCTAACACAGCAAAAACAACATGGGAGGCAGCACCTATGAGTTACCAGTCTCTGCGGCCACAGCAGGTGCTGTGATTCTCCAGTGGTTTGATTTCACCCCTGGAGGAGCACTCCATTGTCTCTCATGACAGATGGGTGTCAACTACCGCTACTACTAACACTTTGTTGTCTCAAGCTGCCCGATATACCAGGAGGCAAAATGGGCTATATTTAGCAGGAAGAGGGCACTTTAAAGTGGTTGGGTCAATCACCCAAGTCATCTGCTCGTTCTACAGATCAATGTGTGCTTTGACAGAAAAACTAGTTATGCCATCGCTGAGGACTCGAGACACCAACTTGATTGTTGCATATCAGCTAACTGAGAGACAAATCCCTGTTAAACAATGAGAACAACTTTTAAAACCCAGTGACAACTTTTGCTTAAACTAAGCTTCTTGGTACACTTTATGTCAGTGGTTTTCAACCAGTGCGCCATGGCACCCTTGGTTGCCTTGAATGATGGTCAGGGGTCCTGCAAGCAACACTGTCCTCTGTCCTTCTTTCCTTCCCTCCTTCCTCTGATGCCCTCCCAAAGGCTTGCACAGCTATTTGTTGCAGCAACCTTGGCTACAAGCTCCCCAGGCGAATGGTGCCTTTGGGGCTGGCCAGGGGGTGCTTCCCAGGCCCCTGTGGGGCAATGTGAGGAGGCACCTCTATTTGGGATGGGGGAGCAGCTCAGATACCAGGGGCAGCAGCTGCAGCTGTCCAGAGAACTCCCAAGGAGAGGGGAGAGGAGGCTGAGGGAACACTCCACAAGGGAGGGTGTTAAAAAGGGGGCATGGGGCTGCCAGCTCTGCAGGCAAGGGCTTCTGAGCCCCTAAGGGATGCCACAGAAAGAATGCAGTTGGTCAAGGGAGAGATGGACTCAAAAAGGTTGAAAACCTCTGCTTTCAGCAACTGAACGAGGTGATCAAAATGGACTGTACCATTTCAAATAGCATGTGGGGAGATACCACTTTTGCATACTTCTCCTTGCACAAAACTCTTAGCAAACAGGAAAACAGAATAGCAGGGAGAAAGATTCCAGCCCTTCCATTTGCCTTCTGTGCTCTGTTTGCAGATATTTTAATATAAGGTAGGATCCAAACACATGATCCTCCCAGAGGTACATTCCACTCTAATATCTCTGCAGTTTATCAGCTTACACTTCTGCGTGGGTATACCACAATCATGTGTAGAAAGCAGCAATGCTGGAAAGGCTTCTGTTGACAATAGTCAGTGTAATCACTAATACAGTGGTACCTCTGGTTGTGAATGGGATCCGTTCCAGAGGCCCGTTCGCAACATGAAAAGCCCACAACCTGAAGCGCTGTATCTGCACATGTGCGCGGTGCGATCTGGCGCTTGTGTGCATGCGCGAAGTGCAATTTAGTGCTTCTGTGCATGCGTGAGCGGCGAAACCCGGAAGTAACCCTTCCCGGTACTTCCGGGTCGCTGTGGGACGCAACCTGAAAAAACGTATCATGAAGCAAACGTAACATAAGGTATGACTGTACTTGGTAACAGCACTCGACAAATTTCACCAGGAAATATAGCCTGTTTGGTAGATCACATAAATTGGCTTAGTTCTTTCTTCACCAAGCCATACAATAAGGTTGGTTTGGGAGGCAGCCCCTCCTTCATCCAAGCACTCTGCAGTATAGAGACATACAAGGACCAAGTCTTCCTTTTCACTATCATTTGCAATTCCACAAGGACACTTAGTTTGACATTTCTATCAAATCTATTTGCATACCGGATGGGAAATAATGCAATGAAACTCAAACAGCTATGAGGGAAATAATCTGAAGAGAGAAATAGATCACATTAATTAAACTATTAAAATTTGATCCTAGCCACATTCTCTTTTATGTCAACACACATAAAATTTAGGCACACTCTTAAGGTGCTTTAATATGACACTTGGATATTAAGCGCTATTATAAAATTACGTGCTTTTTATCTAGCTATAAATCTACACTTGCCTTAATTAATGGTTACAAAATATACAATATATGTATTGTATAATCTATTAGGAGAATTCTTTTTCCAGGCAGAGAAATTAAAAAAAAAAAAGGTAGTTAAAAATGGCCGTTGGTTTAAGCTAATAACAGAGGAGTCCTATGGATATCTAGTCAGTCATGTCCCAATGAATTCAGTGAGTCTTACTCTCAGTCAATTGTGTCTAGGGCTGCAGCCTAAAGTACTTTAAAAGAAGGATTTCCCCTCTAATAAGGGTGAAATCCTATGACCACTTACCTAGGACTAAGATTGTAAACCTACACAGCATTACCTGGGAATAAGTCTCATGAAACTAACTGAGACTTCTGGGATAACCAGCCTCATATAATCAACATGCTTAAGTCTAATTGATGCATGAAGAGGTTAATACCACAGAGTAAGCTGTCCAGCCAGGCTTAGCTATGTCCACTTCGGTTCACTTGGGAGGAACTAAGTAATCAAGCCTTTGTTCTTCTCAGTCTATCTGAGAAGCTCAGCATGTGAAAAGGTTTGAGCTGGTTGCTTCAGCTCAACTGCACGGCTCTCACAAGCCAATATTGTGTTCCTTTAAGTATAATATTGAAACTGTCACCACTTTGTAACTAAGTTAAGTTTTACTGCCTGTGCAACTTTTCTGAAGCACATGAACCTGACCTTTGAGGAGTTTGTAAGGAAACCATTTTTTAACTTACCAAATGTGTGGTCTTTTTCCTATGTAGGGGGAAGAGGGAAACTTTGGAAAGTAACTTTTTAAGGGACATTGCATTATAACTGAGAAAAGAATTGTCCAGTATGATCATCATCTATTGCTTCATTACTTCCAAGGAGGATTGGAACTTTCTCAGGAAAACTAAATTATGGCTAGGGTGTTGGTAATTAATGGCTTTTAACCAGCTTTTACTGTTTTCTACCAAAAAAAGAGGATAATCAAAATTGTTCTAATAGACTAATGAAAATAAATGACCAAACCTTATTATGAAATTTGGCAATTCCTTTTCTCTTGGAATGCTATTCCAGCCACTAACAGAGCACCTCAGTTGCTAAATGCATGTCTTGGCCTTGACCACTTCAAATCCACATGATGGAATGTTATCATTATGAAAAAAGAAAGAATTGCAATACACAATAAAGCTAGCACGTCAGGAAGATGGCTAGGCTAGAATCCTTCTTCCCGATATCCAGTTTTCGCTGTCCATGATTTACTTTTATTTTTTAATTCAGAGACAGTGTTCGTTCATGTGAACCCACACTGGCAGTCTGAACTGGTACAGTTCAGACACAGATTTATGACCTCATATGCTATTTGTGAGAACAAGGCCTCAGTGAGGATAATGAATCAAATCAAAAGTTTTTTTCTCAGGGCTCCAATTGGAGGTCACGAGCTCCCAGATCATGCACATACTGAGAAAGTTCATGTGCTTGGCAAAGTGTCCAAGGGCTATGTGCCACTTTGTAGTGGATTGTTGGCGCTCAACTATATAATACACACAAAACTGACATACGTCAGATAACTGAGGTATATGTATGTAAAAATCTCTGACATTCCATTAATTCCTCCCCTGTTGGATGAGAAGGTCTCTTGTCTTAGGTGTTAATTTTTTATTATTTTAAACCCATTTCCAGTTGTTTTGTACTTTTTTTAAAAAAAAACTTTTAGCTGGTTTTATGATATGACTAGCTATCACCTTCAAACATATGTGTAAAAGGAGATTCATAATTAATAATACGAGCAGACAGAGAATTTTGTTGCACACGTTAAAGGGGATTTCTGCCGATCAAATCTGATGTGATATGCACTTTGTGCTTGTTTATTGACCAACAAGTACACACACACACACACACACACACACACAAACAAAATACTTGGAGTACAAGAATGGAAGATGCAGAAGTTAAATACACAGATGTATAAAGAAGAAAAAGGAAGTTTGAAAGCAAACTGTGAAGAAAAAAAATTGTACTGAAAAGAACAGAGACACTGGGAACACTGGTGTCTTGTTGGGGCAACTAAAATCAAACTTTGAAGACAGCAGACAGGAATATACAAAGCTGCTTTATGCTGATCCAGATGTTTGCTGAGCTAGATGCAGCATTGGCTACACTGGTGGGAAGCAGGACTCTGGGGTTTCAGGTGGAGGCTTACCTGGAGATGCTGAGACCTTTTGCATGCAATGTATGTGGCTTCATCACTGAGACATGTACCTTTCCTGGGCAGATGTAGATAAACTGCTTTGATTTTGATTGAAAAGTTCCAACCAATTCCTTACTGTAAACTAGGCATGGCCAAACTTGGCCCTCCAGCTGTTTCCCATCATCCCTAGCTAACAGGACCAGTGGTCAGGGATGATGGGAATTGTAGTCCCAAAACAGCTGGAGGACCTGCCTGCTGTAAACTGTCTTCAAACCACTATTGCAACAGTCTCAGACCCATCAAATGCAAAGTATTCTGGGTGCCAAAAAGAATCAACCTGGAATGTGCACAAAATGTGTTCATTGTTTTAATATCTCCATCAGCAGGCAGAAACCATGTGGAATACTTAACTACACTACAATCTTTCTGTCACCAGGTTACACAATTTTCATTTCCCCAGGGATTGTGTGGCTGTCCTCAGTCCTACTTCAACAGTTTTGTATTATTTTTGTTTGAAGGATATTATGCTGATTTCTTATATCATATTTTTATGATTGGACACTGCACTGGGCATCACAAGAAGAAGGGTGGTCTAGAGTTCTTTTAGGTAAATAAAAATAAAGATCCACTGAAAGCTATGCAAAACTACTATTAAGAAGACCACTGCTGAGCAAGGTTGCAAAGTAACAGTAACATAGCTTTCATTGTCACACGTCATCCAGCTGGGTGACTTGCCACAGGTCTTTGGTGAAAGCATATCTTTGAGGGGAGTTCGAAGACAGAGAAAGCAGAGGGAGGCAGACAGAGAGTCAGGGAGTTATTGCATTAGAGAGTTACTGCATAACAGAGTTATATCATTAGTTAGAGTGTCATTTTATTAGCTAGAGACTTACAGTGTTAGAGAGCTGTACTGATTAATAAGAGAGGGAACGGAAGTGTACAGAAAATCATTGTACCTTTTAAAAAGTAAGTAGAATTTCTTAGTGGTTTCTGAATTTTCTATCATTATCCGGGAAGGTTCAGAATCACAGGGGACCATCCCTCCCCAGGCTGGATTATTTTCAAAACATTGTTGTCAGGCCAGTTTAAATGCTTCAGGTGATATGGCTTGCCTTTCATTTCAGGGGCACATTCAGAATGAGGACATATCCAAGTTCTGGAGGATGTTTTGACAAGATGTTATCAGTTCCTCCAGCTCCTTTGCTGCACTCTCTGCAAGCTGCTCATGACAATAAATTCATGTCAAGCCTGGAGGTGTCGGCTGCCTTGAGTACAGTGCAGTGATACAGAGCATGGAGACATTACAGTCACAGTTTCTCAACTTTTCACTCCGTTGGGTTGCAAAAGCTTTGGGAACTCTTAACAAAGAGGCATGCCAATGATGAGTCATTTAAAGCATGGAGGATGTGTTTCTTAAGCAAAAATGAGCTTTGCAGAGATGAAGGAGGAGGCAACCAATGTCAGGCATTGCTGCCAAAAGTGTAAAGTCCATCCCCTGGCCTGGAAGAATGAGCCTCAAATTCATTTCATTTTTGAGCAGCCCAGTGCCCTGGAGATGGATAGGGCTGGCTCTGAATTTTCAGGTGAGGAATTCTCATCTGCGCTGATGGTGAAATGCTGTGAGGCCAGTGAGAATCTGGCTAATTGGATAAGAAGGAGGTGTATCTCTGATTCAATAAGGTTTCAGGGGCGGGCAATGGCATTCTTTTTGAAGAAATGAGATAGTAATGTCTCTTCACTTCTGTCCTTCCCTGTTGTTTCACGAGCAAGGTCATTTGATTCATCCATTCATTTGCCACTGGAGGTCATGGGCGCAGTTGGTGTGTGTGTGTGTGTGTGTGTGCGCGCGCACCAGGTGGTCAGCAGCCCCCCCTAAATCAAGTAAATAAATAAAAAATACTTAACTAAAAGTAGAAATAATCAGAATGTTTGAAATTGAAATGCTCACTGATGTCACTTGGATGATGTTGTGGACATTCTAGTTTCACAACTGGCAACCCAACTGAGCGATAGACATGTCTTCCATGAACTGACCAATCGTTTCACAGGTAGCTCAGTTCTAGATGCTTCTAATAGCTTCTGGCGTTTTCTACTTGAGAGCGTGCACCTGCAGGGACTATCTAGGAATGACTGAAAGTTTCCCACAGGCTATTTATACTGCAGAAAGCCCTCAGGCTTCAGTCAATGATATAGTTCAGCTTATTCAGTTTATTTGCAAAATACAGTCGTACCTTGGAAGTCAAACGGAATCCATTCTGGAAGTCCGTTTGACTTTCAAAACATTCAGAAACCAAAGCACGGCTTCAGATTGGCTGCAGGAAGCTCCTGCAGACAACTGGAAGCTGCTGAAGCCGCACCGGACATCCGGTTTCCAAAAACTGTTTGAAAACTGGAACATTCGCTTACGGGTTTTGATCATTTGGGAGCCGATTAGTTCAGGATCCAAGGTGTTTGAGATCCAAGGTATGACTGTATGCTTGTTAACCACATGAAAGGTACTCCCTGATGTTAATTTTTTTAAAAAAAAACATTCTAGTTTTCAAATGACTGAAGATTTTGACAGGTTTTTCTGAGCATTTGGGGTCAAAAGAAAGTAATTCAAAACATTTCATTCTGAATCTGCTAGACAGAGCCAGATAGAGGATGGTGACAGGGGGGTGTCCCCCCCCACAACATTTCACTAATATCTTCATTTTTATGTACACTTTCCCATAATATATGCATTTTTGCAAACATTGTTTGGATGGAGAACTGCACCAAAAATTCAGATAAGTGTGATTTTCAAAGGTTAGCTGTGTTTCAGTTCACATAAGAGTTTCTGAAAGTGTGAAATTGACAGCTCAGGCTTTAAATGCACACTGAACTGAATTTTCCCGCCATTCCCTACGTATGACTAATATCATGCACACACTTGTCACAACATAAACCTTGTCAAAAGAAGAGAATGAAGATGAGATTGTTTATTACACTACCTTAATACACATAAATGGAAATGAAATTGTTGTTTTCCTTGTTGTCCTAGTCATTTACCATGAGATCTAACAACTTTTATTTTTATTTTTTTCCTAAAGAGGTTTTAGAAGCCCTTTTGGTTTTTAAAGCACTGGAACCAGATATCTCAAAGTGCCCAAAGATTAGAGAGTGCCACTGTCTGTTTTGGGTGTAAAGGGCATATGAAAACAATCAAGGCATGCTTGGTGCACTAAAATTCCAGGTTGGCTCAAAATACAACATTTGGTACCCGGACTAAAGCACAAACCTCTGTCAAGCCTCCTGACTCCTCCCAGAATGGCCAGAAAGTGGAGAAACAGGACCAATTGCTATTTTTCTTGATGAGGTGTTGGAGTAGCTGACTCCACTTCTGAAACATTAATTCTGCAGTCATGTACAAACTGAAATTGCCATTGAACTCAGTGGGACTTACTTCTGAGTAGACATGCAAAAGATTCCCCTGTAAGTCTAACTGGTGGTATGCTAACAGCCAACTCCGTGTGTGTGTGTGTGTGCGCGCGCGCGCGCGTTTCTAATGTAAGTAATTTAGCTACTGCATAAAAAGATATGACCACCCCACAGGCGACTTTGTTTCATGGTTGTGACTCCTGCTCCCTGCCCTGCAGGTCTTTTTCCAACTGGCCTGGGAGGGCAGAGTCCTGATTGACTCCAGCTAGGAAAGCTACGGCTGCTGAACAGACCCTTTGGCTGGCGTATTGTTTTGGGGGTAGTGTTGTGGGGAGAGAACGGTTGTTGCTGTTATTGCTATTCCTTTTTGTGTCTTAGTTTTAGATATGATTTATGTGGAAAGTGCTCAATCTGGACATGTTTTATTTATTGTTTATGACTACAGTGGTACCTCGGGTTACATACGCTTCAGGTTACATATGCTTCAGGTTACAGACTCCGCTAACCCAGAAATAGTACCTCGGGTTAAGAACTTTGCTTCAGGATGAGAACAGAAATCGTGCTCCAGCAGCGCGGCAGCAGCGGGAGGCCCCATTAGCTAAAGTGGTGCTTCAGGTTAAGAACAGTTTCAGGTTAAGAACGGACCTCTGGAACAGATTAAGTTCTTAACCCGAGGTACCACTGTACTTTTGTTATGTTGTAATTGTGTATTTTTTATGTTGTGAGCCACCTTGAGCATGGTTTGAAGTATGGAAAAGCAGCACAGAAAAATAAATAAAATAAAATAAAGGTTTTTCCCGATGAAGCTTATCGTGCTTAGGTTACTGGGATTCAAGGCAGAGGAAAGGGGGCAACAGTATAGCATTGCCAATCTTTGTTGTACTGGTCATGTTGTGCAGATGCCTGATGATTGTCTTCCAAAGCAACTACTCTATTCCGAACTTAAAAAATAGAAAGCGTAATGCTGGTGGTCAACAAAAGAGGTTTAAAGACTGTCACAAGGCAAATCTAAAAAAATGTAGTATAAACACTGACAACTGGGAAACACTGGCCTGCGATCACTCCAGTTGGAGAACAGCCTTTACCAAAGGTGTCATGGGCTTTGAAGACACTCAAACTCAGGACGAAAGGGAGACATGTGCTAAGAGGAAGGCATGCTTGGCAAACCCTCACCATGATCAACTCCTGCCCAGAAACCTATGTCCCCACTGTGGAAGGACGTGTGGATCCAGAATTGGCCTCCACAGTCACTTATGGGCTCATTGTTAAACCGTGTTTATGGAAGACAATCTTACTCGGCTACGAGTGATCGCCAAAGAAGAAGCCAATCTATGGTTGATTGCCATAGTTGATGTGGCCTCTTTCATGCATGAGGCTTGGGGTAATTTTCCTCATCCCCCAAAAGGTTATGCCCCAGACTACTTGCCCACACTTAACACTGGCTCCCAAGTCCACACTTCAGAACAGTTTCATCAGAACAGAATGAATTACTACATTTCCGATTTCTTTAGACATTGTATTCCGTTTAGTTACTCAATCAATCTCAAGTATGGAGGATTTTTTCTTTTTCTAACCATACTCATTCTAGCACCCTCCCCCTTCAAAACAATGGTTGCATCCGGGGGAATTCTCTCCTGTCTCTCACACAGACTGCAAACAAATAAGTGGAAACGTGTGATCACATCTTATGCTTGCCACCACTTGAATGAAACCCTTTGACCTTGAAAAAAAATATCTGTTATGACTTGTGAATTTCACACAAAAAATGATTGTGTTTGTAAAGCAGTCTGGAAAGAAGCTAATTTCCCAAATGAGGCCTATTGTTTTAGATTATTTTTTAACGTCTCTGGAGAAAGGCAAAACTCAAATTCAAATCATTTTCATTACCACATGATGAAAGCGTAATGAATTTTGAAAAGTTATAAAAGATTAGTTCAACGCAAGTCCTGAAAGCCGGATGCGAAGTTTTGTTCAAAAACATGGTGATGATGTGCTAAAGACCACGAAGACAAATCCCAGTTTGCAAAACAGATTTTGTGACAGTCAGAAACCCAGCTTTTTAAAAAACAACAACAAACCAACCCCCCCCCAAAAAAAACCCATACTATGGAGTTTCCAGCTGCATGGTCAATTTTGAGTCATCTTCTATGTAAAGAACGGAAAGCTCAACTAATAGTTGATTAGGAAATGTGTGATGGCTTTTTATAAGTAATTTATTCTTCAATCCAGATTTGGATTGCAATGAAGGTAAAGGGTTAGGATGGAAGTCAACACTGTGCTAATATGTTCATTCTGTCAGCGCAAGTCTTTCTGCTTGCTAGATGGAATGATCTCCTTTTCCCCATGCACTGTTCTGAGGGGTCCCTTCACCTATCCAAGCTGATTTCAGGGCATAGAGGAGGGGGAAAGCCCCAGTGAACTAGCAGGACTCATTGCATGGATGCCAGTTAGCACAACTATTTAGTTTGATACAGTCCTTAAAGACCCAGTACCTCGCCACACACAAGGATTCCAATCCAGATCAGGTAAGATAATAAAATAGACCATTCCTAGTAGAGCATTTCAAGCTGCCTGATATCATCAGCTGAGGTGACTTTTCTGACTTCCCCTGTTGTTCATATCATGGTTTGGGGAAACCAATTAAAAATCACAGGCTAGCAAATGACATGGCTATAAAGCAAGGTTGAGGAATCTGTGGCCCTCTGCTAGACTGTATCTAAACAATGGCTCCCATCATTCCTGACCACTGGCCATTCTGACTGGGGCTGAAAGAAGTTGAGTCCACAAACATCTGAAAGTTCTGCATTCCTGGTATAAATGTACTGTATATCTTCAAACATGGCTTCCCCCCCCAGAATAGCACATTTGTTATCATAAAAGCTCAGTAGCAAAGTGCTTTTGCAGATTGTGCCACACAAGTATCTTCAAGGAATACTTCCAGCTTGACTAAATTCCCACTAGCTTTCCAGTGACATATGTTTTTCTAATGATATTTCCTGCTGCAAGCTATGCATGTTTGTTTTCATGTGAAACTCATCAATAATTCTCTTATTCCAAATGTGATTGGAATTAACTGTTGAACAAGGCGGTCTTCTGAGATCTGCCCTGGGAGATTTTAAGCATGAGTGGTTGCATCAATGGCAGATACAAGTTTACCACGAATCAGTGCTGTTATTGCAAGATTAAGTTGTCTTCTTTGGTCTGTACAAATCTCACTAATATGCAACTTCATTAAAAAAAAATTCTCCCATTTTACTTTTAACAGGAAGGAGTGAATTTTACAACTCAGAGTCAAACTAGGAGGCTATTTTTAGTACAAAATTCTTCACTACTCTATAATGAATTAAGAGATGAAAGATGCAGATCAAACCAATAGTGCTTTGAGAGGCTTCTGAATGAGATTAACCAAAACAGTTAGAAGTCCACCAATATAAAGGTAAGTTGAATGACCCTTGGATGGCTAAATCCAGTCTAAGGCAACTATGGGGTGTGGCACTCATCTCGTTTCAAGCCAAGGGAGCCAGTATTTGTCCACAGACAGCTTTCCGGGTCAGGTGGCCAGCATGACTAAACCGCTACTGGCGCACAGAAGACCATGATGAGTGCCAGAGCACCGTTTACTTTCCTACCACAGCAGTACCTATTTATCTACTTGCACTGGTGTGCTTTCAAACTGCTAGGCTGGCAGAAACTGGGACAGAGCAACGGAGCTCACCCGTTTGCGTGGACTCAAACTGCCAACCTTCCAATCATCAAGCCCAAGAGGCTCAGTGGTTTAGACCACAGCACCACCCGTGTCCCTAATATATGAGTGGAAAATGGATGTTGGATTCTGTACATGTTAACTGAACACTCACGGTTATTGCAACGCCTGTCAGGGCTGATTAGCTATTAGCAATAGTTAAATCACTTATTTCTGAAGTTTAAATAAGTGTCTTGTTTCAAATTCCCAAATCTCAGCAGAACTACCCAGCATTATCAAGTACTCACATAGATATTTGATGGATCTGTTCCAGGAAGCTGTGTATTTGCAAGTCCGTATATTTTTAAAAGTGCATTTACAATTTTTCAAAAAATAAATAAATTGCTTAGTGTCACGGAACACAGTGAAACCAGTGATCTATATCCTTGGTGAAGCAGCAGCAAATTGCTACAAATAATAGCATTGATTTTACACACTATTATCAAGCAAAAATACTGTTTTTAAATAATTTTTATTTTTAAAAGTGAGGGCCGCTTGCTAGCATATTATTAAAAAGGAATGAACTGAAATTCTGGAGACAAATTTCTGTTGTGACGCTGGCTTTTTCTTAAGGTAAGCCACTGTGTTAAATCTGCCCTATGCTTTCAAGCAATCAAAAAGTGATGACCACTGTGGTCATCACCCAAAGCCTAAAAGACGTCCGTGAGAATGAGCAGAGCTACTCTGCCCTCTTTCTCCCAACATGCATCAAGCACCAGAGTGAGCCAACTCAGTTTCTGTGCCAAAATCAGGCCTGGAACCAGGCGGAAATGGATCTAAATAGCCAGTTATTTGAGAGTGTCTTGAAGCAACTCTTCCACCTTGCCCAAAAGGGAATATCTGTGATCAATTGTTTTAATCCTCAGGATCCCATGAGGGTTAATAATAGTAATACTAATCAAGATTTTCTTGGTTTACAAAAGTACATGCCTTGTCTCTTTCTTCAATGAGGGCTTTTAAAGTATACCTGAAGGAGCGTCTCCACCCCCATCGTTCTGCCCGGACGCTGAGGTCCAGCGCCGAGGGCCTTCTGGCGGTTCCCTCATTGCGAGAAGCAAAGCTACATTAGGTCCAGTCGTGGACGACTCTGGGGTTGCAGAGCTCATCTTGCTTTATTGGCCGAGGGAGCCGGTGTACAGCTTCTAGGTCATGTGGCCAGCATGACTAAGCCACTTCTGGCGAACCAGAGCAGCGCACGGAACGCCGTTTACCTTCCCGCCGGAGCGGTACCTATTTATCTACTTGCACTTTGACGTGCTTTCAAACTGCTAGGTTGGCAGGAGCAGGGACCGAGCAATGGGAGCTCACCCCATCACGGGAATTCGAACCGCCAACTTTCTGATTGGCAAGCCCTAGGCTCTGTGGTTTAACACACAGCGCCACCTTACTTAAGATTCCTTAAATGAACTGCAGAACTGCTGCAAGTCCTGGATAAGGTTTGCCACTTTGCTTAAGAGTTGAGGAACTCACGAAAAGCATTAGCAGAGAGAAAGTGTGACTGTATCACAATATCTGATGCCCACTTATTCCCACACCATATAGGAGTAGGGGGCTGGAGTTCATCTAAGTGGGGTCCATGGAATGGCTCTTAAACTTCTTGAGGAACATTTAGGCAACGAAAAGTCCAGTCTGATCGAGAAGAGAACAGCTTTATTTTTCTATATTTTTTAAAAGTAAAACTAGAATGTTACCCTTTTCACCTTCAATCCCCTTCACATTTATCATCTATCACAGCAAAAATAGGGACCCGCAGCCTGAAGGGGACTTCTCTGTGCAGCTGTAATAGGTGGAAGTAAATAATACATAATAAGCAGCAGTTCTCATACAGAGGCATATAAGCTATGCTACCATTTCTCTTTATTTATAACTTCAGCAAGCCAGATATCCCTGTATGGTTTCTGGTTATGACCTTTTCGTGGTGACAGCTCTAAAAGACATTTTGAATAATTACCCATGAGGAAAGATCTTTGTATATGATTTTATAGGCATCCTACAGTGAGGTGATCTTTCACAGAATCTTCATTCCCATTCTAAAAAAACCCAAAAAGCAATTAATGATTCTCTTTAAGTTTGGGCTGAAAAATAATGTACAACTTTAAATTCATGCCAACCATTTCTTTTTGGGGTGCTGGGCTCCTATTCCAACTCTCAAATTATCTCAGCATTGGGAGTGATGAGAGTCTTTGAAGGATGTTAAGTGCAACAGGATAACTTTTCAAAAGATGCAGGAAAGGTCAGATTAAATAAGCCACAATCAAACCAGCTAAAAAAAAGAACCCTTATTAAATTGTGTGACTTGTGGTAACAGCTCTACACTGTTATCCTATGAATGCCAAAGACTAAACATGAATGTGATACATTCATGTGGGTAGCTGATGTACCAGATCATCATGTGACTCAGCCAGGTTATGTTAAGGGGAATGTGAGTTGATCAGTTAATGTGCGTAAAAGCAGCCATTGTGTACACTTTAACAGGCCTCATGAAGAAGGTGCCACGTATTTCTTCCATGAAGATGGAGCTGTACACATTTCCTGGACAGTATACATAATTCCCAGCAGGCCTTGGGGAATGTGTTAAATATATAAGAGCATAAAATGCAATGTTTGTACGCACTGTGTTTGAAAACATTTTGTAAAGAGAAGTTTGCATTAGGCACAAGAGGTTTCATTGTGGCAAAAGCAGCAGCGAAGGTTGGATGCTTCAGTTTCAATCTTTCGGCTAATTCATGACTCATCCTGGCATCAGCAATGGACCCGCTGCAACAGCAGTAGTGGATAAGTTCCATGATGGTGAACAAGAAAGTTGGGACCAGAAAGAGAGAAAAAAGCTTATTGAACTGAATTAAGGATTTAAAGAAGACTGGACCTCGTTGCTTGTTTGTTTAAGAGCAATGTATTACTTTGTATTTTGCAATGTTTTAAACTGTTCTGCAGTAAAGCTTTCAAACTCATTCTTGTGGTGGTGAGCAAATTCTTTTCTACTCTACGCAAGTCCTCCAGAATGTAGCAACTCCTCCAGAATGTATTGAATTTTGTACACTCTCTCACTGTTATGCATAATCTCCAACTGTTATGCATAATCTCCAACAGGCTTTGTGGAATACAGATATGTAGACTGCATTTTTGTACAATCTGTGGGCAGTATGCACATTCTCTGATCAGTATGCATAGCCTCCAATTTTAAAAAAAAATATTTATTGTTCAGACGTGCGAACTGCATGCCTTGGGCTACATCCTGGCACACTGCCTGATCTTACACAGCCCACAACATACCTTCCACTCCCAATTTATCAAACAAACAGCAGGAAGGGAGTGGGCTCCAGATAAATATTATTTATTATTTATTCAATCTATATCCCACCCTTCCTCCAAAGGAGCCCTTTTATTCTGCAGCCCTTTTAACTACTCTCAGTTGTTCCCCAGTCAGGTGAGCATAATCTAGGAACAAATTTGTAAACAAACAAGACTGCAATTCTATATGCAGTTACCTGCAATAATTTCCATTGAATTCAATGGGGATTGTTTTTGAGTACGGTAGTTGAAAAGGATTGCAGTGTAAATCTTCATCTCAGCTGCACCTCAGCCAAAGTCTGTTACTCCCCCCCTCTTTCTTTCTTTCTTTCTTTCTTTCTTTCTCTCCTCCCTTTTTTTCAACCCAGCTTCTGCTGCACTCGTTCTGATTGGTTGCTACTTGCCTATCTTGTGCCCAATAAACTCTTTACTTGCACTTACCCTCTTTGCCTTTTTGTTAGACACTTCCTGTCTCTTATGAAGAAAGGTTCTCCTTACTTCCTTTGCCTGTTATCCCTCTTGAACAGAACACACACACACACACACACCCAGACATAACTGGGAAACGTGTTTCAAAAAAACATTTCTGTTCAATACTTCAGGAAAAACGTGCCCCCCTAGATAGCTCTTTAGGGCTGCCCTGTGTTAAGGGTGATGCCACATATTCCAACTGGCTGTTTGAAAAGTTTGTATGTGTGTAAACCTAACACCCTCCAAATAGCAATAGCATGCATGTTTAGCTCTAGTTATGCTTTTGTGAGAAGCCACTGAGGTGATGGACTACTCATAATTCATTTCATGAATTTGGCATTATTGCCTTTCTGGATTAAGGTCAAGCCTAGGTGGATGTAAACCCTTTTAATCCACAAGAGAAATCCCAGATCAATATGCCTTCTTCATTTCCCTGCACTTTCAGAATGACAGAACAGAGAATAGGACAGAAGAAAAGCAATTTATCCATAATACCCATTACTGACAAAGACACCTATATTCATGAAAAGGAATCTGCATGAGGCAGGTTGTATTCAATTATTATTATTTTTATTTAAAAAATACTTTGATCACTGAATCCCTAGTATAGTGATTCTAACACCAACACACACATTTCCAGAAGAATGTTACCCTGGAACATTAGAGAAGCGACTCTGTGAAATTCAAATAAAATATTAGTCTTTGAAAACTTAAAGAGCTTCAAACCCTAGTCACACAACCTTTACCATAACTGATCAGATGTATTAATGACTTCAGCAATTTATCGGACCATAATTCAAAAGCATCAATTCTTCGGTGATCAGCCTTCTTTATGGTCCAGCTCTCATTTCCATACATCACTACTGGGAAAACCATAGCTTTAACTATATATTATTTTGTCTATATACACATAAAATGTATGCCTCTACCTAAATTCAAAGCACCAGCTTTGTGTATGCATCATTTTGGCTGCTCCAGTGAAGTTAATGGAGCACAGGAGTTAACTCGTAGGGGCCAAGGGGTCTTTGGCTCCCCCCAATAAAACATTTGAGAGGGCTGCATCTCCCCAAAGTTGATGGGTACTTACCAGCCTCCCCCAATATTTTGTTCAAGTTGACACCCCTGAAATAGACACATCTGTACAAAAGTTTCACATGTGTGTTAGAAAGCACACAGTGCTCTGGAACAGCCACTTGAATCTGATATGTTCACCTCTAGTCAGTGCTTCCCTCCCAGCTGAGCTGACTTCGTAAGACCCCAAGTTCCCTTTAATTAAGATACTGACAGGTATGCTTTGCCTGAATTTATGCCAAACGATTTATTTAATCTCCTCCTTTTATGCTTTCCCATACCAGAGAAATGGGGGGGGGGGACCTAAATCCTCCCATGACAGGAATTCCCTGACTTGCTTCATAATGATATTGAAGACCATTTTTTAAAAGTTACATTTTAAAAAAGGAAAATATAAAATAAAACACAGAATCATAGAGTTGGAAGGGACCCTGAGGATCATTTAGTCCAACCCCTGCAATGCAGGAACATGCAGCTGTCACTTACGGGGATCAAAACTGCAACCTTGGCATTATCTGCACCATGCTCTAACCAACGGAGCTATCCAGCTACTAAAATTCACATGCCTAGGTAGGCTTTGCTGGAACAAGGAAGTTTTTAGCAGGTGTTTTCTGAAACAATGTGAGGACCAGAACTGAGTCGTTCTCTGAAGTCCACATTTTTCTGAATTGTGGTATAGCTCTCCAGCCATGTATTGTGAAGAAAATATACAACAACAAAGTATGATTAAAATGGATATATTAGTGACAATCATATAATGCATTATATTAGTGGAGATTGCATACAAAAATGTGTGCGTTAGGGCAAATGTGCAAAATAAGGGCTGATGAGGGTTGGGGGGTTTTTTTTAGAATTCAGAGAACTGAATTTAAGAATGGGGAAATGAGAAATTGAAATTGACAAATTTGCCCATATCTAATGGGCAGAGAGCTCCAGAGCATAGCTGACTCCAGACTAAAAGATCGACTTATTTTAGGTGTGGAATGAATATTATATGGCACTTGTAAAAGTACCAGTTCTGCAGTTTTAAGCCATCCAGTGGGCACATGTGGCCACACAGGTAAACTGGTCCCATGCTCTTGAGAGCGTTGAAGTACATTGAATCAGAAATGGACCATACATACCTTGATTTGCCCTGAACACCCTGTGTGAACATAATATTGCACTTATTTACCCAACCACTTGTAGCATTATACCACTGTGGTACCTGCAAGTGCCCATATGGCCTACGGCACCCACTTCTTCCATTGCAATTAGGCTTGAAAAAAGCCCCATTGTAGCCAATAGAAGGGTGTTTTTCCAGACTAATTGTAGCCCAGGGGATCTTTTTGGGTGGAGTGTCAATGCTGGTGGTGGGCAAATAGTTCTCTCCCCACCTGTGACACCACCACCCTATCAAAAATACCTCCTACATCAGAATTAGGCTTGAATAGTACCTACGATAGTGAATACTCTACTCTCTCAAAAATCTGTATGGCACAGTCATTGCAATTATCAACATAAAAACAGCAAGATCTCAGTTCATTGTGAGTAGACACAGCTTTCTGAAAAGTAGCAGAAGGTCTCGAAGTGTACACATTATTTTCTGTTTCTGAATACAGTATATGGGGCATCTCCCTATAAGTTTCATTTTTTTCTGTCTCATTTTTCAGTTAAATCAAAACTGTGAGCAGTCATTTTTCTCCCTTTCATTTCTATCATCTTTGAGGTTTTTTTAAACAAACAAACAAACAAACAAACAAACTTTCTCCTTTTTTGTCTGTTTAATAATGTACTCATTAGCTCACCTTATTACCTCACTGTATTCCAAACTGTGTTCCTTCAGGCAGAAATAGCTAAAGAATGCCTGATACAGGTTAGAAAATAGTCAGCTTTCAGGCAGCAGGCCTGTTTTCTCATCCTGCTGTCTCATCAGTACTGAAAAACCTACTTTTGTTAAGAATTCTGGTTGTGCTTTGCTTTAATTAAGTCCAATAGCAACATGTCTTGAGTCAGATGGCTTGTCTTTAAGACTCTAAAGGCACAAATATAGAGCATTATCCCATTCTTTACATGAAAATAAGGATTCAGCATGAGCTAATTAAAAATAAAACTAGGAAAAATTCAATTCGGTTAAACATGGCAGGATAATGCCAGGAATCAATGGTTTTACCATTTACCATCTCATTGTACATGTGTCTTAACTTGCTTTAATCGTATTCCTTAACAATCTTACTTCACCAATAAAATATGAAACAGAAACACTGACTTAAAGGTCATAATAAATAACAAGATGAAAGATGAAAAAAATTTTTTTTAATAATTCCAGTGGCACCTTTAAGATCAATTAATAGCCGTCTTATTGCAAAAGAATTTTAGAGAAGTTGCTGAATTACAACTCATTACCAAACTAAAAACTATGGAGAGACCTGGTCTGAATAGAGATATTGGATTCATGTCGCATTACACATACTAAAGCTAATTTTGGTCATCTATCCCTTTAAAAATCCCTTGCCCTTCCCTGTGGAACCAACTGCCCTAACAGTCATCAACATTTATAAGGTTGAAGCGACAAAGTATCTGACAAAGTGTGTATTACACATGAAAGCTCATACAGTACCTTGAAAGCTTATATTTAGTCTATGACAGATCAACACGGCTATCTACCTGAAACTGACTTAAAGGAATAGTTTTCATGATTATAGTACCATCAATCCAGCTGCTTCTTTTACCAACATATTATCTGCACTGGGTGCAACATAATACTGAATATAGACATGCACCTGAGTGCATGGTATAGTAGTGCGAAGAAAGAAAGATAAAAGTTCAAATGTGCATGGTGTAATGCATGAATTTTCAGCTCAGTCCTGTAATATCTTCTCAAAAGTAGGTCCTGTGAAGTTCAATAGGACCTAATACCAGGCAAGCATGTATGGAATTGCAGCCTCAGTCACTCAAACCAAATGCTCCTGGCTTTTTTAACTTGATAAAAACTAGCAGTTGCATCTCTCTTTCTCTCACACACAACCTACAATTTTTGCTCCCTCCCAAAACAAAACCCACATTCCAATTGTTACACGACTTTTGGGGAGCAGAGGGGGGAGGGAAAGTCATTTTCGTGGCATAAAATGAGCTTCATTTTTAAGAAAAGGATAACATAGGAACAGAGGAAGCTGCCATGTCTAATACGGAAGGTCGGAACATATTCTAAAATGTCGAATCTCCAAGATTTATGGGTTTCAAAGTGTTTCAAGGTCGATATAAATCCAGAAGGTTAAAAACTATAGTGGTACCTCGGGTTAAGAACTTAATTCATTCTGGAGGTCTGTTCTTAACCTGAAACTGTTCTTAACCTGAGGTACCACTTTAGCTAATGGGGCCTCCTGCTGCCGCCGCCGCCACACAATTTCTGTTCTCATCCTGAAGCAAAGTTCTTAACCCAAGGTACTATTTCTGGGTTAGCGGAGTCTGTAACCTGAAGCGTCTGTAACCTGAGGTACCACTGTATTCCATAGCACATAGCACACTGGCTATTAACCCAGATCCTGGTGAGTTAACTGACATCAAGCAAGAATTCTGTGCTTTTGGACATAATAGGAACATGGCAAGCTGCCTCATACAGATTCTGGTGATTCATTCTAGGACTTTCTCTATGCAGAGCACATGCTGTGAGCTGCATCCCTTCCCCAGAAATTTAAATCTAACAATGTATGCATTTCATTTGTCCACCGGCTCTAAACATTTGGAGCTCTCATGCACTTTTCTATGTCACTATTCATACTCCCCCCCTTTTTTTTGCAGAAGACTGGATTCATCAGGAAGGGACAGGATGCAAGGACTAATCTCATGGAATAAGTAAATTAAATACAACGTTAGATGTCAAACAAGTGTGCAGCGGGAGAATATATATAAGCAGAAAGACAAACAGTCTCACAGACTGAGCTGGATTTACATTTTGTTTTTGTTCTGAAATTGAAAAGGGAGGGAGAACACCTCTCTAGACATAAAACTGACAGGTGCCTGGGCAGCCACGGCTGATCGCAGGTATCTGGTGCAGGTCTTCACGTGCATGTACCTTTCAAAATTAAGTGATTATGACACTGAATGCTGAAGTATCTGAACTGCACAGTAGAGTGGAAAGCAATTATTAGCTGTAAATATGAATATCTGCTTGCCATCAATTTATGCTAAATGCTAAGGTATTCTGAGATATTTCTATGTCTGGGCCTCCTCTTGGAGCAATAATAATGAACTTTAACTTTCTTCTACCAGTCAGATCAAATTGGTAAACAGGGGATCTCAGAGAGGCATTGTTTATTTTGGAGCAAAATGCTAGAAAGTGAGATTTCTCTAATCAGCAGAGATATGCCTTCCTTTGCAGGGGGAAATAGGTGAGGCGGTTACTACTTTGGAGCAAGGCGAGCTTGACTGATCCCTAAGGTTTGAAAAAAGGTTAAGGCCAAACAGATTTTAAGATCTACAAGTTATTATACTCAATTTTGTCACGCATTTAAAAAAACTTCTGCTTCAGAGTCTATCATGAAATATAAATGAGAATTTTCATTTATTGTTTCATGGGCCAGTAATTTCTTTTCATTATGATTGTTTCTTTAATGTCAAAAACTCTGCCCATGATTGGGTGAACACAGGCGCTTAATGAGTCAGTGTGTTTCTATATCTGTGCCTCCTCTGAGAGCAATAATCATCAACTTCTGCTTTCTTCCAATCAGTCAGATCACAAAGGCAAACAGTGGATCCCAGAGGGCCACTGCTTATTTTGGAGAAAAATATTAAAAAGTGGGATTCCACCCCCACCCACCCCCAGTTCAGGCTAACTTAGAAAGCTGCACATCACATAATGGCAATATAATATACACCCCGCCTGACTTCATCACAGCACATAATTTAATATGCAATAAATTAGTAATGCAAGTGCTTAACAATACACACCACTTATCACACAAATTAGCAAACCACATTAGCTGATCCACTGCGTTATAAAATAAAAACTTGCCTGTTAATTCAATAAATGCATGCGCTCACCAAAGGCACTTTTACATACAGGAAACAGGTAGAAGTACTCCAGGACGCCATTCCCATTCTTATGTTTTTGGATCGGATGGTGAACCTAACTCTGTGCGGGAACAAAATGGACTTGAGAGGAGCAAAGCAGTTGTGAGCTGCTCTCTAGCAGCCTACATATTTGTACAGTCCTGGGAAGCGACAGTTTGGCTCATAGGAGCCAACTCCTAGGGGCTGAGGGGTCTTCAGTCCCCACCCCAATAAAATACTTGAGGGGGTTAAGCCTTCCCCATTGTGGATGGGCATTGGCATTCAAACAGTGTGAATGCACCATGTGATGTGATCAATTATGTGGGGTAGGGCTTAAAGGTAAAGGTAAAGGTACCCCTGCCCGTACGGGCCAGTCTTGACAGACTCTGGGGTTGTGCGCCCATCTCACTTAAGAGGCCAGGGGCCAGCGCTGTCCGGAGACACTTCCGGGTCACGTGGCCAGCGTGACAAAGCTGCTCTGGCGAGCCAGCGCAGCACACGGAACGCCGTTTACCCTCCCACTGGTAAGCGGTCCCTATGTATCTACTTGCACCCGGGGGTGCTTTCGAACTGCTAGGTTGGCAGGCGCTGGGACCAAGCAGCGGGAGCGCACCCCGCCGCGGGGATTCGAGCCGCCGACCTTTCGATCGGCAAGCCCTAGGCGCTGAGGCTTTTACCCACAGCGCCACCCGCGTCCCGGGGTAGGGCTTACCTAAAGGTAAAGGGACCCCTGACCATTAGGTCCAGTCGTGGCCAACTCTGGGATTGCGGCGCTCATCTTGCTTTATTGGCCGAGGGAGCCGGTTACAGCTTCCAGGTCATGTGGTCAGCATGACAAAGCTGCTTCTGGCGAACCAGAGCAACGCACGGAAACGCCATTTACCTTCCCGCCGGAGCGGTACCTATTTATCTACTTGCACTTTGAGGTGCTTTCGAACTGCTAGGTTGGCAGGAGCAGGGATCAAGCAACGGGAGCTCACCCCGTCGCGGGGATTCGAACCGCTGACCTTCTGATTGGCAAGCCCTAGGCTCTGTGGTTTAAACCACAGCACCACCCATGTCCCTAGGGCTTACCTACTACCCCCCAATCTTTTATTCAAGTTGGCACCCCTTGGTTTAGCCTACTGTGTTGTGCAAACTAGGCTCTGCAAAGAAGATTCAGGACAGATGGTTGAACTATGGAACTTGCTCCTATGGAGGCAGTGATGGCCATCAACTTGGAAGGCTTTAAAAGAGGATTAGACAAATTCACAGAGGATAAGGCTGTCAATGGCTACTAGTCATGATGACTATGCTCTGCCTCTGGGGTTGGAGGCAGCAATGCTTCCAAATGCCACTTCCTGGAAACCACAGGAGGGGAAAGTGCTCTTGGGTCCAGCTTGTGGGTTTCCCCACAGGCATCTGGTTAGCCACTGTGAGAACAGGATGCTGGACTAGACGGGCCATTGGCTGATGCAGCACTTATGTTCCTATCAATATAGGTTGGGTTTTTGGTCGCAAATTTGAGGGTACCTGTCTATTTCAGATGCACTGCTCCTTTTTGCAGTCTCTGCAAAATCATAATAATAATAAATATTTTTTTATTTATACCCCGCCCTTCCCGGTTCAGATAACCAGGCTCAGGGCAGCTAACAACGAATTTAAAACACTTAATTGATGCAGCAGAAAACAGCATAAAATACAGTATTAAAAAACAACAACGTGAATAACAATAAATTCAGAATTTAAAAATCAATTTGGGGGGAAATCCATCCAATAAACATTAGATCATCACCAGGGCTACCTGGCTAAATTAGTCCTATTTGGGCCAGCGAGGAGACCAGGGGAGAATTAGCTGTGGGATCCCAGAGTGGGTAATCTTTATGAAAAGGGGAGGGGGAGGGAAGGAAGGGGAATAAAAGATCAGGCTAAGATCAAATTGAAAGCCAGGTAGAATAGCTCTGTTTTACAGGCCCTGAAAAAGGAAGTTAAATCTTGTAGGGCCTGGTCTCATGGGACAGAGCATTCCACCAGGTCAGAGCCATCACTGAGAAGGCCCTGGCCCTGGTGGAGGATAGTCTGACTTCCTTAGGGCCCGAGACCTCTAAACTATGATTATTCATGGACCTTAAGGTCCTCTGTGGGACATACCAGGAGAGGCGGTCCCGTAAATACGAGGGCCCTAAGCCACAAAGGGCTTTAAAGGTCAAAACCAGCACCTTAAACCTGACCTGATACTCTACCAGGAGCCAGTGCAACTGGTAAAGCACTGGGTGAATATGCTCCCATGGCAGGGACCCCGTGAGGAGCCTCGCTGGAGCATTCTGCACCCACTGGAGTTTCTCATCTTACCACTCAACTCTTAAAAGCGGATGGAATCTTTCTGAATGCAGTGCATGCTACACCATAATGGACTTGTGAGCGATGTGCTCCTAAGAAAGGCAGGGACATAGGGTAGTAGTGGTAACAGCATCACAAGACCCAAAATGTTGAGTTCAGCATGGGCCAAAGGGTTCAGCTGGTACTAGCTGCCATTCAGGGCTCGCTCTGAAAGCCACAAGCACCATAGTACAGTAAACTACATGATGTCATCAGCAAGGGACAGCTCTGTAATTAAAGCACTTGAACAAGTCAGGTCTGCCTCAGCTCTCTTAATAGGATGGGTGCAAGAATAGTGAAGTAAGAACAAAGAACTCGAGAAAACTTTTGAAAAACAAATGCCACACAGTATTTAAGCAAATTGACTGAATGCTTAAACCTGTTTAATTTTTGAATCATCTCATTTCATATAATCTACAAGTTGAAACAGCTGAAGCATAAAATGTGTTTGAAATTGAACAAGTTTAAATATTGAGTCAATTTTGTCACAAATGTGTTTGCATATTAAGGCATTAAAATGAATTCCAGCTCCAATACTGAGCTGATGAAGAAAGAGCTGGACCAGGGGAGTGGGGAAAAAATGATTAAGGGCAGCCAATAAAATTACCAAACATCAAATGCCAGAAAACCCCAGAGTTTATTTAATCTTAGCAAGGCTGCCCAAGCAAATGAATAAGAGGAAACTCAGTAAGGCAGCATATAAGCAGAAGCTGACAGTAGATTTGATATCATGAAATACCGAACACTCAGCTCCAGAAAGTTGGATGCATTTCTCAAAGGATTCAGTGTTTAGTCTTCCGGCAGAGCATCAAGCTGGGAAAGGTAGCAGGAAAGTCCAAGTATTCTTCCAACCTTCAGAAAGTAGACTTGATGGGAGGCTGCATGCAACTAAGTTCTATTTCCATTTGAATAGTCAAACATATTAGGGAAAGGGCCATAATTTGCTGGTTTGGCATGTATTTTGCATACACCGCCTTATTCAACACTATTAGGGCTGGCAAAGATCCCCCCCCCCCCCGAGAATCTATCTGTACACAAACACATGTGCTTGACTGAAGGAGTTTTGGATTGCAACCATTAGTCCAACTTACTAGGAACTTATTACACAGTCACAGTTAGGAATTGACAAAATCTGTCTCTCCCCACCCCCTCAGTTTCTTGGGTTTTTTTCCATCTTAAGTTTAGTTTGCATTTATTTTTAATGGTCCTCACGAAAATTCTTGCCTGATACATTAGTGTGCATTTTTCTACAATGACTCTTTGGTCAAGAGCTGTCCAAAGGTCATGGAGAATGAGCTGGATCACACTCCTTCCCCCACCTCTGTCCTGGCAAATGTCATCAGCCAGACAGGGCCAAGACTGGTCCTGAAATAAGACCGAAATGAATTCAGGTGTTCAGTTTCCTCCAAACATGCCTGAAAGTGGGCTGCCACCACCTTGGCCAAAAAGTCACCAACAGGAAATAGTTGTTAAGCACTTCTGGTTCTAAAAAAAAAGG
Source organism: Podarcis raffonei (assembly GCF_027172205.1). Taxonomy (NCBI): domain Eukaryota; kingdom Metazoa; phylum Chordata; class Lepidosauria; order Squamata; family Lacertidae; genus Podarcis; species Podarcis raffonei. The sequence continues at coordinate 68,281,641 of NC_070608.1, forward strand.
CTCCCTTAAAAAGGGAACACACATCACTTTCTTCAAGGCAGATGGAACCTATTCCAATGAAACATTAATCGCTCAAAGCAAGCATGAATATATGCATTTTTATGCACACTTTCCCTAATACATGCATTTCTGCACACATTATTTGGCTTGACTATTGCACTGCAAAATTCAGGGAAGTGAATTTTTTTGACAGAGCTGCATTTTAGTCAGTGTATTATTTCAGAAATGTGAATTGGATAGGTTTGTATAAAACTGTGAACTGGCCCAAATTTCTCCCTCCATCTTTAGAGGCAGGAGAGGACTATTTGGGCAGCTGATGTGGAAGCATGTCCTAGTGCTCATTTTATCCACAATGGTCTTCATAGATGCCCTTTTAGAAGATGATGCACATGTCCACCCAGAGCTACCAGCCAACCACACAAAACAAAATGAACCATATTAGTTCAAGTTCAGCATCTCTCTCTGATTTCTCATATCACATATTCCCTTTAGAGAATGTATCCTGCAGTTCAAGAAGAGTATTGGTTTCTTTTTCTGGTGGACAAACTGGTACTATAGTCTGGAAAAAAATCTCAACACATGCAATCATAATTTAATAAATATAATAGATATAAATATTGATATGAGCATTTTTCCTTGCCTCTCCATCACACATAAAGCAACATGCACATGTATGTTTCAGATAACTGAAGTGCCTTCTGTTTAAAGGTTGGGGGACACTATGTTACCATTCCTGCTTTCTTGACTTGAATAGGATAAATTGCCATGGTTACCTCTTCCACATTGTTAAGACTTTGAAATACCATATTTTTTGCTCTTTAAGACTCACTTTTTCCCTCCTAAAAAGTAAGGGGAAATGTGTGTGCGTCTTATGGAGCGAATGCAGGCTGCAAGAGGGATTGCTGCTTTCACTGCGCTGCGATTCCTCTTGCTGTTCTGGCTTCTGAGATTCAGAATATTTTTTTTCTTGTTTTCCTCCTCCAAAAACTATGTGCGTCTTGTGGTCTGGTGCGTCTTATAGAGCGAAAAATACGGTACATCTCTAGTTCACTTCACTTTTCCAAGTGCAAAGCTAAACTCTTAACAAATTTAGGAAGACTTTTCATAAGGATACTAATGTGTCCCCCCACCACACAAAACGAAGAAGCTCTTTTGAATTTTCTTAATGCCTCCAGCTTCCTTCTATGCCTGCCTAAACCAACAGTTGCAGCAAACCTCCAAATCAACAGCCTTGTCAGAAGGAATAATCTAAAATTAATGTGCGCTTGTCGACACGTATTACCACTCCTGACAAGGATGCTTTGCCTGCACTGGCTACAAACCGACAATCTTTCAGAAGCTGTTTGCTCATTGCCAAGGTCTAACAGCTGATAGAGAGCAGAGATAAAGCAGGGAGTCTGATTTCAAATGATAAGCACAATGGTTCCTGACACGTAAGACTCTAAGTGAATTTTCAGAAGCTTTTCAAACTGCTTACTCCCCCACCCCTCTTATCATTGTTTGCCTTATTCTCACTGGTGATTGTTATCTCATTTATACAATCCACTCAGAAGAACCATCCTGATCAGTTTTCAACATCTTTGTTCAACTTGCCGGGATTTAACATGAATAATCCAAAATATGGTAAGTCTCAGATTGCACAGTCTGAATTGTTAACTTTATACATTAGCTTTATACTTTATGTTTTAGCTCTGTTTAGAATTCAAAATAAATATTTGCTGGGCCAACAACTGGAAGCTGAACCACATCGGTGCCACACTGCAGAGCCATTGATGCAAACTGAATTTCAACTACAGTTATGAAGGGTACAAAAATAATACATTATACTGATAAATGGGTCAAAATGTTCACATTACAACATGTTTAAAAATAGGAAAATGGGTATATGTGAGAAAATAGCATGTTCATGAAAGCAAAAGATTAGTTCATCTGAAATTAAATCATAAACCTAAAAAAAAAGTCCCCAGGCTTTTATATGTTAACACATAAAATGATGATATTCTCATAATACTCATTAAAAGTGAAGAATATCTTAGTTCGTTCTTTGTTAGAACAAAGCACAACAATCACTAGGACTATTTATGAAATAAATAATTCGTAAATAATTGCATGTTGCTTTAGGAAAGAGGTAGCAACACAGTTTCTCATATATGCAATTTACAATAGCATTTTTTCCTTAAGGAGCCCAAATCATCATCACCACCACCACCACCATCATCATCATGTGAGATAAATATTAGCCTCATAGTATATGCTTAGCAGTCTAGTTAGTACATGAAGGGGTTAAGACCATAAAGTAAGCAGTCCTGCCAGACTAGGTCATGCCTCTTCACTTTGGGAAGAAGGATAACCAAAGCCTTTGTTCATTCTCTTCCACCATTTGAATCTGATCAGAAAGGACGTCTGAGCTAGATAGAATCTAATAATCATCATCATTTTTATACCCTGCCTATCTGGCTGGGTTTCCCCAGTCACTCTGGGAGGCTTACAGCATATATAAAAAATTGTAAAACATCAGACATTAAAAATTTCCCAATACACAGCTGCCTTCAGATGTCTTCTAAAAGTCAGTTGTCCTTGACATCTGATGGGAGGGCATGCCACAGGGCGGGTGTCACTACCAAGAAGGCCCTCCAAGATTAGACTGCATGGCTTTAGCAAGCCATTTTTGTGTTTCTATAAAAGTAATTTAGAAACTCATATCTTTTCGAAACTAAGTTGAACTGCCTGTCTTTTCTTGCTGCTGTATGGGAAAGCACCTTCGAAGACTTCGTAAGTAAACTATTTTTAACTTGCCAAACATGTGGTCTCTTTCCATGCTAAGGGAAGTAAGGGGAACTTTGGAAGAAACTTAAAAGGTGATATTTCCATGCTTTCTTTTGCTTCATGTTTTGTAATTTTAAATCTATCCTGGGGCTCTCTCACCAAGAAAACATTTGCCCCAAACCTGGATACAGGCATCCAGGGTATTTTCATTCTATTATTCTACACCAATTACAAAGCATTACAAACCAACACATGAGAGGCTATATCTATGCTACAGAAATAACTATACCGAAATAGAGCATTCAAACCACTTCACACATATTACTCATATGCTGCATACGGTGATGCTGAAAAAGAATTAACTCAGGCCCATGAGACAGCCAAGATTCAAACTAAGAATTTCCTAAGTCATGGCTCCATGTCTTAGCCACCACAGATTTACCATTCCCTCTAATAGTGTACTCAGGTGGTTGAGCACTGACACTACTGGAGCCAAAGCTTGGCAACTCAGAGGTAAAACCCCCAAAGTATATAGAAGTGCACATTTCTCTACACATTTTTCTTAAAAGAACAAATAAACTCAGACCAATGAGAACTGAGGATGTGCAGTAGCCTTCAATAACCATAAAATATTGTGTGTCGGGTGCAAAGCACACACACATACAGAAAAGTGTGAGTGTGTGTGTGTGAATGTGCCTGCCCAAGTCTTTACCAGCTTTGCGACATTTGTTGGAGTGTTACCTGGATTTATTTGATAGCAATTCCTTCATTATAAGGAATCCTGCCTAGTTCCATGAGATGGGCTAAGACCAGTCTAGTGGATGCTCGGGTTGCGAAAGTGATCCATGCGGGAGGCACATTTGCAACCCACAGCGCTGCGTCTGGGCACACATGGGTCACAACTCGGCGCTTCTGCGCATGCGCAATTTAGTGCTTCTGTGCATGCGTGAGCACCAAAACCCAGAAGTAACCTGTTCCGGTACTTCTGGGTTTGGCACAGTGCGCAACCTGAAAATGCGCAACCTGAAGCGTCTGTAACCCGAGGTATAGTACAGTGGTACCTTGGTTCCCAAGCTCAATCCATTCTGGAAGTCCATTCGACTTCCAAAATGTTTGCAAACCAATGCATGGCTTCTGATTGGCTGACTGGCCCTGGAAACAATGCTGGCAGCCGAAACAGACGTTCACCTTCCAAAAAGCCTTCACAAACTAGAACACCTACTTCCGGGTTTGCAATGTTCGGGAGCTGATTTTTTCGGGAACCAAGATACTACTGTATTCCTAATGAAATTGTCAGCATACTCATCAATTCCCAAGTTCCCCGGAGTGGCAGCCTTGATAGTTAAATGGATATAAACCTGATATGAATTTGCAGTACTGTATGCTTGGAATGCGTTTTCTACCTGGTGATGGGTTGATGTGCTGGAGGGTAGTGAGGATGCAGGGAGTTCCATTCACTCTGCACTAACTACACAAGAAATTGCCGCTGGCATCTCTGTGCACAACACAGCCTTATGCTCAACACGAGCCATCACTGGGTGGTTTTCAAGTGTTTGTAAAGCACCGTCTGCTCTCCATTGATTTGTGCCAGATGGAAAGAACATACTATGCCTGGGAAAGGAGGAAGCGAGGTGAGTGGCGCTAAATACTTATGCTTTATTTCCTACGTAACAGAGAGATGGACGCCTCTTTCCCCCAACCCAGCAGGAAATATCTGCCAGTAGCGGCTCCCAGCAGATCCAGAAATAGTTCCAAGGTTTTCAAAATGTCTCCCAGAGAAATGCTGCATGTCTTTACCAATACTATGAATATGTGTCAGGCTTCCTGCCCATGTTTGCTGCTTCCCGCCAGCAAAGAGCTTAAAGCCTAGCCTCCCAGTATCTTTCTCTTTGCTGAAGCACCAGGCAAAACAGCTCTAGTAGCTGATGCAAGCAAGGCAATGGATTTTTTCTACTAGTTGCCTGCAGTCACAAGGGACTGCTGAATAACCATGAAAAGAACAGTCCAAGTGAGGGAGTGTTTCGGGCCTTTTCCACACAGTCTATTCAATCAGTTTTGGTTTAATTCATGTGGAAGAAAAGAAATAAAAACAGAGCTGGTGTAACACAACTGCTACGAGTAGGAACTGGGAAGTCTCCACTTCAAATATCCCTCTAGGATTAAACTCACTAGGTAGCCTTAAGCAAGCCACCATTTCTCAGCCTCGGTCCCTGATATGTAATATGGGGACAATCCTGCTCTGACCAACCTGCTCCGACTTTCAGGATTGCTGTAAATATTGCTGAGATTATGTGCAATTCAATGAACAAGCAATGTATAAATCATGTGAATAGTAATAATGCTATTGGCATTCCTCTGTCTCAAGAGACAATGGAGTGCACCTCTGGGGGTGAATAATAACAATACTATTATCATCGTAACAGCACGATGTAAAATACCCAACGATACCGGCTGGAATCCACAGAAGTCCTGCATGAGTGGAAATGCACTACTGTTTGTAGGAGGAAGCCAAGCCAAATTCTTTGGATTTTCCCGTTCCATTGCAGACCCCCCTGATCCAAATAAATAAAGATAACAATGACTACTGCTGTGCCAGAAATGGCACAATTTTAGGAAATGCATATATGTTTAAATTTATTGTACAGCATCAGTTGAAACACCTAACAGCAACTACAGGATTCGTAAGAGAGGAGCATGGCATGGCACATGTATCAGAAGAACCTGCCAACTGGTAAACATCCACATTAATTTTGCAAAAACTAGTAGTTAGCTGTCCACATGTCACCCATAATTTAATACTGCACACAAACTGGATTACAGAGTCTGACATGACAAGAAGCTAACAGCACCAGCAGACCTTTTAAATAAACAAAGAGCATCTGCAGGAAGAGTTGCGGTGTTGATACAAGAGACTCGCTCATAGTAACATGTACATCTAATTAGAGGAGGAGAACATCACTGCTTTGAGATTTTATTTCTCTTAAAAGTGGTATAGAAATGAAAGGGAGAACAACAATAACAATCAGGATCCCGCTTTAAGGCTCCCATTTGTGCATTGGTAGCCACATCTCTTGAGAGTCCCATGGACTGCAAGAAGATCAAACATCTCCATTCTTAAGGAAATCGGCCCTGAGTGCTCACTGGAAGGACAGATCGTGAAGTTGAGGCTCCAATACTTTGGCCACCTCATGAGAAGAGAAGACTCCCTGGAAAAGACCCTGATGTTGGAAAAGATGGAGGGCACAAGGAGAAGGGGACGGCAGAGGACGAGATGGTTGGATAGTGTTCTTGAAGCTACCAGCATGAGTTTGACCAAACTGTGGGAGGCAGTGGAAGACAGAAGTGCCTGGCGTGCTCTGGTCCATGGGGTCACGAAGAGTCGGACACGACTAAATGACTAAACAACAACAACAGCCACATCTCTGCCTGCCCCACACCTGATGTCACATATTTCAGCTACGGGGGAAAGTTGATGTGGTTTGGGGGAAACAAACTTCATTTTAACCCCTGGTGGAGCAAGTCTGGCTCACAGACTCGAGGTTTCCCACATCTGGGTATGTTGCTGAGGCTATTAGTAATTGCTACTTAGTGTGTTATTTATTATTTGTTGTGCATTAATAAAGACAGTGTTGTTTTTATGAATTCCTTTTTATCATATTGATGTTGGGCTGTATCTAATAAGGGCATTGTGCTTATGCAATGGAAATTCCCCTCCTTCAAATCTGCTCTGGGAGCAGATTTAGGTGGGCATGGGAGGAGGGGAAATTCTGTTGCACGGGTAGAAGTCTTTGTGTGACTGTAATGACTTTGTTGGAAACAGCCCTATGCTGTAAACTGCCTTGTGGCTTGTGCAAAGGGCAGCATATAAACAACATTAAATCAACAGATAAATAAATCAAAATTCAGGGCAGGGGAAGAAGACCCCAAGTGTTTCAAGTAGAGGATTTCAAGACTTCTATCAAGTGGTGAAATGTGTCCGGTCTGTGAAGATGCAGACTTTAAATGTTCAAGTAAGTCAAAGCCTAAAGCAAAAGAACAAGGCGAAACCTAAAATCTGAAAAAGATGAAAGAGCAAATGCCCAGTCCTGCAGTTACAGGAAAGAAGGCCAAGCCTGGAAGTAGAAGGTAATAATAGCACCATGCCTACAGCTGCAAGGAAGAAATGGAAGAAGCCAAGCTGAAAGCTAAACCCTTGAAGCTAATGATTAGCAAAGGGGAAGCCTCAAGACACAGAATCATGCACAGTATATCAGAGAGGACTGCCTGAAGATGACATTGCAAAGCTATTTCAGAAAGTCCAGAGGTTTCAACAGCCTGTAAATCACAGTGTGTGTCATCTCTATACCTAAATCTATATTTGTATCCATTTCTATCACTCCGGCATGCTGCACGCATCAAATGGAAAGGTGATGAAGTATATTGTACTTTAGGAAGGAGAGGGAAGACAAGAGTGGCATGATGCAACCAACACTGCTCCCAAGTATTTGCAAGAAACCGGAAGCCGGATCATAGAAGTGATTACATCTGTCCAAGGTACGGATAGCTAGAATTCATTTGCTTAGTTTGGTTAATTGCCTACATCAGAGGAAGAGATGGTACAGTGGGGCCTTCTCTATCAGCTCAGCTAAAAGACCAGCTGCCTTTTTGCCCCATCTCTGCTCCCTAAACTCTTTCCATGCAAGCTGATCATTATTTATACACATCGAGCTGTGTAACTTTTAAGAATTATTCCATGAGTTTGCTTGTTTGCTCTTTCCTTCCCATCTCCTTTGTCTTTTATGTTGTTCCTTTTAGATTGTGGGCCTGAAGGGCAGAGAATAAATTTCATGGAGCAGAATTATTGACTTGTTTTTTTAAAAAAGGAATAATTCAGTTAGTAGCTATGGATAGCTAACACAGGAACTGCAGGTAACTAGGGATGCCATATCACATACAATTTTTTGTTCATTTAAAGGGGTAGGGGCAAGAGGGAGGGGTGGGGTTGAGGTGGAAAGGGCCAGGGGCCCCACTAATGGCCCATGCCCAAGGACCTCCAGAGACCCACAGTAGAAAAACACCCCTTAAAGGTGTTTTTGACCTGGTTGTTCAGCACCTTGGAGACCTCTTGGGTGTATCCTAACATTAAGTGCACATTGTTCTCCAACTTGCCAGAATTAATCTACCGTAATTCCCCCATTCAAAGCTGGCTTTGCATGACTGCTAATGTGCATCACTCATAAGAGAGAGAGAAACAAATTCACAAAAAGGAACACAAAGCTAAAGCAAAAGCAGATTGGGAATGCTAGGCAACACACACAAGGTCATTCTCCACCCCCAGAGATGGCAAGGGGATGTCTTCACCTGATGCACAGAACCTGATTTGTTTCCCCACACCTCCAACACCCTATAGCTCCTATTCAATGAAGCTGTTGCCTGTGCATATGCAACGAACATCTCAAAAGTGCACACCTCAGCTTGACTTTGGCTGATTTTTACAACTTAGATGGAAGCTGGTTTGAGGGAAAATACACTGAACAGGAGTATTTCTTAAGAAACTACAGGATACATAAGGATTATGGCTAATGTAGTATGTGCTCGGCTTCAAACGCCTGGTGCAGGAATGAACTGGAGCAATGTGTACCCAGCCCTAATTTATTTCTGGGAAATCTCCGCATAAAATCATGATACAGAGTACAGAGTAGGGCAGAACCAAGTCATGGGAATAGGAAAAAAACCCAGTAAATTAGTACCTGCACCTCAGGCCAGTCAGCCATCTTGTTGGCTTCTCTGACTTGTCTCCCATACTTCTCAATGGCTCCTGGTCACAGTTCATCCTCATACTAGGTCTAGTCCAGGCCTTCAGAAATTTAAACTCATCATACCAAAAGCATGCCAGGTGCTTATCAGCTTCCTGCATTTCACAGTCCCAAGCATGCAGCAAAAATAGGGGCTTTATAGCAAGCCTCTGGTGGGCTGCCATAAATAGCTAGTGGATTGCCTTCAGAATGTAGGTCATAAATTGTGCACACCTAATAGGTTCTGCTGCCCACTATATCTTGCTAATACTAGGGTCTGTTTCTCATTTCTTCCTTGCATTTCTGCAATACCCAGTCCTTCAAGCTTCATTCTCCTTAGGCAATTTCTGAATTGAAGCATCACATGCACCCAAAAGTGCTACTAAAGGGCCAAATGCTTATCTGAATCTGGTAGGAAAGAAACAGACCATTGACTATGCTCTAGTTCCCTCACTTCTGAGGTATAAATGCTGGTTGTATCACTTAGATGTTCAGCTGGTCTATACTTGAGATAAGAAGTATAAGCTTTTTAGCGGCACTTTTTGGTGCATGTGATGCTTCTTTGTCAAAATCTGAAGACTAACCTTGCCTTGAACTGACTCACAACTAACCTAACCAAACATGCAACTCCCTCCCCCCAATACCACTCATGTTTCTATTGGAATTTATGTAGAAGTCACTAATAATTCAATTAGATGGTTTACAGGAATCAAGATTCTTAGGAGTTGTCAATCCCAATTCAATGTTGTTGTTTTTGCAGCAGGACATCTTGTGGACTGCACAGAGCAGGTGGAGAAATGAGGTAGTGAGTAGGGAAAGCAGAAGCAATTGTCAATTAAGTCCTCTCCCCACTTAAATGGCTATAACCATATCCTCAGAGCCAATAGCAACCAACCTATACATGGTATCTGAATAATTACAAGGGTTCAAGGCAAGCTGTTATTAAAGTTCCTTCCTATAAACATGAAATGTAATAAACTAGCAGCATTATACAGTGTTACCTTGCGTTACAGACACTTCAGGTTGCAGACCATAGCTGTCAACCTTCCCTTTTTTTGGCGGGAAATTCCCTTATTCCAGTGCCATTTCCCACTGCTTCCCACTGCTATCCTGGATTGTTAGATATCCAATAGACTGTCCCTGGAACAGGTGAGGCTGCTGTTCCCTTATTTTTGAGGCTGCTGATCCCTTATTTTCAAATCTGAAAGTTGACAGCTGTGTTACAGACGCTTCAGGTTGCAGACTCTGCTAACCCAGAAATAGTACCTCGGATGAAGGACTTTGCTTCAGGATGAGAACAGAAATTGCGTGGCGGCAGTGGGAGGCCCCATTAGCTAAAGTGGTACCTCAGGTTAAGAACAGTTTCAGGTTAAGAACGGACCTTCAGAACGAATTAAGTTCTTAACCCAAGGTACCACTGTATAATCCTTCTGCCTCAGATGGGCACAAGCTCCCCCCAAGTGACTAAGATAAGCTTATATTTCTTATCTCAAGTATATACCAGCTGAACAGCCAAGTGATACAACCAGCATTTATGCCTCAGAAGTGAGGGATGATCTTCTGGCTGAATGCATACGGAGATAGGCTTTCCAGTGCCCCTTGATTTTCTGGAATAGGATCAAAAAACAAAGGTGGCCGTTTTAGGTCTAGCTGGCCAGCTGGTGTGTGTCTAAGGTATGAATATTATCCATTTTGCTATCTGGGTACTTTAAGTGGCTCATAAGAACATGGGTCTCATTTTGTTCGCAGGGAACCCTTACTGTTTTAGAATCAACCCCTACACTGAGTGTTGATGCAGCCAAAAAAGCAGAGGTACTTCCCCAGCAGCTATCCTATTAAGCACTAAAGCTATATATTTCTATTGCTTTGTAAAGCTAATGTATTTATTATGGTAACTTGTGCCTTCCAAATGCCCCTTAGTCCTTTGAATAGGTTTTTCTGTCTAGGAGGAATGACCAGGGAATTTCCACAACACAAGAAGAGTAAGAATTTTAAAAAGGCGACAGTTGTGTGTAGTGAGCAAACTTAAAATATGTAGCAACTCTTTGGCACAAGTGATCCTGGAGGGGTAGATTTGTTCCCGAAGTTTGTCTCAGAAGTTTTTTTTTTTTGCATATGTTAAGAGTTGCCTCAGGTCAATTTTAACTGAAGTATGCTGAATTTGCTCACTTTTTGAAAGGGAATTCATGCAAAAAGTTCAGCTGTACTTTAGGCAGTGTTTTTGCTATACCTGAACTAATTTTTTTTTGTGCCAAGAAGCACTTCTTCTGAGGTGAGTATCTCCAACCAAATATAACAGGTGAAACCTCCAGGGTACACATCACTGGGTTTAATATGAGAAGAAGACAGAAACCACCCCCCCCCCAATTAAACAGCACAAAGCCCTCTTCTTATTCTCAGTCACCTCTCACATGGAAATCATTTGACATAAATCTCAAATGATTTCCCACCCCGTATGATAGCAAAGCTCTTAAATTTTAAAAATTAGGAACTGATTTTACTTGCATTTTTATGAATCTCATCTGTAAATCCAAATGTAGTCTGTTGTGTTTTAACATTATATGACAAGATTAGACACAAGAACACAAGGAGAGCCTTGCTGAGTCAGGCAAAAGGCCAACCTAGTCAAACATCCTGTTTTCACAATGGCCAACAAAACACCTAGGGGGATACAGCAAGCATCCTCCCCACTTCTGATTCCAAGTAAATGGTAGTCAAAATCTTACTGCCTCTGGCAAGTGGAAGTAGAACATAGCCACCACAACTAGTCTCCATGAATCTGTCTAACCCTCTCTTAGTAAAGGTAAAGGGACCCCTGACCATTAGGTCCAGTCGTGACTGACTCTGGGGTTGCGGCGCTCATCTCACTTTACTGGCCAAGGGAGCCAGTGTACAGCTTCCAGGTCACGTGGCCAGCATAACTAAGCCGCTTCTGGCAAACCAGAGCAGCGCACGGAAACGCCGTTTACCTTCCTGCAGGAGTGGTACCTATTTATCTACTTGCACTTTGACGTGCTTTCGAACTGCTAGGTTTTCAGGAGCTGGGACCGAGCAACGGGAGTTCACCCTGTCACGGGGATTCGAACTGCCAACCTTCTGATCAGCAAGTCCTAAGCTCTGTGGTTTAACCCACAGCGCCACCCACGTCCCTAACCCTCTCTTAAGCCCATCCAATTTGGTAACCATCCCTACAACTTGGGGGAGCAAATGGTAAAGTTTAACTATTATCTCCAGCCTGAATCTTCCAACATTCCTCTTCACCGCATGGGACCAGGTTTCAGCGCTACGAGAGAGGCAGAAAAATGGATAATCTTACACACTTCTATCCTGTCTCTCACCGTTTTTTCCTAAAAGGCCCTCAATGCTGCAACCTTTCCCCACAGGGGAGTTGCTCCAACCCTTTGATCATTTTGGCTGTACTGCTTTGAACGTTTTCCAGCTCTACAATATCCATGTTTTAGGTTAGCAATCAGAGCTGCACACAGCGTTCCACATGCACAGATTTGTATGACGGCATTGTGATATCGGGCAGTTTTATTTTCAATCCATTTCTTAGCTTGATACTTAGCATGGAATTCACCTTTTTCCCCAGCAGCTGCCACATACTGGGTAGACAGCTTTATCTAGCTATCCACTCTGACCCCCAAGGTCTCATTCCTAGTCCGCCACTGCCAGTTCAAACCCACAGTGTCTCCAAATGCTTTTGGCATATGCACATTACCCTGTGGTGTCTTGGCCTCTCTGAATTGCAGTCATGTGTCCCTGCTTGCTTCTACCTCTCTCCCGTTTGAATAATCACACACTTTTCCCACACAAAAGGTGGTAAACATATACCATCAGTCCTGGAAGTGTTCCAAGCTAAACCCCTAGCAGAGTTATTATATGGGGCTCGGATTTGGACAGGCACTCACCTTGGATCAATGGAAGCTATCCAATCAAAGCTCTTAAGGCAAATTTTCTCTGTACCACCCTGAGCCCCAAACGCATCAGTGCGCCTAGAGGCTAATCTTCCCTTGGTAGAATTATGGATCTGGCACAGGACACTTAACTATTGGCTTTGCCTAAACTCAAATCCCCCTGGTCTAATATCCCTAGTGCTGCAAGATTGTTACAAGAGCGCCTCCACTAAAATTGTCCATCAAAAACTTCACTCTTGTAGCTCATCACCACAACAGCTACTCACTTTGGGTTTTAGTAAAGCAAACAGTCTAATTTGTCAGTGCCTAAATGATATCGAGCGTCAGAACAACTTGGCCACAGTAAGGAAATTTTGCCCATGGTATGACTATTTTCCACCTTCCCATTTCGACTCTCTAGCGCCCTATCTGCATAACCTAGCAATTCTAAGATATAGACGTGCTTCTACTCTCGCAAGATTGAATGTATTGCCCTCGGCTGTACTTGAGGGACGATTCCAACGGATTCCACAAGAAAAACACTTATGTCCCTGTGGAGATGACAGTACCGAATCGGTGGCGCATGCCCTTCTGGCTTGCACTCTTTATAAAGACTTGAGGAATGAGATTATCACCCCTCTTTTAGTGTCCATTCCGGGTCGCCCAACCACTGCCACAGTGTCCTTTCTCTTGGCAGATCAAGATGAGCAGGTGACAGCAAAGGTTGCAAGGTTTTTAGCTGGGGCAATCAGAATAAGATCCACTATTTGACTATTGATTCAAAACCCTAAAATGTATTTTATATCATTGACTTTTTATTTCTATTCTTTGTATATCGTATTGTTGTTTTATTGCTATGGCCAATGGCTGATGCAAATAAAGATTCATCCATTCATTCAATAATCACGAACATTCTCATCCTCAGCTTTCATTGATGATTTGCTCCAAACCAGACATTCCACTGTTCCTATCCATTTTTGTGGTTTTTTTAAGTGCCAAAAGTCAGGTTCCGTCCTGGTTCAAATGGAGCCTTTCTCTTTTGTATAGCCGTGGCTTGACCCAGAACTTACCCAATGCCTAACAAACCCAATTCCCTCCTCCCAACACCACATTGATGATGCACAGCTGTGCCTATGCCCTGCACATGGAACTTGTGACATTTACAGGAGACTACCTTTGAAGGCCCTGGCTTCCAACCTTTTACCTAAATTTTGCTTCCAGCATCTCCCCCACATCATTGGTTCTGGCATGTACCATGAACTCCTCCTCAGCACTAGCTAGATGACTATACATGACATCAGCAACCCTTGGCACCAGGCAAGCAAGTCATTGTGCAGTCTGCAGGTCCATCACACACTCAGGCATCTATGCCCCTAATGACTGGATTGCTTTACCAGGACTGCCTTCTCCCCTGCCAGGAGAGTATCCTTGGCATGGAAGCATAACTGCTTATCCCCAAAGGAATGGGGATCATTTCCCTCTTCCTCAGAGTGACATCCTCCTTCTCTGAGAACTGCAAATGCATGACAGCAGAAGAGCTATGCAGCTATCATGACATGACCCTGAAGGTTTCACACACCAACCTCTCTGCCTCTTTCAGCTTCTTCAGGTCAGTCACTCCACAATGTACTAATTCCCTGAGGGTCAGGAGCTCATTGCATTGAGCACACACTCATATTTTGGTGAGGAACGTGTAGAACCCTTTCTTCCCCAAGCAGTGCAAGCCTATGCAACTTACTCAGATGTAAGCCTGATTTAGTTCAATGGTACTTACTCCCATGTGCAGGATTTAAGTTTTAGCTAGTCTTATTGTAATTCTTTCTTGCTTCCCTTATAATCTATGCATGCTGAATCCCAGCAAGGACCTCCAAATTTCACTTTAGGCAAACCTGGGTGGCACTGTATCTGCCAGGTACAATTTCCTGATTTCTTTTTCTGTTAGTGCTAGAAATTGAACCAGCCATATGAATTATTCAAGCTACTCTTCTAGCAGTGTGAAATCAGGAAGACAATCCGCCTACTGTTGCAATTGTTTATTTTGAGGCATTTGAGATTATTCAACAAGAAGGGGGAATCAGGCTGGAATTTAGTTACAAAATTTTGCTAAACCCATGGCAGCAATTGCCAGGCCAGACCCTGTCACAGATCTGGAAGGTTTCATTGATACAAGAGACATGCTTGATTGCACCATCACAGCATGCTGGTGTAGTAAGTACATCCATGGCATGGCTTCCTACAGGGATAGAGAACCAGTGGCCACCCAGTTGTTGTTGTTGTTTAGTTGTTTAGTCTTGTCCGACTCTTCGTGACCCTATGGACCAGAGCACGCCAGGCACTCCTGTCTTCCACTGCCTCCTGCAGTTTGGTCAAACTCATGCTGGTAGCTTCGAGAACACTGTCCAACCATCTCGTCCTCTGCCGTCCCCTTCTCCTTGTGCCCTCAATCTTTCCCAACATCAGGGTCTTTTCCAGGGAGTCTTCTCTTCTCATGAGGTCGCCAAAGTATTGGAGCCTCAGCTTCAGGATCTGTCCTTCCAGTGAGCACTCAGGGCTGATTTCCTTCAGAATGGATAGGTTTGATCTTCTTGCAGTCCATGGGACTCTCAAGAGTCTCCTCCAGCATCGTAATTCCATACATCACATGGCCAATGGGCAGGAATGATGGAAGCTGTAGTGCAGCAACCTAAGGACAGTCACAGGTGCCTCAACCCTGCCTGGCTGAAAACTGAGGAGTGGTGGCAGGATACTGATGAGAGGGCAACAGAAGTGGGGTTAGAGATTGGCTTGGAAGAAGGGATCAGTGATCGGGGGGAGCCTGTAACAGCCAAGATATGGGAGTCAGAGGCAGGAGAAGCTGTAGGATTGGAGACCAAAGTACTGGTGCAAGTGGAGGAAAAGATAGGTCAGGCTAATGTAGAGTCAAGGCCTTCCACACCTCCTCCTCCTGCTGCTACTGTTCCCACCTCACCTACTCCACTGCCTCCCAGGACTAAGAAATTATTGAAGTGGGAGGAGAAGAAACAGGTCCTAGGTTCAATCCCCAGCATCTCCAGGTAGGGCCAGTAAATATTACCTGTCTGCAACCCCAGAGACCCACTGCCAGTCAATGTGGGCAATGCAGAGCAAGAGAGACCAATGATCTGATTCAGTACATATAAGGCAACTTCCTATGTTCCTATGATGGCTTGAGAAGGTTCAGTAGCTACAAAATACTGACTGGTAGAGAATGAAAATCAGGAGTAAGGGGGAATGGAATGCCTGGTATCCTGAAAAAGAGGACTTCAACATTTTGTTGCAGGTCCCACTTGAATATAATAGCACAAAAGGAGCAACGCATCACACAAAACCCTTTAATATTTCATGCTAACTTATCATATTAGCTGGTCCAAGAAGACACTTCAATAGCTTAAGTAAAAACAGATGAATAAACCCACTCTAAGTGTAAATGTTAAGGCTTTCAAGGCAGTCTTAGGTATAAAATGTCCATGTATAACATTTAAAGATGCATGTTTCTGGTCACAGTGGCCAGCAAATAAAACGGCATGATAGAATCCTACTGTTTATCTATTTACTTCCTCCATGAAATAATGCAACCGTTTTGCTCTCCTCCCATTCCAGGAAAGAGAGTCCAGTTTGTCTTCTACTGATATTGTCAAGTGTTATAAAGCAGCGCAGTCCACCTAATCTATTACAATTTATAAGGCAGATGGAATGACTGTGAGAGACCATTTTATATAGGACATGACACAGTAGAAAGGCATACTCTTTACTGTGTAAACTACAGACTTCTTTCTACTCAATAAAATATCTTTATTAGCGGGGATGTTCTCTGTGGCGGGTAGAAAAAATACGCCCAGCATGCTTCAAGAAAGGTTGAATAAAACTTTATAGACCTTTCTTATAAATGAAATCAACAATCTACACCAAGCCATCACTCACAGATTAGGACACAGTATTGATTCTAGAATGAAAAGGTGTATTTCTTTTAACTTAGGTCAGAGCTGGAAGTGTGCTATGGCTATTTGGCAAACAGGACTAAGAAAAGTTATGGTTTCATATCTGAAAAGTCGCCATTTTCTAATTTGTTTCTCTGCCTAAAAGCTCTTTTGTCTCCTGTTTCTTCATTGCTCTTTCATACTAACCAGGTCAATACTTCCCACACACCAAGCCTCTTAGCACCACATTGTGTATTACAGTTTAACATTTTGAGTGATTCTGGAAGTGGTTTCATTGTGAGAAGCCAGCTTACTCTAAATAACACATGGTTAACTGCAGGGCAGCCCTGGAAATTTCCTAAAGCTAGTGCATCTCCCCAAAGTAGTACAGGGAACTTGAAATGAAAATCCTAGTGTTTTCCTTGCACATAAAGTTAGGCTGCTGGTAAACACAGAACTCATCACCCGCAATGCAGAGACTAGCAGTATCTGCACAGACAATAACTTATCACAATAATGAGGTGCCAAGAGTAACAAGCAAATAATCAAGTTTTAGTGCATGGGATTCAAAAAATTATTCCAATCATTCAATTAATGATACCTCACCTATTTATTAATCTACACTCCATCTTCCTTTTGCAAGATGAATGACATTATACACCACAGATATTTTCCCAGCCACTTACTGACCAGACTCTTGACGGCAGGAAATGGGGGAAGAGCAGGCGAGAGACTATACTTGTGTCTACACCCCTCACTGCACATTGCATGCTTAATTAGGATTTAAATCCAGATTAAACAAATGGTCACTCAACCACCATGCCTTTTGATCACTCCAGGTGGACTTGACCTGGAGCTGCCTCAGTCCACTCTGGGAAAATTCCTAGATCAACCCAAATTAGCCAGATTCAATTTGGGATCTGGGGTTTCTCAAAAGCTAGCACACAGCCATAGCTTTTGCAAGATTTCTACATCCAGGGTTGCCATATTTTAAAAAGTGAAAATCCGGATGCAAAAGTTGTTGATTTCTGAAAATTCCGCCTGGACATTATTTTTGGTGGATGAAACCCAGATATGTCCAGGAAATTTTGGAGGTATGGCAGCACATCACATGCCCTAGACTATGCTCTGTGACTTAGTCATGTAATGACTCCCTAGACCTTTGTAAGTTTAATGGTCTATCAAAAGAGAGAATTTTGAGCACGACAGCTGGCTACTGCCTAGAAACTGAACAAACCATTCCATTATTAGGTGATTTACTATATAGTCAGTGAAAATGAAAATGTCATGTATTTTTAAAACCTAGAGTCAAAGTGAGGAGTTCAATAAGTAGAGCACATTTGTATGGTAATTATTGCCACTGGAAGCAAGAAAGGATGTGAAAGATCTATGGAAGAATGGAAAGAAGAAGGGTCGAGATCAGTGCAATGCACAGTGTTCTTGCTACTGGAATATGTAGGCAGGGCTTTTGTGCTTATCACAAAGACCCTCTTTCAGTGAATTGCATAGGTGTGTTGTTGGGTAGCATGCAAAAGAACTACTGCAAATCAGATGGAAAGCTAGGAAATCCCGTCATCTGTATAGAAGTTCCTAGTAATGTCTCATAATCCATTCTTCAGCTCAGGGATGGAGAAACTCTCCCCTATTAAACTCATAGGAACCCCACATTCTCCTTACACTGACAGTATGAGGAAGCCTCAATTTCTATAATAAAAATACAGAAACATAACTTGATTGCACCAGTAGGCAATAAACATCATTACGCAATTATGTAATAAAACCCTTTGGCCACTTGTGGAGAGATAAATTACCTGCACTGGGTATCAAATCTTCAATGAAATAATTTAGCATCGAATAAAACTTTACACTTCCATGAAGCTGGCACATGCATCATTAAAAAAAACTGTAAATTCCAATTGCGGTATACATTTCCCTACAAAGTCTAGGGCACACAAGCCTCCTTCAGACAATATGACTACACACATGTGATTGCCACATAATAAGGTCTGAAAAGAGTACCCCCCTCCAAGTACCACTTGCATATTTAAGGCTTCTCCAAACAGCCAGAGTGCCTGTAGACAGTTGTAGGAGGTGATGTGGGCTCTTTTCAGACCTTGCTCCCAGTACGTTTCTGAGCACGATTCAAACTGTTGGTGCTGAACTTTAAAGCCCTGAACAGCCTTCGCCCTGTATACCTGAAGGAGTGCCTCCATCCTCATTGTTCAGCCTGGACATATTCCAAGGGCCTTCTGGTGGTTCCCTCACTGTGAGAAGTGAAGCTACAGGGAACCAGGCAGAGGGCCTTCTCAGCAGTGGCACCCGCCCTGTGGAACGCCCTCCCACCAGATGTCAAGGAGGTAAATAACTTTTAGAAGACATCTGAAGGTAGCCCTGTAAAGGGAAGTTTTTAACCTTTTATTATGTTTTTTTATATGCTGGAAGCAACCCAGAGTGGCTGGGGCAACCCAGTCAGGTGGGCTGGGTACAAATAAAATAACAATAAATGCATAGAAGTTCAGTGCATGCAATCCCACTTTTACCCTCCACACATTCCTTTAACACCTAAATGGAGACGCATTTCTACATTCAAAGATCACAAACACCTGTGGTTTCTAGTTTGTGATGCTTAGAGGTGCCTGTCCACCAGCATAATAAAGCTTTATTATTTTGGAACAACTGATTGATTCTGAGAGCGTGTGCCACTGTTTTCCACACTCTCTCTGCATACAGAAAACACTAGAGAAGACTAATGGAGACTCCACAAGTACAATTAGATTAGGAAGTTGATTTCAACTGATTAGTTTTTTTAATGTGGATTTTGCTTCATTGACTACATATTGCATCACCATAAGGAATGATTAGTTAGTTAGTAGGTGGTCACCAGCTGCTATGTTGAACGAGTGGTAGAAAGTTGTAAGGGTCCAGGGTAGGGCAAGAAAAGCAAGCGGTCTTCCCAAAGTTGTTGTACTCCCATAGTCCTTGACCATTTGACCATACTGACTGGGCCTGATGGGGCTTGTAGCCCAACAACGTTTGTAGGGCTTTGGATTCTTCATGCTTGGACCAGTGACAGGTGATGTGACTACAGCCCTACAGCCCTCAGCATGGTCTAAAGCAAAGGAGGTGAACTCATTGCCTTCCAGATATTTTTGGACTACAACCCCCATCTTCCCTAACCATTGATTATGCTGGCTGGGACAGGCAGTTTAACTACTCCTGATATAAAGCTACATGATTGAGCTACCTTTGAAGGTGACCTGGAAACTCCAACTAATCCAGAATGTGGCAGCTAGACTGGTGATTGGGAGCGGTCGCTGATACCACATAACACCGGTCTTGAAAAACCTACACTGGCTCCCAGCCCATTTCCGTGCACAATTCAAAGTGTTGGTGCTGAACTTTAAAGCCCTAAATGGCCTCGGTCCAGTATACCTGAAGGAGCATCTCCACGCCCATCGTTCTGCCCGGACACTGAGGTCCAGGCTCTGAGGGCCTTCTGGTGGTTCCCTCACTGCGAGAAGTGAGGTTACAGGGAACCAGGCAGAGGGCCTTCTTGGCAGTGGCGCCCGCCCATCAGGTGTCAAAGAAATAAACAACTATCTGACATTTAGAAGACATCTGAAGGCAGCCCTGTTTAGGGAAGTTTTTAATGACTCATGTTTTAATGTATTTTTAACCTTCTGTTGGAAACCGCCCAGAGTGGCTGGGGAAACCCAACCAGATGGGTGGGGTAGAAATAATAAATTATTATGATTACACCATTCCCTTTAATATTGTATGTTTGAATTTTGCTATCTGGGGATGGAAAGAGAATGACATATTATTTTGTGTTAACTGGAATTGTGCTTTCACTGCCCAGAGGAAGAGTCCCATGTTTCCTGTAAGATACACTTTCCCTTTAGTGGCTCAATTTTTGCAGTTTTGGGGATAACCTTGTCTGGCCCCTGAATTTACAAATATTGTTTTTAAAAGCCCGATGCCAGCCTTACCATAGGATCATCTTGGAGCAAAAGTAATTCAAGGTAGGGCTCCAAATATCAAGCGCTGATTTCTTTTGCATAGCCTTCTGTTCTTTATTTCCACATTGCTGCATAAACATCCACAAAGCCTCCTAGCCATTACATAATTCAGGTATAATCCATTTCGGTCTCTGTGGAGAAAGTAACTTAAGTCTCTGCGACATGTTACAAAATATATTACTT
The DNA here is from genome assembly GCF_027172205.1 of Podarcis raffonei. Classification (NCBI taxonomy): domain Eukaryota; kingdom Metazoa; phylum Chordata; class Lepidosauria; order Squamata; family Lacertidae; genus Podarcis; species Podarcis raffonei. The sequence continues at coordinate 68,302,214 of NC_070608.1, forward strand.
TGAATGCAAGCAATAGATAAAACAAGGAAAGACAAACTAAGGTCAGTGTCTGTAGTTGGGGTTTTAAAGATTTGTTGACACTTCTGCATATCATATCTGACAACATAAATGGTTAGTGTTGCAATTTTTTTTTTTTATGTGCACATTGTTTGAAGAAGATTTGACCAATAAAAGCAGCATTTCCTCAGTAATCTGCCAAAAGGAAAAGAAATAAAGCAAAAGCCAAAAATTGAAATTAGGCACAACCCAAAGCATCCCGGGCAACCATCAGCTGGATTTCACTGATAGAATTAAAGAGAGAATTTGGTCTTTTGTGCTAGGAAACAAAGCCCTCTCCAGTTGGTTAGACGCAGAGATGCAGATCCCCATCTGACATGGATTTCGAAGACCATATGCATGTTTTGGCTTGAACTTCTCCCTAAGGAATCCAAGGCCAAACAACGCTTGTTTTACAAGCCACCCAAACGCAACAGGGATATTCAAGCAGAAACTGTAAATCATACGAGATGGTATTGAAACTCTAAAAGAGAATTGCACAACTGATGGTTTTGTTTAGGCTGCTCTCAGTTTGGATTTCTTCATATTGCAACACTGACTAATTTCTGCTTGATTTGTGATATTTTAATTGTGTTTTATAATATACTTTTATTTGATATATAGGAAACTACTTTGTGGTCGTTGTGTGATAAAAAGAATGAAGGGGAGAAGCGGATCAGTCTTTTTATTTGTGGTTAGTTATCTTAGGGTAGTCATAAAGATAAATTAGGATTAATTTGTTAAACGTATTAAGCATCCCTACTTATAAATCAGTAACTGAAAATAACTGGGTATGATCCAAAATTTAAGTGTGGGTGTTACTCAGTTAAGTTTTACTAAGAGTAGGGCCACTGAAATTAATGAACATGAGTTAGGGCCATTGATTTCAATGAGTCTACTCTTGAGTAAAATTTAGTTGAGTATCATACTGTGAAGTCCCATTGATTTCTGTAGGACAAAATTAAGCATATGTTTTAAACTGCAAACCTGTACATGCACATATACTTTCCTGGAAATAAGTCCCATTGAAAAAAGTGGGTCATACTTCTAAGTAGGGCATGCATAGGATTGCACTGTGAATGCAACCCATTGAAATTAATGAGTTTGCAAAGTTCTTAATTTTGATGGGATCATTCCCATATTTTGGAGGGAGTCATTTACTGTTCTCAAACTTAAAGCTACCCAACAGTGTAAAATAATAAAAACACATACAAAATGAAATGAAAATCTGTAAGGCACCCTTCCAGATGAAGCCATTAACACAGGGGTTGGCAGGAAATTTGGTGCAGTCCATCAGTGGACCACATGCCATTTTTGGTGGGTTGTTTCCCACAGCCATGGCTGACCCCCTGAAACTGCACAATCCCAGCAGCAAGACACAGAGAGTATCAGTGCCTTCTTTGCAGAACCCCAAACCTTGAGTACATCAGGTGCTTTGATTTATGACAGTTTGGCTTCATGGACTTTGATGGAACTATCTGCATCAAATTCTTCTCCTCCGGCACCAGTGAGGTGTGAATCAGGCTGAAACCTCCTTGGTTGTTAAAGGTCGAGAACAGGGGTTTCATTCCTATTCCAACTATACCTAAGCCTAGCAACAGGGGCGGGGGCAGGGAGGAAAAATAGTAAAACTGACAAATCACAAAACTGCAAAACTGGGGGTGGGGGTGGGAAGAAGCATGGCCAAGTCTGAGATAATTACTGCAGGCTCTAAAAACTTTCCTCTCTTTTATTATTGTAAATCACAAACTCTTTTTTTATTGATGCATATTTTATCACAGCACTCTTGCCATATGTGATCTGAAGATTCAGAGCTTGTCCCTGGGGACAGCAGTCCTGATAAAGATAATGAAGAATTCCTTTCATGCTCCCTTCTCAACATAGGCAGAGCTCCGATTGAAATTAACATCTCCTTACAATGAAACACCAATTTGCTGCCACAACCAGAAACGACAGCTGTAGAGTTTATCCAGTTACTCCCTTCAACTCTCACTCCCCCATTATGGCTTGCAAAGATGTGTGCGCTGTAATATAAGCGCGGGGAACGGTCGCCCCGAATGCGCAAGAGGAATAAAAAAATGTGCATACATGCAAACATTTATCCACTGAAGAAACTGTACTGGTCAAAATATAAATGCAATGCCGTTTTGACAGGGTTAAAATCAGAAGCGGGCTCCAAAGCAGCCTTGAAAATACGCTCTCAAAATTTACCAGCCTGCATAAATAAATAAATGTGTAGCCTGCAGCAGTCCAATGCATTTTTATGCTGAAGGATAGTGGTACAGAGCCTGCTCATTTGCCTGTGTGCAGTTCCATATAACGCTGTGCCAAATCCCATTAACCAACTTCAAAAAACCAGTTCCACCCTAACCACACACCCCCAACGAAAGAGGCGGTCACTTTTCTGCTGCTGGGGGCAGCGGGAGTGCAGAGTTTGGTGAAATATTATGAGAGGGGTCGGGTCGGCACTTTCCTTAATCATTGCTACAAAGTTGCTAGGGGTGGTCTTCCTTTTAATGCTTTTAAAAACCAAAACCCTCACATTGATCTCCCAACACTCTGCAGGCAGTCTCCCCTGGAATACCAAGGGGAGTGTTAGGTGTGGGGATTCTCTCTAGATAAAATAAATAAAAGGAAAACCAGCCTTCCAGGGCTGGTCCAAGGCATTTTGGCACCTGAGATGAACCACAGATAGTGCCTCCTTCCCCTCCCACCAGGGAGTGATCTACATTGGTAACTAGGGGCGGGAATGAAATCAACCTTACCCAACGGTTGCTTCACCTTGCCTCATGTGTGGGCCGGACCTGCAAACTTCAGACAGCTTGCAATGTTCATTATTCGGGTAAGCGCTACTGCCTCCAACCCTTGCAGCCAAATTTAGTAGAATTCTCCCACCTCTTACCAAGTTTGGGAAGCAATCTATTTTTGCACTTCCTCCTGCAATTTGCCAAAGAAACCTATCAGCTCGGCACTACTAGTTCCATGCAGTCACTGGAACCCCCGCACTCATTCCATGAACTTGCAAATTCCCTGTCACCTGGAGGTGCGCCAAACAAGGATTGAAAACAAATGTTTCATTCTCCCTGCTTTCATAGGTGGTAGCAGGGCAGCTTCCTTGTGAGGAGGAAGCACTGCAAACTTGTTATGACACCCTTTGTAGTATAGGTAAAACAAGCCAGTGATAGTTTTCTAGCTGCTACCATAATATCTACACATGCTCACAAGACTTTCCAAAGTAGCATTCAGTGATGGACAAGCTGCTCATCCCTGCTCATCATGTTTATGCTTCCGTACTGTCTCTCCAGGATGATAGATTTTCATACACAGTCGTGCCTCGGAAGTTGAACAGAATCCATTCTGGAAATCCATTCAACTTCCAAAACGTTCGGAAACCAAGGCGCAGCTTCCAATTGGCTACAGGAAGCTCCTGCAGCCAATCGGAACCCATGGAACCTGCTTCAGATGTTCAGGGTCCAAAAGAACGCTTGTGAACCAGAACACGCACTTCCGGATTTGCAGCATTCGGGAGCCAAAACATTCAACTCACAAGGCGTTCAACTTCCGAGGTACGGCTGTACAGTGTTACTTCTGGTTGCGAACGGGATCTGTTCCGGAGGCCCTTTTGCAACATGAGCAGAACACAACCCGCGTCTGCGCGTGTTGCGATTCACTGCTTCTGCGCATGCACGTGATGTCATTTTGTGGGTTTGTGCATGCGTGAGCAGCGAAACCCAGAAGTAACCCTTCCCAGTACTTCCGGGTCACCGCGGGACGCAACCTGAAAACACTCAACCTGAAGCAAACGTAACATGAGGTATGACTGTATATGCCCTCCTCCACGTTTACTAACTTACAAGTAACAAATACAATAATTTATTTTTCTTTAAAAGTTACATTTTCTGCTTCCTTTCTTTTTCATGAACATTGACTTGGACCTCTTCACACCACTTGGCTTATGCTTCCCCACCCCTACTTTTTATAATGCTTCTATAGCAAATTAGTTAGAATATTGTTAATGGCCAGGTCAGCAGAGGATACGAAATTTGAGAATGTAGGTTTGCTCTTTTCTGACCTCATTATGTGGACATAGCTGAGTTGGCAATGCCGCTTTTTCTACCCATGCTGTCCAACATGTGCTGTAACAGCTTGAGTCATTGTGTGACACATTGCAAAACACATTAGGAACCGGGCGAAGAATAGATGAAATCAGAAATGACAAACTAAGGTCAGGTTTGCAGGAGGTCTGGGACGGGATCCAGGGTCAGGAAACCAGTGCATATTAGGTTTTGGTCTTAGCAAAAGAAGCTGGTAACTGGGCTGCAGCCAGGAAACATGAAGCTGGGTTCAGCCTAAAGCACAAATATACCTACCAAGCTAAGCTGTGAAGAGCAAGCACCATCTGGCACCCACTGAGGTCTTACAAGGGAGGCAGTGAGAAGACTACAGGGAATGAGAAAACAGGAACCAATGAGAACAGCCACAAAGTGTGGAATCAAAACATGAGACAAGAGGACACAAGGAAACTATTAGCCCCTACCAAAAATAAGAAATTTGGGGCAGGAGTAAATAGGAAAGAGATGACTTTGTTAACTTTTTTTAAAAAAAGTAAATATCAGTAGCACAGTTGCAAAGCTAAGCAAGGTCCGGTATGGTTTCAAATTGGATGGGGGAATCGCTTTGCATTCCAGGGGGTTGTACTAGAAGACCCTCAGGATACCTTACAATGCTGTAATTCTTTGGTTCTCTTTATCTTTTACCACTTCATAATGGTTTTACGCTGCCCCCCCCCCCCCGTGCGGGGTATTTTTCTGTTTTGGTCGTATTTCTTTTCTATTGATTTTAAATTTTGGAACCGCCCAGAGGACGCAATCAATTGAGTAGCATATAAATGCCACAACTAAGTAAATAAAGAAATAAATAATCAACCAGTCCATGTGGCAATTGAGTGGGATATGGAGAGAAAGCCTGTGTAACATACCAACACTTGGAATCAGAGGCACGAGGTGTCGCGCAGCGGTAAATTAAATCAACGCAGAGTCTTCTTCATAAACAGAATAAAACTTTTACTTGAAGAAAATAAACTTGTTCAGAAACAGCATAGTTAAAGAGCATACACAGAGTGCTCATGGAAGCTATCTGACTCTTCACAGAGGCATAGACTTAGTTACCGATTTACTAGAGTCCTGGAGCCACTCTGTCTGCCTTAGCAAGAACAGCAGCACAATTCCACACACTACTCCATACACAATCCATACAGCTTTCTCACTGAGGCCCATAGAGAGGCTGGCTACTTTTTATAGAGAGAATGAGTCATCACCCAAGATGAGTCACAAGTCACAGTGACTTTGCAGTTTGCTGTTAAGAGCAGTTAGCAGGCTTAGGCTTGAATGATTGTGTAGGCCTTGCCTTACTGCTTCTGTTCTTAAGAAGCTTTTCCTCATGACACGAGGTGGCCATCTCCTGCCTTCCTTCAAGGGTTAGGAGGAAGAGTAGCGAGGAGGAGAGGAAAGGCTTTTGTAGTTTTATAATTTACAGCAATATCTGATTTATTGCACCTGCGCGTCAACTTGCAGGCTTTACTTCTATTGTGAAATACAGTTTCTATTCTGCAGGAAGCTAAGGACCATTTCTGTCTTATTCCTATGGTGGGGTCCAATGCTTGTGTTGGCTTCAGAGTTAATCACTCTTGTAACAAAAAGCAACATTGCACAGAAGCCACATAAATACATACCATGTAATACAGTCAATATTGTCTAGTAGTACTTTGCACTGCTTTATTCTTGAAATAATATTCTTTGCCTCATAGAATGTTCTTAAAATGTTATCTGAACAGAGATATGGCAGCATGTATAGTTGTTTAGAAAAGCTTTTTTTCTGATGGAGGGGAGAAAAGACCAGACGGCACTTTTTTTGTTACTCCAAAGCTTGTAAGGCAAGCCTTATGAATCAGGGCAGGTGTAATGCTGGAATAAAGGAGGAAGTGAAATGCTAACAGAGCATCTTCTTGTACTGCACAGCTTATCTCAATGTCTGGAAAGTTACTTCCTCAGTTCTCAGGGGAAATGTGTAGGTCAGCAAAGGCTCAGTCTACAGATATCTAAAAAATAGTCTAACATGGGTTATGCTTGTTTTGATGATAGGCATTTTTTTAAAAAAAAAAAGCTTTTGTATGAGCTTGTCTGAGACACTTACTGTTTTTGAGTTGTTGTTTTTTCCAAATCTATCTCATATTTGGGTGAACACAGATGACCATTTACCAAGTAGTAATTTACTACTCTGATAGGTAATTTATTGCAGTCTGCTTTTAATAATTACTTGGTAAACCAGTCATCTGGAGAGGGCTACTTGGGTAATCTATAGAAGCTGCTCTGCCATTCTCCTTCAAAGTTTCAAGGAGAATCTCACAACTTCCCTAAGTATCTGATGGAGTGCAAAAGCGCAGAAAGATTTTTCTTGCAACTTTGCAGGATATCAAGAGCCAACGCAGACGACCATTTTACTACACATCTGCACCTGATGGGTGGCAGGAGACAGGGACAACCTGTCCAGTTTCACCACCTGAGGCAAAATGGGAATTGCTACCTCCTGCACCATCAGGACATATGGCAATCATTTCTTCTTCCTCACCTCCTCTCCTCCATTTTCTTCTTCCCTGGTCCCTTTCTGACTAAAGTCCAAGCTGAAGGCAGCTTCATGCAACAACCACTTCTCTCTGTGTGTTAAAATGTGAGTTGAGAAACCACAGGAACACCCACCCACCCACCCCTGAATAACACAGTTTGAGTTTTTTCACCCACTGGGATCACAGCAGCATGAATATGGGATTGTACCTCCACACACCAAAAACCAACTGCAATCACTTCCCCACCAGGAATAGCTGTGTGAATCTGCTGTATGTCTCTGGGGAGGCAAAGCAATGAGGACAAGAATTTCAGCTGCGCTGTTTAAACACATAAGCATAATTTTTTTTAAGGATCAGAGTTGGCAGTTTGCTAATTAAACTGTACTTAATCTGAGTATGTGATATTATGTAAACAAGGTCAACTCAGTTTTCAGCTTTCAAGAGAGGTTCCACTAAATACAATAGGACAGATATGTGTTTCTTCTCTTAGTAGCCTTCTTCTTCTTCTTTGGCAATCACTTGTAGCTGAGTAAGATTGTCTTCCATGAACACAGTCTTAACAGTAAGTGACTGTGGAGGCCAATTATGGATCCACGTGTCCTTCCACAGGGGGGACATAGGTTTCCGGGCGGGAATTGATCATGGTGAGGGTTTACCAAATGTGCTTTCCTCTTAGCTTGCTTCTCCCTTTCGTCCTGAGTTTGAGTGTCTTCAAAGTCCATGACACCTTTGGTAAAGGCTGTTCTCCAATTGGAGCACTCACAGGCCAGTGTTTCCCAATTGTTGGGTGTTTATACTACATTTTTTTTTTTAGATTTGCCTTTAGAGAATCTTTAAACCTCTTTTATTGACCAGCAACATTTCCATTTTTAAGTTTGGAATAGAGTAGTTGCTTTGGCAGATGATAATCAGGCATCCGAACAACATGACCAGTCCAACAAAGTTGACGTTGAAGAATCCTTGCTTTGACACTGGTGATCTTTGCTTCTTCCAGTACACTGGCATTAGTTCGCCTGTCTTCCCAAGCAATGTGTAAAAATTGTCAGAGACACCATTGATGGAATCTTTCAAGGAGTTGGAGATGGCGTTTATAAGTGTCCATGCTTCACAACCATACAGTAAGGTTAGTAGTACCATAGCTTTGTAAACATTTGGTTTCCCTGAGAATGTCCCGGTCCTCAAACACTTTGCACTTCAATTGTGAGAAAGCTGCACTCTCAGAGCTCAGGCAATGCTGGATTTCGGTATCAATGCCAGCCCTTGTGGCAAGGTAAATGCCCAGGTAGCAGAAGTGATTGACATTACGCCATTGAGTTGGATTTGTGGTGCTGCAGAGGGGTTGCTTTGTGCTTGTTGGTGCAGCGCTCTGGTTTTTTGTAAGCTTCTGCAAATATATTTAGGATGGTTTGGAGGTCATCATCTGAGCATGCACACACAATGTTGTCATGTGCATAATGAAGCTCTATGACGGAAGTTATGGTAACCTTACTCTTACTTTCTTTACTCTCTTGGTAGCCTACTTGGTCTTGGGCTATGTACACATTAATGGTTTAAAACACAGCAGGGTCATTTTCCATCTGCCCTGCTGCATTTCAAGCTGTGTTTTTACATTGCTGTACATACCTGATGGGGAGCATCTTTTACACCAATACGCATTCCCCAATTTGTTTCCTCATTCCTGCAGGCCCCTACAACTCCCATGCAATAAACTTGTCATCTGCGCATGTACAATGGCTGCCTCAAATGTAGACGCAAATATTTAGGGCTGGGAAGCTGAAGTTCAGAATACTTAGCAGATGGTTTGAAGTGACTTCATTATTATTTTCTCAGTTTTACGAACAAACCAAGAAGGGGGAGGGGTTAATGTGCTGACCTAAACAAAATAAATATTTACTAGGGTATCATTGCATCAGTACAAAGAAATGAATACAAAACAAAACCTTGTTGCTTCTTTTCAGCAATTGATGCTCACAAAAATAGCACTCACCAATGCACATTCAAAGGTTACAGGTTTTAATCATTTTTCCTCTACTGCTTAATAATATCATTTGATTACTTTGTGCTCGTCATGGATCAGGTTTTGTTTCGCAACAAAATGTAAATGTATGTACTAGAAATAACTAGGCATTGCCTAAAAAAACAAACCAAAAACCAAAGAAAAAGTGAAATTGTGTTTGGTTTAATTAGTTTTAGTCTCAGACCATCAAGTGCCAAGCCACTGAGAAGCATTTTGCAGGGATCTTACAATGCAAGTCTTGAAGAGATAAAGTATTCTACAGATCATGAATGCTCATGTCAATATTAAGATAATTCAATAATAAACTTCTCTGGATAAATGCTTAAAATGAGTTATTTTCATTTGTTTGCTTTTGTAAGTCCAGATTTGCTAAGAAGCATCAGACAATGGCCGCTTGAGAAATAGTATGATCTGTTTCCCAGAGACCCCATCTCTTAAATGCATTTTCTAAAGTTCTTCAGATAGTCATAGACTCTGGGTTAGAAAAAAAATCCTATTTCTTTATCTTATTTTTCCCCCTTGTCAGTTTTTGTCCGTCTTTTAGAAATGCTAGGAGAGGTAGACTAGTGGGGAACTAACAGAGGAAATACATGATCCTCCAAAATTAAAGGGGCCCCTTTCCCACATCTCTTTCCACGATTTTCGATTTCCTGCCTACCCTTTGTGCAGTGCAATCCTATGCATGTCTATTCAGAAGTAATAATTGCAGACTTATCCATTAAATTTTAAAGGAGTGCGATATTTTTTAGATGCTAAAATAGATTGAACAGCGAGCATAGAAGGGCAGTTGTTTGAATTTTAAAAGGAATTGCTGGTGGAGTCTTCATCTTAAAGTGATACACCTTAATTTCTTCCATCTGTTCTTATAATGAGAGAGGAATTCAATCTCTGTTGAAGCCTTAGTTCACACCATTAAATTTTCTATCAGTTCTTGTTCCACTACTTCATGAACCATCCATCCACTTGAATTAATTTCTCTGAGGATAGCTACTTGGAAGCCTGTGAATGAATGGCCACATAAAGTTAAAGTGTTCACTTGTGGACTTGTTGATATTTCTGCTTTTTATGTCAGATTGGTGAATTTTCATTATTTTTCTTAAACAGGAACTGCTCTGCCTGAAACTGCTGCTAGACATCCTTGATAAGGCATCGTCCCACTTCACACGGCTAAGCTTTAAGACAGGCTTCCTCAACCTCAGCCATCCAGATGTTCTGAGACTACAATTCCCATCATCCCTGAACACTAGGGATCATGGGAGTTGTAGGTGAAAAACATCTGGAGGGCTGAGATTGAGGGAGCCTGCATTAAGAGGATAAGCCACCATGAACCTTTTGCTTACAAGTTCCCACACCTCCAACACTGTTGGGAGGAGACGGGGGCTCCCATTTTTACTTCCATTTTGTAAGTTTCTAAAGCAACTTACAAAATGGTTGCAAGCCCAGAAGACATAGCATATAAAATATTGTATTTCAATAAAAGGCTTTGAACAAACCCAGCGGAAAAACAACACAAAACTCTAAGCAGGAAGACTCTTTCCTTCTATATGCCATCAGCAAGCCTGACATAATCCACCAAGTGCCTGGGAGAAAGGAAAGGTTTTAACCTGGTGCTTAAAGGATGCTGATGATGGTTGGCAGGTTGGGACCTTACTGGCAAAAGCATTCCACAGACAGGGATTCACAGCCCAGAAGGCCTTGTTGCCACCCTCCAAATCTCTTTCCAAGGGCTCCCAGAGACAAAAACCAAATGGTCTGGGTAGGTTTATATACCAGGAGAGGTGCTCTGAATGTGCACCATACAATTAAAGCACTCTTATATTCCACTTCAGGACATGGGAGAAGCCTGGGAGCTGTAGTTTATTAATGGTGCTGGGAATTGTAGCTCTGTGAGGTCAGCACCCTTAAACTACAGCTCCCAGGAATCTTTGGGGATCCACCTCTTGAGGTGGTATTAAAGGTAAAGGGTAAAGGTACCCCTGACCATTAGGTCCAGTCGTGGCCGACTCTGGGGTTGCAGTGCTCATCTCACTTTATTGGCCAAGGGAGCCGGCGTACAGCTTCCAGGTCATGTGGCCAGCATGACTAAGCCGCTTCTGGCGAACCAGAGCAGCGCACGGAAATGACGTTTACCTTCCCGCCAGAGGGGTACCTATTTATCTACTTGCACTTTGGCATGCTTTCAAACTGCTAGGTTGGCAGGAGCAGGGACCGAACAACAGGAGCTCATCCCGTTGCGGTGATTCGAACCGCCAACCTTCTGATCGGCAAGTCCTAGGCTCTGTGGTTTAACCCACAGCGCCACCCGCATCCCTGAGGTGGTATTAGAGTGCTTTAAATGCATGGAGTGGATGAGGCCTCAGAAATGTGCAGGAAAGCAGTGCTGCTCTGCCAAGGTCAGCAACATGCCTCAAGTGCGTCCACGACTGCATGACTGCATTCTTCGTTCTGAACTGCCCTGTAATCTTATGATGAAGGGTAGTATATAAATCTTAATAACAATAAGGCACTAGCTGCAGTTTCCAAACCATTTTCAAAGGCAGCCCCACACAGAGTTCATTGCAGTAATCTAATCTAACCTTTAAATTGTCAGAACGTAGATTACTGCAGCCAGGCTACCCTGGCATCTTGCTGAGCCCTGAAACAGTGTTCTCAGCATTTAAAAGGGCATGGCTGTTACTTTGGTTCACCACAGGGGTCTTGTAGATGCAGGATAATAGAATTCCATGACCATTTAGTAAGGAATGTGATCTGACAGCCGCTTTCATTCATCAGAAGAGTAGATGAATCAATTGGGCCAGGGTGGCCCTCCCAGCAACTTGAGGAAGATTTGCTAGTTGCAAGTGGTCACAGAATCTTACCATTTTGTCTCTACTATTGACAATATGTCCCCGCCGTCATCTGATTGCCAGTTAGGACTAATTTCAAGTTGGGTGGCTGCCTGTAGCCTGTCATGGATCTACCATCTACTGCTTCTCAGTTGTCATCACTTTCAAGGATAGGCTGCATGTATTGACGATTCACTTCAGTGCCTTCACCTTCAAGATATATGTAACAAAGGGAGTCCTGTTTTCTTATGTGGGTTGTTTTTGTAGAAGGCATTCCAGAGCTGTTCTGGACTGGCAGCTGCGAGTGTACATTGCCTGTCTGAATTCTTCCAAATGTTAGGAATAAAAATTGTCAAAATATTATTACGATTTATTACCCTCCCTTTACCCTAAGTGCCATGGTGGGTTTAATTAAAACACAGTGCGGTTTGCATCTGAACATGCCATTATTTCATTAGCAGACTGTAAGGGAATGGATGTCATGATGCATTGCAGCTAATAGCTTGAGGCATAAAGGTAGATAGGGTTTCCTGTATAAGTTGGTTTGCATTGCTTGTGTGACGTAACTATGGGATCCAGAAAGTTGATGTGAATGCCGTACATGGAAGGCAGTATGCTTCTGAATACCAGTTGCTGGAAACCGCAGGAGGAGAGCGTGCTCTTGTCCTTGCACATTTCCCATAGGCATCTGGTTGGCCATTCTGAGAAGAGGATGCTGAGAACAGGAAGATGGGCTATTGGCCTGATCCAGCAGGCTCTTTGTATGTTCTTATGGTGGCACGGTGGGTGGCACAGGCAGCGGAAGCAGCAGTAGGGCCAGGCAGCACTTCTGTAGAGATGAATCTGTGTGATGGGTCAATGCACATGATGCAAGCAAGTAGGATTAAATCTAACCAAAAATGTTGTTCAGGATTGGAAAGTACACTCCAAGATCAGCTATTAAGATGTTAGAAGACCACAGTGCAAAGCACTGCAGAAGACATGGCAGGCTTAGTGCCACTTGATGGGAGAGAATGAAAAACACAGATTCTAAATTATTATCTTGCTGGATTCTTAACCCATTTTGAGCAATATCATTTCCATATTTATAGCAAGACCCTCTTTAAAATGCCCCTCTAATGCAATGTTTTGCCAGTGCTCTGTTAATTTAATATTATATGACGACGATTGCACCTATTCAAATGGTGCTTGGCTCATTATTCGCCATTATATATCAACAAGATTTGCTCTTCTATGTGCTGATATGTACAAGAATGTACGCTCATCTCGCTTTGCTGACCAAGGGAGCCAGCGTTTGTCCACAGACAGCTTCCGGGTCATGTGGCCAGCATGACTAAGCTGCTTCTGGCGAACAAGAGCAGTGCACGGAAATGCCTTTTATCTTCCTGCTGGAGCGGTACCTATTTATCTACTTGCACTTGACGTGCTTTCGAACTGCTAGGTTAGCAGGAGCAGGGACTGAGCAACGGGAGCTCACCCCGTCGTGGGGGATCAAACAGCCGACCTTCTGATCGGCAAGCCCTAGGCTCTGTGGTTTAGACCACAGTGCCACCAGCGTTCCACAGCACCACTCGTGTTTAGTATTCTCTGTGAATGAGGGCATTAGTTCAGCTACAATGCAGCAATGTTTAACTCCCAACTTAAGTTTCTTTGAAGCAAAAGTATTATCATACTGCTGACTTCGGCCTCACTAGAATCTAGTCTCACTTGTTAGATAGTTGTGCAATTGCTCATTGATGTTTTCTGGGTGGTTTGAACAATTTGTTTGGAAGGACCATGTTTATACAAGAAAGAATTTACTCAAAATGTGCTAGTCAAAGATAGCCCCCTGTGCCCTCTGATGGCCCTAACACAAGCTCCAGTTTTCAGATATGTCCATGGATGATGTCAAAGATCCAAAATGGTGAGAAAAACAAAACTTTTATATCAATTTAGAAAAAATAAACATGAAAACATTAAGCAGAGCTTAAAACTATATACTCAACTTTTAATAGGAGTTACAACCTGCTTTCTGGGGTTACATATGATCATGTTTGAAAAGTGAATTTCTGCATTTATTCTCTATTTCTAATGCTATGAAGCCACTCCAAGTGCACTAGGAACAGAAGAGTGGGGTGTAAATAACTTACAGAGTTTAACTTTTATATGTAAGCATCACCCAAGAAGCATCCATGACTGACTGGTATTTGGCACTTAATTTTTATGATTGTGCTAAGCTACTCAAGAGCTTAGCTTTGTTTCAGAAATGCTTCAGTGCCATTTTACACCACTAGAAGGCAAGTTAATTTGCTCTGTTATTGAGGTATCGTCACAATGCTTTTTCGTTGAAACATGTCAACTCACTTGCTCCCTCCCACCGCAAAAAAAATAAATTAAAAAAATGTTCTTCATTCTATCACAATTCTTCACAATTTATACAAGATGTAAATGCATTCTGGTCTGTATGTTTGGGATTACAAACATTCATCTTTTGTGTGTGTGCTTGGAAGCCCCATGGAGAGCTCTTGCTTATTTAAATAACTGAAAGTAAATAACCCACTAAAGAATAATGCAGGGATTCTAAGCCTAAATACACATCTGACTGCATAGCCTGATCTCACATTTTTGAAGTTACTCAGTTTTTGTGTTTGTATTACAGCATAAAAGGTAAATCTGAACATAACTGTTATTGGAATCGTGTGAAAAGTTTGTTTCATCTGCAGAGCCTTGAAATGAGAAAAAAATATTGCCTTTCCTCCAGTATTATTGATGTCAATATGTACCTAGTGATCTTTATCAGTGGATTAACAAACTGAAACCCTCTTGTGGCATTTAGCCAAGTTGGTAAAGTTTTCGGATAAATTTTTAAAGCCATAAATGAAAGTTCTTCATCCAACACAACTTTTGAACGGTGTTGTTACAAGTTTGCATTGTAACAACAAACTGAAAGTTTTATTTTAAAAAGTCAAAATATCAAATGGCTTCAGCAGTATTACCTACATAAAGATACTTCTCTCTATCTTTGAGGGTGAATACAGATCAATATTTACCTGGAATTAATTTCCCATAGTCTGTTGCTGGATCCATATCGCTACAGTCTTTTCCCAGATTGCTTTTCATAGCTTTGTCTCTAGAGGGCATCAGTAGAAAGGAGGAGGTTGGGGGAGACAAGAAATGGTGTGAAAGGAGACAGAACTATAAGCTTCAAGAGGTGAAACAGATGATTTGCATCCCAGCAGCTGACTAGCTCTTTCAGTGATGGTTTTTAGGTGGGCTGTCAATACATTTTTTATTTTTTTTTATTTCACCTGGTTTTAAATAGGTTTTAACTGTATCTTAGCTTTACTGGGTGTTCTTTTTCTTTGTTACATTTTAATACTAGTTTTATTGTGCTTACCTTTTATTGTACCCAGTTTGTATCTTTATTGTTGCAAACCACTTTGAGGGGTTCTTATAAAGGAGCAAAAGGCAATTTATAAACGTTTCTATAAACAAACAAACAAACAAAATAGCCCTGTTCCTGTCACACCTTCCTTACCAAAAACAAGATACGAAACAAATAAGCAATGTGTCTTTTTGACCTTATTTTTGACTTCTTGTTTTTTATCGTATCTGTTGATGGGTCCTCTCACCCTTGTGATAAGACTGCCTGTCTCATACTCATCCTAGTAAGAAGGATTTCAGCACACACCACATACAGATGTGTGCGAAAATTGCTGATTGTACCTCCTCAGTAAAAGCAACCATTCTCTGGGGGAGCAATTGTGTGCACGAAAAGCCAGTATAATGCAAGCCAGTGTAAATTAAGCCAATTTAAAGCTACACCAGATCCAAACTATGTTCAGCAGTGGGGCTGCTGCTGCTGCTCTGCTCTTCCCTGGCAGAGGGAAAACAAGCCTTCAGAATAGTGACAACTACACAGTGTTGCCAGGCCGCATAGTTGAGCTGAACAGGCTTAAGATCTAGCCTAAGTCCCCTCTCTCTGGTCCTGCCCCCCAAATGCCCCTCCTCTGGGGGATCTACACCAGCTTCTGCTCAGCCAACTGCATCCTACCTGCCCGCGGACTGTCTCGCCAGAGTGGTGCATGCTCTAGTTATCTCCCGCTTGGACTACTGCAACGCGCTCTTCGTGGGGCTACCTTTGAAGGTGACCCGGAAATTGCAATTAATCCAGAATGCGGCAGCTAGACTGGTGATTGGGAGTGGCCGCCGGGACCACATAACACTGGTTCTGAGACATCTGCATTGGCTCCCAGGACATTTCCGAGCATAATTCAAAGTGTTGGTGCTGACCTTTAAAGACCTAAACGGCCTCGGTCCAGTATACCTGAAGGAGCATCTCTACCCCCATCGTTCAGCCCGCACACTGAGATCCAGCGCCGAGGGCCTTCTGGCGGTTCCCTCATTGTGAGAAGTGAGGCTACAGGGAACCAGACAGAGACCTTCTCGGTAGTGGCGCCCGCCCTGTGGAACACCCTCCCATCAGATGTCAAACAGATAAACAACTACCTGACATTCAGAAGACATCTTAAGGCAGCCCTGTTCAGGGAAGTACTAACGCTGTACTGTTTTTAACACTTGACTGGGAGCCGCCCAGAGTGGCTGGGGAAACTCAGCCAGATGGGTGGGGTATAAATAAAAAATTATTATTATTATTATTATTATTATTATTATTATTATTATTATTATTATCCTGGCTCAGCTCCAGATCAGCTAGGATGAGCAAATTACACTGGCCTATCTGTGGCTGAGTCAGAGTTGGGGACTTAATGCCAACTGAGCTGGCTATCAGCTGGTGGAGCCACAGATTCACAACATCCTAAGCTGCTCATCCCATTGGATCTCACCATGTGATTGGTCCCTAAGTGGTGATTTGTTGCAGTTATGCATACAGATGAAACCAATAATAGAATAATAGAGATGGAAAGGACCCTGAGGACCATTTAGTTCAGTGGTTCTCAACCTGTGGGTCCCCAGATGTTGTTGGACTACAACTCCCATCATCCCTGAGCTCTGGCCTTGCTAGCTAGGGGTGATGGGAGTTGTAGTTCAACAACATCTGGGGACCCACAGGTTGAGAAAGGCTGATCTAGTCAAACACTCTGCAATGCAGGAATATGCAGCCATCCCATACGGGGATCAAACCTGCAACCTTGGCATTATCAGCACCACGCTCTAACCAACTGAGTTATCCATCTGTAGTACCAGATCATATGATGGAGAATTTCACAATGCCCTCATTTCCCTCCATTCCCATTCAGTAGTGAACTGGAGACAAACATTCCCCACAATGTTGGCAGATCAGCTGGCCATGTGCTTTTTTTGATGATTTTGTATCTTGTTCCTGGTAAGGAGGACACAGACTTGGAATCAAGCAATCAAGGCAAAGATGGTAACTGCTTGTTATCCAGAGCACCCAATATATGAGCTAGAGAATCTGCTATGAATGGTGCATATATCTGCATTGCTTTTCTCTGCAGTATAAATGAAAGTGGCAATCAGAAAAACTCCAGCCCTTACTTTGCATATTGTAGAGGAAAGTGACAATTCACAACTGAAACAATGCAAATGCGTTTTGTATTCAGTTATCTACACCCAAGTACAAAGAGTAAATTGTGAATCAGCCCTCAAAACTTATGGGTTAATGGCCAATACTGTTCCCAGATGTTCTGCACAACTGCTGCAATCATAATTTGTTGTGTTTGACCATTCAGCCATCTGCCCAGTGTATTCTGCTGTGACAATCAGATGTAGACGCTGCCATGGAATAAAATTATCGTTTTATTAATTACCCTTTAATTAGTTGACACAGGCAGTATTTTAGCCATAATTGGCCTGAGATGCAATACATACAGGGATGGAATGTGATTGTGAGACTGCTTGTCATGAATAACAATGATGCCTTTGACAAAGCAATCTCATTATGAAGATGTACTGAACATTTCAGCCCCTTCTTTGCACAAGATACTTTTGAACTAAAAGCTGCAATTTATTGGCATAGGTAAATGCAGATACACCTCGCATGTGCACTGTATATATAATTCATGGTGGAACGTGATTTTGCAAGGATTATCACTGCTTTTAAGCATGTCACTTCCATCATTACTATTTATAGGTACTAAGTTGCAGCTATTTCAGAAACAAGTATTAAAACTCTTTCCAAAACAACTCTTCATTGCTCAGAGCTATAAGCCACTACAAATCAGTACATATAGAAATACAAAATACACAGAATCAAAGAATTCTAGAGTTGGAAGTTGGAATACAAATCAGCTTAACATATTTCATCAAACACAATTTCATCAAACACCACACATACAAAAAGGAACAAAAGTAATTAAATTAAAATTTATCCAGAACAAAAGAGACTAACTCTCCCCATAAATTAGTGCCTAGATACTGTAGACATGATAAGGTGCGTGGTGTGTTAGGGGAGGGATAGTATCACGTCATGCTCTTTCTAGGATAGTTTGTCCACCTTTGGTCCTTCATCCTGCACTCAGCTTTTGCTTGTGGCTCCTTGAAGCATGTGGCAGCAGCCACGCCCCATGAACAGCCTTGACTGTACTGCTAAACCAGGTGAGGCTGGCTGATAGGTCTCAAAAACAGGCTCTGGTGGACTGAGCGGATTATACCAGCAGTGGGTCCAATGGACAAGAAGGTGGTTTCTACAGGGAAGTGAGGGACAGATGGGGCCCGTCAACCTGGAAAGGTAGCCCATCTAGGAGAAGGAAAACTCTGAGCCTAAACCTCAACTGCCTTGCAGGATATATTCGGGAGAAGAATAGGCTAAGGATTAAACCCAACACAAATCTGGAGTGGACTTACACAAAGCTAAGATGGTTGGATAGCACCTTGTATGCCTCCTTCCAGCAACTCCTGCAGCCAAGCTGATGCCAAACATTTTGCTTAACGTGGATAAATGTGTAAGTTCTAGCTACATTTTCTTCCCTCAGAGTAGGTAGGTAGGAAGAGAAGGTAGGTAGAACTTCCATATTAATCCCCAAAATGTGCAGAGTAGCCCAAATTTACCCAAGAGCTTTTTGCCTCAAGTTTGCAGTTGCACTAGAAAGAATTATTTGGGCTGTCAGGAATCTTTCAACTCAGCCAGTACAAGTCAATATGTTGGCTTTTTGCTTATTTTCTGCCCTTAACAAGAGGCATGGATGTACCTTTGAAGGACAGCTAACAGGAATTTCAGGGCAGAATTCTGTACTGCCTAAATAGAAACATTCATATCTCTGCACCGTAGATTAGGTGTGAAAGTTTCTTCTTCAGAGATACCTCAGGAAAAACCCACATACATTAACCAGTCTTTAGTGCTGCTTCTTGTATTGGGTGACAAAAAAAGACTCAAGTTGTGGTATTAATTTAAGTAAGGAAGAATGCTAGAGACTGAGCCCAATATACCAAAAGGACCACCTCCTTTCCTGTGCCACATCACATTGCCTTCTTAATAACCCCATCCCCACTGTCTCCCAGCAAGCCCCATGGTTCAGTCTCTCAGTGCCAGCCCCAGCAGCCCCCACCAGGCTGGGGGGCCTTGCCCTGGACTGCATTCTCTTGGCTCTGACCTCCATCCACAATTCCAGTGACCTTCTGGTGGGGAGCAGTGCACCCCCCAGTATTTTATTCAGGTTGACACCACTGCTACAGCCACAGCAGGCACTGTAACTCTCCAACAGTTAGACTTCGCCCCTTACAGCACACTCTTCCATCGTCTCTCAGAACAGATGCATGTCAACAACAATTATTTCTGTCTCACTCTGCTACTCAAAAGGCATTCAGAACCACTTCTCAACACAAGAAATACAAACAAAAAACAACGGGCATGAAAGAGAAGCAAGAAACATTAAAAATGCATCAATAACGAAATTAAACTAAAAACATTGATCATCTATGAGAGGTGGGGAACAGGCTAGAATCAGTTCCAACAGGAGATGAGCTCTGTCAGTGTTCCTAGCATACAATGTGTGACTGGCAATATAGGAGAACCGCTCATAAACTGAAGATTTCTCATCATGGCATCCTTTTGAGCACATGGCACAACATTCAGCCTTTCAGCAGATCCTTTTATCTGGTACATCATGAGCAGCCCTTTCATATTAACTGAAGGTAACTATAGCAAAGCAAGCAGTACCTTATTCAGATACAGTATTCCGTTCCTGTCAAATTGCGCAAGTACTTTGGCCTACAAAACTGAAAAGCCTGCCCCTGTGCCAAAGAAAGCCACTGCTACCAAGTTCTCTAATAGGAAACGTTTATTTAAGGCTTTCCTTTTAATCAGAGAGATTCAAGCATCCTAGCTCATTTCGAACGGGGTTGATATAAGGATGCCAGCCTGTGCTAGCTTCCCACAGGTTTCCAGCATCACACTATATCACCAGCTAAACATTGTGATATACCACAATGTCTGAAATAAGGATGGAGCTATGTAGGCATTGGCTGGCTTCATAGTTTTTCCAGCATCGTGATTTTTGCTGGTGTCTGCTCTTGAGATTCGCTTCCCCCTGCATGAGGCAGGGGAGAGCTGAGCTGGCAGAGTTGACAGAGGCTGCAGGGAATTGAAAGAAGCATTGGCTGCCTCCATAGTTCCCCCAGCCCATTGTGATTATTGCACAGTACACATGCATATCATGATTTGTGATATATTGCTCGGTCAAAAATTATGAAACCAATATCACAATATGGACTTCGAACCAGTTTTGCATGGTATATCGCCCAGCCCTATCAGATGCATTCCCACATACGGGAAACCTCAGTTTACCTTTCGGTGGAACCTTCTGAAAGGCATTTTCATTTAGGCAACTCCACTGCCCATCTCGGAACGTTAACCTCATATTTAAGGATTAACCTCCTCTGTTATTTTTCAGCCACTGACAGCAAGTTAGGGACTTCTGCCCTCTTCCTCAGTTGAGAGGAGACATGATATATTATAGAATATAATTTCATTTTTATCATTTAAGATTAAATATATGTTTTATTAGAGATGCATAGCTTTGTTAATGTTTTGGTGATGGGGTCATGCCCTATCTATCAAATCAAAAGGAGAGAAAGAGATAGAAATACCCACTGGAAACATTTCCATAGCTGATAGACATGCACATTGTCCAAGCTTAAAACACATACAGACTTGGGAGACCAATCCTAAGAAGGGGCTGAGAGGCACATAGCAGCAGGTTCGCCGCCCTGTGTGCAGTTCCAACCAGCGGTCGGGGGAAAGGGGGACACATCTATTTTTAGCCGCCCCAGCTCTTCTCCAGAAAAAAGAGAGAGATGGATTTGATTCTATTACCTTGTTCACATCATTTTGTTATGGGACCTTAATGGCAACCACTGCTGGTGGGAACCCTGCTAGTGGGAGGCTGCACTTTCAACAGGCATGGTGGGAGCCTCTGCAGCAGAAACTCATCTCCCCGCCTAGATGGAACGGGAATGAACTTGGTAGCATTCATTCACCTAATAATAATAATAATTTATTTATTTATACCCTACGCACTCTGGGCAGCTTCCAACAAAATATTAAAATACAACTGTCTATTAAGCATTAAAAGCTTCCCTAAACAGGGCTGCCTTCCAATGTCTTCTAAAAGTCTGGTAGTTGTTTTTGACATCTGGTGGGAGGGCTTTCCACAGGATGGGTGCTACTACTGAGAAGGCCCTCTGCCTGCTTCCCTGTAACTTGGCTTCTTGCAGTGAAGGAACCACCAGAAGCCTCTCAGCACTGGACCTCAGTGTCTGGGCAGAATGATGGGGGTGGAGATGCTTCTTCTGGTATACTGGACCGAGGCCGTTTAGGTCCTTAACCCTCTCCAGCCTTGCTGAACAGGGGGCTAGGAGTGCAGCCTAAGGCATGCACTGTACTTTATGTTTACACCCCAACCCATCCCCCCAAAAACCCCTTGATTCAGATTACTTGGCTTTTTCTGGTAGAGAACACAGAGCAGAAGACTGCCTTGAAACAGTTTGCACTTAACAAAACGAATAACAAGCAAGAAACCCAACAAAGTTTCCTCTCCAAATATGGTGCGTACACACAGAGAGAGAGTTAATTTTGTCCTTTATCACAGTTCTACCCCTCTTACCCATTTGAACATAGCAGTTCAGATAAATGGCAGTGTGGTTCTTTTTCCAAAGGGCTTATCTCTTCTCTACATGCTTCATATCCCTTCTCATAATCAGGCAACCCATTGTTTTGTAAAAACTTAGCAAGCTTTGTGGAATTCTGAATATACAGGTCACATTGTGTGCATTGTTGCTTTCGTTGCTTCGGGCCAAGAGCCTGAAGGAAACACACTAGTTATTCCCAAGACAATTTGTGGCTTTCCCAATTCTCTAGCATACTGAACAGTGTCAAAGTTCAGTTGTGCTAAAAAACAACAATAAAACTTATTTTCCAGCTGCAAGGTGGATGTGTGCCTGCAGGCTTTCTTATTTCTTTCCCTTACTGGTGACTTCTTCCCAGTTTTCTAATGCATGGCAGTGACAGGTATGACAACTCTGGCTGTAAGAGAGATATACAGATCTAGATCTAGATCTAGAGGTGAGATGATATACTGTAGATATAGATATATAGATATGCTCCCTGAATTTGCACTGAAAGCCAAATTAATCCCTGGCATAAAATCTTGCTGCTCACTTGAGTCATACTACAGATTAATTGGCCTATATTTGGCATCCAGTTTGAAACAATCCCATTTATTTGTTTGTTTTAAAAAAACTTTGTTTACAAGATATTCTGTGATCATCCATTTCTACTCACATCAACCTTGCTTTGTACATACCTAATAAAAAAGTAAAGGTAAAGGTACCCCTGCCCGTATGGGCCAGTCGTGTCTGACTCTAGGGTTGTGCACCCATCTCACTTAAGAGGCCGGGGGCCAGCGCTGTCCGGAGATACTTCTGGATCACGTGGCCAGCGTGACGAAGCTGCTCTGGCGAGCCAGCACCAGCGCAGCACACGGAAACGCCATTTACCTTCCCGCTATAAAGCAGTACCTATTTATCTACTTGCACTTAAGGGTGCTTTCAAACTGCTAGGTGGGCAGGAGCTGGGACCGAACGACGGGAGCTCACCCCGCCGTGGGGATTCAAACCGCCGACCATGCGATCGGCAAGTCCTAGGCGCTGAGGTTTTACCCACAGCGCCACCCGCGTCCCTACATACCTAATGGAAACTAACAAATGGTTCTGTTAGTACAGCTGCCATTTTATTTCCATTCTCCCATGCTATACATTGAAAAAAAGAAAATATTGTTAAGGTTGCAACCCACCTTTCAATCAAATTATCGGGGCAGGTTCTCCTTGATCTCACACCTATTTTCCTCTTCTCTTTTTCATCTAACATTACATTTAGTAATGTAAATGGGAGGATGGTTTGTCAGTACAGTGGTACCTCAGTTTACGAACTTAATCCATTCCAGAAGTCCGTTCTTAAACCGAAACTGTTTTTATTTTTATTTTTTTTTAAATATTTTTATTAAACAATTTTTATAATCATACAAGCAAAACATACATAAACAAACAAGAGACAAAAACAGAACATAAACAAACAAACAAAAAGAAAACAAGTACCATTTCATATCCTAATTTCTTAAACCTTTCTTCTTCGACTTCCTCATGCCTCCCATTTCTGTATTCCAAATTCTAATCAATTGCTCAGCAAATCTTCCCTTATTTTACTATAAATTTTAGCTAATCATCCTTATTCTCCTTATCTTAACCATTACTAATAGTAACCATTTACTTTAGTCCAACATCATTCTAACTGTCATTAATTTTATAATATTTCTTTAGATAGTCCTTGAACTTTTTCCATTCTTCTTCCGCTGCTTCTCTTCCCTGGTTTCGGATTCTGCTCGTCATTTCTGCCAAACCCATGTAGTCCATCACCTTCATCTGCCATTCTTCCAGAGTGGGTAGATCTTGTGTCTTCCAGTACTTTGCAATGAGTATTCTTGCTGCTGTTGTAGCATACATAAAGAAAGTTATATCTGTCTTTAACACCCCCTGGCCGACAATACCCAAGAGAAAGGCCTCTGGTTTCTTGGGAAAAGTATATTTAAATACCTTTTTAAGTTCATTATAGATCATTTCCCAGAATGCCTTAATCTTCAGGCACGTCCACCAAAGGTGAAAGAATGTACCTTCCTTTTCTTTACATTTCCAACATTTATTGTCAGGCAAATGATAAATCTTTGCAAGCTTGACTGGGGTTATGTACCACCTATATATCATTTTCATAATATTTTCTCTTAAGGCATTACATGCCGTAAACTTCATCCCGGTGGTCCACAACTTTTCCCAATCAGCAAACAAAATATTATGACCAATGTCCTGAGCCCATTTGATCATAGCTGATTTAACCGTTTCATCTTGTGTATTCCATTTCAGCAGCAAATTATACATTTTTGACAAATTCTTAGTACTGGATTCTAACAGTTCGATCTCTAGTTTTGATTTTTCCACCTGGAAGCCAATTTTACTATCCAATTTAAACACTTCATTTATTTGATGATAATGCAGCCAATCTCTCACCTTCCCTTTTAGTTTTTCAAAACTCTGCAATCTCCATTTATCCCCTTCCTTTTCCAAGATTTCCCAATACCTTGGCCACTTCGGTTCCATGTTTAACTTTTTAACTGCCTTTGCTTCCATAGGCGACAACCACCTTGGGGTTTTATTTTCCAGCAAATCTTTATATCTGACCCAAACATTTAGTAGTGCTTTTCTGACAATATGGTTTTTAAAACTTTTATGTGCTTTAACCTTGTCATACCACAAATATGCATGCCACCCAAAAATATTGTTAAAACCTTCCAAGTCCAAAATGTCTGTGTTTTCAAGAAGCAGCCAATCTTTTAGCCAGCAGAAAGCTGCCGCTTCATAATACAATTTAAAGTCTGGCAGGGCAAACCCCCCTCTTTCTTTTGAATCCGTTAATATCTTAAATTTAATTCTGGGCTTCTTGCCCTGCCAGACAAATTTAGATATATCTTTCTGCCACTTCTTGAAACAGTCCATTTTATCCATTATTTGTAATGCTTGAAATAAGAACAACATTCTTGGCAATACATTCATTTTTATAACTGCAATTCGACCTAACAAGGAAAGCTTCAAGTTTGACCAAATCTCCAAATCTCTTTTCACTTCTGTCCAAGTTTTTTCATAATTGTCTTTAAATAAGTTCACATTCTTAGCTGTCATATTCACACCCAGATATTTCACTTTTTTAACCACAGTCAACCCCGTCGCATTCTGAAACCTTTCTTTTTCAACCTGTGTTAAATTTTTCTCCAATACCTTAGTCTTTAACTTATTCAATTTGAATCCTGCCAATTGACCAAACTCTTGAATTATTTCCAAAACTCTTTTCGTACTAGCTTCTGGCTCTTGCAATGTAAGTACTAGGTCATCTGCAAATGCTCTCAGTTTGTATTGTTTAGCTCCGACCTGAATCCCTTTAACCAACTGGTCCCTCCTGATCATATTAAGCAAAACCTCCAGGACCGATATAAAAAGTAATGGGGAGATAGGGCACCCCTGTCGTGTCCCTTTTTCAATCTTGAACTCTTCTGTAACCACATTATTCACAATTAATTTTGCCCTCTGTTCAGAATATATTGCACTTATACCATTCTCAAACCCTTGGCCTACCCCCATCCCCCGGAGGTTCTTCAACATGAAACTCCAAGAAATGTTATCAAAGGCTTTCTCGGCGTCCACAAATATCAAAACAGCCTTAGTGTTTATGTTCACTTCCAACTTTTCCAAAATGTCAATTATATTCCTTACATTATCCGACAAATGCCTTTTCGGGAGAAAGCCTGCTTGGTCCCCATGAATCTCCTCCATCAAAACTCTTTTCAGTCTCTTTGCTAAAACATCAGCAAAGATTTTATAGTCCACATTTAATAACGAGATGGGTCGGTAGTTCTTAAGTTGGGTCTTTTCAGTCTCTGTCTTTGGTATAAGTGTAATGTAAGCCTCTCTCCACGTATCGGGTGCCTTCCTCCCCTCCATAATCTCATTACAGACTTCCTTCAAAGGTTGTATCAACCCTTCCTTCAGAACTTTATAATATTTGGAAGTCAGTCCATCCGGTCCAGGTGATTTGCCCAACGTCATATTTTGAATGGCATCTTCTATTTCCTGCGCTGATATCTCCTGGTTCAAAATTGTCTTACTTTCCTGCGAAATCTTTTTCAGCCCATTTTTCTCGAGGAATTGTTGTATATCCATTCCATTCTGCGGCCCTTGTGTGTACAATTGTCTAAAGTAGTTCTGGAAGCAGTTTCTAATCTCCCCTGGGTTGCATATGTTCTTTCCATCCACTTCTAAGTTTGTTACCGTGTTGAGTTTTTGTCTCTTCTTTATTTGCCAAGCCAATAGCTTACCACATTTATCTGCAGATTCAAAGGTCTTTTGTCTCATTTGTTTAATTTTCCATTCTATTTCTTGATTCATCAGTTCCATGTATTGTGTTTGGTACAGTTTTATTTCTCTTAAAATCTCTTGCGATTTTGGCTTCAGTCTTAATTTCCTTTCCCCTTCTTTTATCTTTTCCAAAATTTTCACTTTCCTCTCGTTTTGCATTCTTTTCTTTAATGTATTTTGTTGTATCAAAAACCCTCTCATCACGGCTTTACTTGCGTCCCATACTATTCTTTTTTCTACTTTAGTCCTTAAATTGATTTCAAAGTAATCTTTCAAAGTTTTTTGGGCCTTTTTACAAATCTCCTCGTCTCTAAATAAGGTGTCATTCATTCTCCATCTGAAGGAACCAGTTGTTGTTTGCTTCATCACCATCTTTACTGCGTTATGGTCGGAGAGAGTTTTGGGGCAGATTTCCACTTTTTTTATAATCGACGCCATACTGCTAGTCACCCAGATTTGGTCGATCCGAGTCCATGTCATTTTGGCTTCAGAAAAGAAGGTTCCCTCTCTCTCTAATGGGTGTTTTGTTCTCCAAATGTCAATCAAGTCCATATTGTCAGTCATTTCAAAGAAAGTTTTTGGTAGTCTTCCATCTTTTGTAACTACCTGTCTTTGTGCTTTATCCATATTTGTTGAAACCACTCCATTCATATCTCCCATCATGATTAGTTTATAATCCATATAGTCCATTAAAGTCTCATGCAACTTCTTGAAAAATTCTGCTTTCCCTTCGTTTGGTGCATATATTCCCACTATCAAAAATTTTTCTCCTTGGAATTGAATTTCAATTGCCAAATATCTTCCTTGGTCATCCTTAAAGATTTGTTTCGGTTGCAGATTTTCCTTTGCGTAAATCACCACTCCTCTTTTTTTTACTCTGTCTGAAGATATAAATTCTTGTCCCAATCTCTTATTTATTAATAATTTTCTGTGTGCTCTTGTCACATGAGTCTCTTGTAGACAAATCAAGTCCAATTGGTCTTTCTTTAAAGCATGAAATATGTTTTTCCTTTTTCGAGGGTTGTTTAGACCGTTACAGTTCCAGGTTAGAAGTTGCAGAGCCATGATGGGGTTATTTACTCTTTCCTCCTACAGCTCCCAATTTTTGTTCCTCATTCGTCGGTGGTTCCGTATCCGTATCTAATGAAGGATGCCCTTGGCCTGGATACGTCTCTGTCTGTAGGTCTTCTTCGTGTTCTCCCAAAAACTTGTCTTTGTCACTCACTGTCTTTATTCTTCTTTTCTTCCCCTTGTATTTAAAAGACAAGCCTTGGGGAAACTCCCACCTGAATTGTATGTAGTTCCTTTTCAGCAGTATCACCAGGTCCTTGTAGTGTCCTCTTGCGTCCAGAATACTTTTCGGGATGTCTTTAAAAATCTCAATGTGAAAATCTTCAATTCGAAGGGTTGTTTGGTAATGCAGGTTCAGTATCTTGTCCCGTTCCTCCTTTGATCTCAGAGTTATTAGACAGTCTCTGGGTCTGTTCTTCCTCTGCCTTGCTCCCAGTCTAAATGCACTTTCTATCTTAAATTGTTCTTTGTCCAGCTCCTGCTTCCAAAAGTCAGAAAATTCTTTTGTCAGGTAGTCCACCAGGTTGTCTTCTTCCTTTTCCGGCACAAGTCTGATCCTTAGGTTCCTCTCCTTGCGTTGCATATCTTGCATTGAAAGTGCCAGTTCATACTCATCTAGTTTCTTAAACACTGGTGGAAACTTTCCCTCAGCAGCAGTTGCAATTTCTTTAGCTTCCTCAGCTATCTTTCTTGTTGTAGATGATTCTTCCAATAATTTCCCAATTGCTTCTGCATTTGAGTTCACTTTATTCCCAAGGTCAGTTATACTTTTTGTATTTGAGTCAATTTTCCCAGAGATTTCTTCAATTTTTTTATTTGTTTCAGCAACTTGTACCTTGGTTTCTGCACCTTGCTTTTTTAATTCCTCTAAAGAGTCACTTATCTTCTCCAATACCTTAGCAAAGGATTCTTCTGAAGACATTATTTTTACTTTTGCCTTTGGTATAACTGTAGTTCCAAGGGCTCCTGATACAGAAGCCCTTCTTTGCATGGAAGAGTCAACTTTGTATTGTCTGCCAGATCTCAAGGTTGTTTCTTGTAAATCCTCTTTCTTGTGAAATTTCTCTTTACCATCTGCCATAACAAAGTCTTTTACTCAAGGTCATTCCCACACTCTTGAGCTGTCAGACAAAAGATTCTCAGATTTTAAACTCCACTTGTTGCTGAAACAATTTATAAATCCTCTAGAGGGCGTACAGTCAATTCCTTACTTTCAAATTAGTCTCCCACTCTCCAGAAATCAAACAAAAGTCCTTCTAGTTCTTTTCAATTGTTCTTTCTCTTTCTAAAGAATCCAAGTCAATAATGTCCTGCAAAATAGCTTTACTGTGCAACAAAATAAATGTTTCAAGTTGAGAGTAGCCAAAATCAGTTAGTTAGTTGGTTAGTTAGAGATACTTTTTTACCTTCTTGTATCAACGATCCTAAGCCGGTTCCTTTTCTCCGGCAGTCCGATCCCAGGTACAGGAGCAGCGGTAAATAGCTCAATTTCTTTTTTAAAAAGGCAGGAAAACACTTTAAAGTCTTCTCCCCCCCCCCCTCCTGCCTTCGGGGAGGGAGTTCTTTGCTTGGTGGTGGATTTATTAGTTCTCACAACTCCCCTTTCAAACGGTTACGGCTGAAATGCCTTTCGCTTTGATCTTGCTACAGGACGGAAAGCAGACTTCCTTTTTGGTGCTTGTCCGTCTCGGTATCCAATTTCTTCAATTTTAGTGTCAAATTATATTTTAGCGGTCAATCCTACTCACGGATAGATGTTCCTTTTAATCCAAATTCACTGGAAGAAGTCAGCGCTCTCCGCTAATGGCGACGCGGCTTCGCTTCGCAGGCTGGGTGAAGACGACTCTCAGCACCGCTCCAACACACCCTCCGCTGATCCGCAGCCTTTAAAAAGGCTATTTCACAGCGTCGGGGGGGCGCAAAGGTGCCCGCCGAGTCTCCAGTTCACAGGCTATGCGCCTGTGATTTTTTAGGGTCCCCGCTCCGCCGTAGCTGACAGGACCCGAACCCACGAAGCAGATCTCTCCCGGAGCTCCGGGAGAAATCCGCCATTAAGCGCTGGCGCTAACCGGAAGTCTTAAACCGAAACTGTTTTTAAACCGAGGTGCGCTTTCCCTAATGAGGCCTCCCACTGCCAGTGCCCTTCCACTGTTCAGATTCTGTTCTTAAACACAGGTAAAGTTCGCAACCCAGGACACTACTTCTGGTTTTGCGGAGTTTGTAAACCAAATCGTTTGTGAACAGGACTGTTCTTAAACCAAGGTACCACTATACCAAGTTCTGGAGGAGGCTAGGGGCTCTGTTTGCCATGATTTGTTGGATGCCTTCCAACTTGTTGGCCTCTAGAATGTGGATTCTTTGAGATCTGTGTCTGATAACTTATGTCCTTGGAGCCTTACTCATCCTGATTGGTGAAATCATCATAGTCCACACATTGGCTAGTGAAGTAGTAAATGCTTCCAACAAGGGAGGGTTTCATAAAAAATATAAATCACATATTTTGTCTATTTGAATAACTATTGCCCAGTGTCAGGTGCAAGTTGCTCTGTGAGTAGGTTGTGGTGGTACAACTCCAAGGACTTTTGAATGAAATTGATTAGATCCCTTCCAGAGTCTGGCTTTTGGTTTGGTTTTGGCATGGAAGCTGCTTCGGCTGCCTCTGGTGGGGTGGTTTACATTGGAAAATGGGCTGGGAGACTACAGCTGAATCCTTCAGCAACATTTGATACTGCTGTTCGTCTTATGCTCATGGGCTGCCTTCAGTAGGCATTAGGGGCAATGTATCTAACTGGCTCCACTCAGTTCTGAGAGAAAGGAGCAGGGAGGTGATGCTGGAAGACTGTTTTCATCCTCTTGGCCAATAGGCTCCATTTTCCCCACCCTGTGCTGTTAAAAGAAACTGGGTGTATGTCACCCAGATATATGGGTTCCAGGCTCATCAGTATTCTGGTAACACCCAACATCCTAATTTCCATCAGATCCCAGGGAGGCAGGTGAAAGATTGAACTGTAGTTTGTTAATGGCAAAGGATGGGGTGGAACATGCTGACTCCAGACAAAACGGAAGTATTGCTGTTAGGTAGACCATATGATTCAGGTTTGGGTTTACAATGTATCCTGGATGGGGCTGCATTTGCCCTGAAATGTCAGGTTTGTAGCTTGACTTAGCACTCTTCCTAGATGGGCAAGTAGTGTCACTAGTGAGGGATGCCTTCTTTCAGCTTTGGCTGGTTCACCAGCTACAGCCCTTCTTAACAAAGCAAGACTTCTTTCACAGCAATTCATGCCTTAAAAAGTAAAGGGACCCCTGACCATTAGGTCCAGTCGTGACTGACTCTGGGGTTGCGGTGCTCATCTCGCTTTATTGGCCGAGGCAGCCAGCGTACAGCATCTGGGTCATGTGGCCAGCATGACTAAGCCGCTTCTGGCGAACCAGAGCAACACACGGAAATGCCGTTTACATTCCCGCCGGAGTGGTACCTACTTGCACTCTGACATGCTTTTGAACTGCTAGGTTGGCAGGAGACTGAGCAACGGGAGCTCACCCTGTTGCGGGGATTCGAACCGCCGACCTTCTGATCGGCAAGTCCTAGGCTCTGTGGTTTAACCCACAGTGCCACCCATGTCCATTCATGCCTTAGTAACCTTCAAATTAGAGGGTGTTCTTGCAAAGCAAAAAGCAGCAATTGGGATTCTGATGTAGCTGGCTCCAGCTCAATTCAAGGAGCTAGTGTTGGCCTTCTAAAGCCCTTAATGGTTTGTCACCTGTATACCCTAAGGAATTCCTCCTTCCACATAAGCCTGCCTGTATGCTCCAGTTATCCTCTGTAGCCCTGCTCCAGTAACCTCACCACCACGAGGAACACTTGGCAATGACAAAGGGTAGGACCTTCTCTGTAGTGGCACCATCCCTGTGGAATGCGAGTTGTGTGCCAGCCCATTCACAGTACTGTTTTAGAAAGCTGATGAAGACATGGCTGTTTAAAAACACCTTTGGCTGAATATGTATTCCCTCCCTTTGGTATTTTGATCTTTTAATTGTGATGGGTGTTTTGCAAACTCTTCTTGCGGTCTTGTTTTAAATGCTAATATTTTGATTTATCTCATATGCCAGCATTTTGACTTATCTGTTTGAACTGCGAATTGGTTTATATTTTATTCCTGTTGTCTTTTTTTTGCCTTGAAATCCTTCTGAAAAACAGGTGGGATATACTTTTTGTATCCAACATAAACATGTTCTCCATGAAAGGAGATTTGGTTTTATATTAAGAAGGGGGGTAATTAAGCTTGCAAAAGGCATGGCTTGCCTGCAGGCTATGGACTTTTGAATGACACGTTCTTTCTGCAAATTGGTCAAGTGGTTCCAGAGCCTTGTACTGCCATGTTGATGCCCACAGGCAGATGACAGTTATTGCTTATGAGGTAGATCAGGCTACCATCACACTGCTGTGTTTTTTTCCCCTTCAGTGAATGTCAGGAAGTCACAGTATACTATATGAAGTGCAAGTTATCGCTTCCTTGAAATCCTTCCTTAAAGCCCACCTTTTACAAAAGCAAAAAGCCCTTGCTTATTCACCCCCTAAAAGTCACCATCTCCAATCACACCTAAAGCTGCGGTCTTAAACATACTGTACTTAACTGGGGAGGGAGGCTGCAGTCCTAAGCCCCAGTCTGCACATCTGGATAGGATCACACAAGCAGGGGGCTCTGCTGTCATGCTGCAAGTTGAAGAAATCACAGAGCAGAGGCAGTGTGCTACCACCAGTGTCCCCCCCCCACAGTAGTAACTGACGGGGCATTTGGATATTTCAGGACGAAGCTAGATCCATTGGATACTAATATCTGGCTCCAGCTTGGGGCTGGTGCAACAAAAAAGGGTGGCTACAACTGCCTCCACCTTCTGCCCTGGCTGGTGCAAGTGACAAGGTTGCAGAAGTGGCACCACAACTCAGTTCTGTCCTTCTCTTTCCTGGTCATAGAATCTCATAGAGTTGGAAAGGACTCTGAGGATCATCTAGTCCCACCAATATGCACCCATCCCTTATGGGGATCGAACCTGCAGCCTTGGCGTTTTCAGCACCACACCCTTACCAACTGTGCTATTCTGTGGGCCAGAGTAAGGACTGCTCTGCTCACCTCACTGAATACAGTGAGACCTAGTTCTGCACATAGGAATGCACTGCAGTTATGGGTTAAATGATTTTTCTTACATCCATCCTTCATGATCTTTTCTTCTCACCTCCCTTTGGTTCCTCTCCACTGTCTAATTTTACATTTCCTCAGGGTTGGAACTAGGTTTTTTTTAAAAAACACACCTTATGCTATAAAACACTATGCACATTGATGGTGCTATGTAAGTATTCATAATTTCCACGATTTAAAGTCATCCTGAGGCGCCAGCAACCATTTCACACTCCGCATAAAGTCACATAGGATAGCTAATGCTATAAAAACTTTTTATAATGCCAGTTGAGCATTTGATAGAGCAACGGGTTGGTTTTTTTGTGGGTTTTTTTGGTAATGTAACTTGCTCCAGACACAATAATTACAGTGTAAAAAAACCCCACAGTTTACAGCTCCACTCTAGCAAGCCTGCTTGAAGAGTGTCAGAGCAGCACAAAAGCTGGCACAATTAGCTTTCATCCCTGCTGAGTTGGCAATAAAGTGAGCACAGAAGAATATATTAATTGGTATTAGTCAATCCATTTAAGATGTTCATTCCATAGTCACCTTTGCATTTTTTTTCCATTAAAGAGAGAGAGAGAGAAACACAACTGTCACATCAAACTGAAAAGGAGTAGATGCAAGATTCTTTTTTTTAATCCCATTGCATTCCAAGATTTACCTTTGAAAGAAATAAAAAACCCCCACCAAGTTCAGTTTTCTGGGTTCTATAACAGATGGTAAATATGACAATAAGTGATAAATATTGCAAGTTACTGACTTGCCTTTCTTTCTCTTTCACTTGTTGCTATTTTTTTAAAAAAAAATACCGCTATGTATTGCTGATTACTGCACCTTTGAATCAGAATGAACAATTAACTGACTAATTATTCTAGTCACACCAACCCACAATGAAATCTTTATTCAGTGTTTACAGCAATCTTTGGCAAAGAATGCCTTGCTGTTTTTAAACTAAGAAGAACTGCACCCTTTGGCTCCTCTCAGCATCAGCTGCCTTGGTTTCAGTGCTGGATGCCAATAATCAGTCGTCTTCTTTTTCTTTCTTCTAAAGTGGGCACTTTTTTATAAAAAAAAATATAAAGGAGTGAAAAGAACTATTCTCATCAATGCCCCATATATTCTGCCTGATTTATGTCCCAGTCACTGGATCTCTTCCTTCCGTATCTTTTTAACATTTATTTTCTCTACCTCAACTCCAGCATCTCCACCTCTTTCTCTCCTTCATATATACTAGGAACAAAAATGGGCAGATTCCTGAATCTGAAGTGCCATATGAAAGGGACATCCATGACCAGCCAAATGTGACCAATTCAGCTGGTCAGAAAAGAACACAAACCTCTTCTGGGAAGAAGGAAGAGAAGCATTCACTTTGTTTTAGAGCACACAAAACAAAAACTAATTTTTACCTATTTGCAGTGAAACTGTGGTTTTGGGATACTTTCTGTCCTGCTGATGCTTCTCAACCTGCTTTCAGTGCTCTCACAATTCACTTCCTCTACAGACCGCCTCTCCAATTAAAAGTGATGTTCTGCTACAGATCACTGCATATTTATCCATACCGTCACTTACGGAGGTTAAGGACATGGCATGGTAAAAGATCCCCCATCTCCTTAGAGTCTCTCTGAACAGAACTCACAACTTCTGCAAAAGCTTTCTGTATGTAGAGGACTCTTTGCTTTACTCTGCCTTATGCAACACTCTTTAAAACCTACCAGGCTCCTGTTTTTAGATCCTTAAATGCATACAGCTCCTACTATCCTCTGTCTCCATCTTTATAAAGCTTCCCTCTGCTCCCCCATCCCCTCGCAGAGGTCTTTCTGTAGCAAATGGAAGGGCTGCCCACTGCCCAAACACCCCAAATAGGCCGCTCACACTTGCCACAGATACCACTCTTTCCACACTAATGCAGAACTCAGCTCCCATTTTCTCAAAACAGCTGCACCACTGAGTTATGTTAAACTTCCAAAGCTCTGTTAGAAAATTCCAGATCTGAATTGCCACCATTGCCACACCAGAGAGTCTCCTCCTTCCTTCTGTGTTCTAGACATGTGCTTATAGAATCTTAGAGTGCTTATAGAATCTTAGAGGGACCCCAAGGGTCATCTAGCCCAACCCCCTGCAATGCAGGAATCTCAACTAAAGCATCCATGACAGATGGCCATCCAACCTCTGCTTTAAAAACCTCCAAAGAAGGAGAGCCAGCCACCTCTGGTGGGAGTCCACCCCACTACCGAACAGCTCTTGCTGTCAAAGTCCCCCCCCCCCAATGTTTAGCTGGAATCTCCTTTCTCGCAACTTGAAGCCATGGGTTCGAGTCCAGCCTCCTCTCTATTTCTGCTCATACACATAACTCATTTCTAGCCGTGCCACCCTCCACAAACTTGTAGGGGGGGGCGGCCCCTGCTTTGAACATGACGCTCAAAGGGTGGCAACCCCTAACCCCCAAGCATTGGTACCTGGATGTGTCCACCTGGATGAGATTCCACCTTCCACCTTGGGTCAGATCGAAGATGACAGCTTCTTTATTAACCCGGAGTAAGCTGCCGCGCTAACTACTCCGACTCCCTAGCCTGGGATCCAGCGCCCTGTAACTCGGCGGGAACTTCGGGCCGAAGATGGGACCAGACCAGACTGAAAAGGATCTCGGTGCCTGGGCGCTCCTTCCCCCTCAAAACACGCTCGGATCTCTCCCTGGCGCAGGAGGAAGCGCCATCCGCAGCCACGTGAAAAACCAGGCACGATCGCGCGGACCTTTCCTCAATAGGCGTCCCTTTTAGAGTCGCCGTGCGTCACTTACCCGGCGAGGTGCTGCTGCTGCTGCTGCTGCTGCCGCCTCCTCTCGTCCAGGGATAAGTTGGCGGGAGACGATAAAGCGAGTCTCTCTCTCTCTCTCTCGCTTCCCTTCCAGGAGCCGGCGAGTGGCCTCCCCGCCGTCGCAAGGGCGCCCCGCTCTCCTTCACCTCCTCTCCTCGCAAGGTCCCGACACAAACTCCAGCTCGCCACCGCAGCCTCCAGCCGCCAGAAGCCCCCGCCGCGAAGCTCGGCTCCCCGCTGCCGCCGCCGCCGCCTGCCCACCGGCGTCGCTGTGACCAACGCCAGCGCGTCCTCCCCCCCCCCCCTTTTCCCTCTAGCGGCTCGTCAGGAGTTTCCTTCGGGCTTCCCTTCCCCACCGCCCCTCGGTTAGTCAGTCGCGCGTCGAGGCCGACCTGCGCGCTGCTTAAAAGAAAGAACAGCTTTCTCCGGCCGGGAGAAAAATAAAATAAAATAAAAAAGCCCGCTCTCTCGCGCGCAAAAAAAAGTCGCGCGGCGTCTCTGGCGCTCGCTTTCCCTCAGAGGTTTTCTGCCACTGAGGTGAATGTCTCCCTGTTTCGCCTCAGGTCAGTGGCGGGAGGAGAAGCGAGGCTCATTCGGCACCAGCGAGTTGGGGACAGGAGACTGGAGGGAAGCTGTTGTGGACATTATTATTATTATCTATAGAAAGTCGTGCTTCTTTGCTGCGCTTTTCGCGCTGCCTGCTCGCTCCTGTTCGGAGCGGCCGCCGTGTGCCTGAGCCGCCGCCGCCGCCGGTGCTCCTTCCTCCGCTCATGAATATTCTGACGGGAGCGAACGCCGCGGAGGTAAATGGAATTAGCTGATTGGTGCCAGGAATGGGCGCCCCTTCCTCCGGGTGGGGCTGCCTGGAACCCCACCAGCTGAAAGTAATTAATGACCGGTTGGCACCTTGAGGAGCAGACAGAGGAGGAGGAGGCGGCGGCGGCGGCAGCTCTCAATAGCAAGAAATACCTTCCCGTCCCAAGGATTATCCAGGACTAGAGCCGGATACTCCGCTTCTTAAAGCGAGCGCTTTTTTTTTCTTTCTTTCTCCAAAACTCATCTTTTCAATGCCTGATTTATACCCCCCCCCCGTTTCCATTTCTCTGTCTCAACTCCACCCTCTCCGCTGGTGTAAATCAGAAGCACAGCATGTGACCCCCATCAGGTTGATGGATCCGGAGTAAACGACCACGCATCCTAGTTCCGGAACGCAGTGCCTAATACGGAGTTAGGATTCCCCACCATAGGAGCCGGCGACTCCCCAATAAAATAGTGATACCTCGGGTTAAGTACTTAATTCGTTCTGGAGGTCTGTTCTTTACCTGAAACTGTTCTTAACCTGAAGCACCACTTTAGCTAATGGGGCCTCCCGCTGCTGCTGGAGCACGATTTCTGTTCTCATCCTGAAGCAAAGTTCTTAACCCGAGGTACTATTTCTGGGTTAGCGGAGTCTGTAACCTGAAGCGTATGTAAACCGGGGTACCACTGTATTTGAGAGCCCCCCCCCAAAAAAGTTGATGGGCATTGTCATTCAAATAATCACGTGATCGATGGGACGGGCGGGGCTTACGTGCCCCCTCCCCCACATAGTTCATTCGACTTGGCACCCCGCGATCCTCGCCAAGTCAGCTTGCGATTAAAGGAAAAGCGAAGTCCACCTGCGCGCTTTCACAAGAAACACTCCATTTAAGAGGGAGGACAAGGGGCGTCGAAGCGGACCGATTTACCCTGCAAGGCCCCTGCGCGCTCCTTTAGGATCGCGTCTTTTTTTTAAATCTGGGACTTTCGACGAAACAGACCAGGAGACCACAGGGAGACGGAGACCCCGCCATCTCAAACCCCCCCCCCCACCGCGCACCTTCCCGGCTCCATTCACAGCTTCACGTCGAGGACTCCCACGCGCGGGAGAAAACTCCTTATCCAATAGCGAGCCGGCCCGCGCATTCCATTTCGAACCCTTTTGCGCGCGGCTTACCGGACGTGGGGGCGCCTCCCCCTCTTCTTGCCCCGCGATCAGTGGCTGGAGGAAGCAAAGCGAGTCTCTCTCTCTCTCGCACGCGCCTCCTCTCGCTCCTTCCCTTCCCATAGACGCCGCAGCTTCGCGCTCATTCACCCAGCCGCGCCGAGAGGAGCCTTTCTGGCGCCGTTTCCCGCGCGTGCGCACTTTCTCGCAAGGTCCCGGCGCCCAACTCCGCCGCGAGCCTCGCCTCTCCAGAAGCGCCCGCGCCCAAGCCAAGGCAGGTGGCTTGTCCAAGAGATCAGATCAGAAGAATCTTCATTTGCATCAGCCATAGCAATAGAATAGAATAAAATGTACTGAAGATAGAGGTTAAAAACTCAACTATACCAAATATATTCTGGAGCTTTATATCAATAATCAAATAATAGATCTTATTCTAATTGCCCTAGCTCAAAACCATGCAGTCCTATACTTTTTCAAGAGTTTTTGGCCACATTTCTCTCCATAATCCCGCCTTCATCTCATCCGCATTTTGGTTGCCATGCAGTTCATTCATTTTTCAGCTTTAGCCCCGCTGCTGAATGCGGTTTGGATTTGGAGCAAATTTATGCTGGCTTAGTTTACACTGGCTAGCTTTCCGCCAGCTGCTTCTGGATAGGATTTCTCCCTGAGATTCTTCTCCCAGTTCTGTTGCCTTCTGAAAATGTACTCCTTGGGTCAATGGCTGGAGCATAGGGGAGGCTCCTTCCGTTTGAGCTAGATTGTTTGTAATGGAAACTGTAGGGAAGCACTTATAAGCATTGTTCTTAAAAAGTTAGTATTTATGTTGTCTTCTTTTCTCTCTCACACTCCCTCTCCATGTTCTAAGTGGCTCCCTCAGCCTCTGGTGCTCATTCCGCTGCTCATGAATATTCCGACAGAAGCGAGGTCTGCTGAAGTAAATTGAATTAGCCAGTTGGTGCCAGGAATATGTGCCCCTTTTTATGGTAGTAGGAGCGAACTGGAAGCCCACCAGCGGGACGTAATTAATGGCCAGTTGGCACCCTGACGAGCTGATAGAGGTGGCAGTGGCAGCAGCTCAGTAGACTCCTCTGCAATAGACAACCCCACCACAAGGATTGCCCTAGGATTTGTAGTTGTGAATGGTCTACCACTCAGGTTCCAGAGAATACCACAATAAGTTCAGGGACTCAACTATATATGCAGAATATTATCTGAGACCAGCTTACTGTGCTGATGGATAAAAGTTCAGATTCCAACGTGTGTTTTTTTTTTTAAAAAAAAGCATGGGTCCACCTTTTTATAGTTGTCACTGACTTTTGCAGACTTTTAAAAAATGATGTTATCCAGGGCCTTGCCCCTTTGCTTACCACTGAACCTGTGCTGCATGAGGTCAGAGACAATTTCATGTTCCAGGTATGGAGTGGGGGAAAAGTGGTGGGGCCTTGCTAGTTTGCCAAAGCCTTCTGGCCTGTGTGTCCTAGCAATGCAGCAGCCAAAGTATAGCCGCCTGGTCAACCTTTGGAACCAGAAAGAAGTTATTGGCTCAGCTGCTGCATGACCAATGTGCTCTCCTAATCTCAGCAACTCAATGGCCAAGGAAACCACTGTCACCCTGGCCAGTTCCAGAGCTGAAAAGGATGTGGGGGCTCACTGGTTTGGCCAGTGAAGGTCTGAGGTCCTCTAGCTACCTTGGCAATGTAGTGGCCAGACAAGCTTAAGCCTTCCTCTCAGTCTTGGAACTGAGGAGGGGACAGATGTTGACAAACAACTGCTGTGTGGATGCTTGCCCACCTCTGCAACTCCAAAGCTGGGAGGAAGGTTGGGGGCTCATCACGTGTACCAGAGTTGACTTACTGTGATGAGCAGGGGAAATGAAAATGGGGAAGCCTGAAAAAGTGGGAAATGATATATAATGAGATGAAAAAAATGTTGAAATATACATTTACTAAGAAGCCAGAAGCATTTTTACTTGGCATTGTAGGAGATGATATAAATAGAAAGGATTGTAAATTATTTTTATATGCAATGATGGCAGCAAGAGTATTACTGGCACAAAATTGGAAGCAAGAAGAAATACTGACAAAAGAAGAATGTAGGATGAAATTGAAGGACTATGCAGAATTAGACAAACTAACAGGAACAATTTGAAACCAGCGGGACCAGAGATTCACACAAGACTGGTGTAAATTTACGGACTATTTGAAAAGTAATTGTGACGATCAGATTACGTTTGTAGGTTTGTAAGAGCTGGTTGTTTGACGGTGGAATGGTCTTCCTCTGGAAGTTGTGGACTCTCCTTCCCTGGAGGTTTCTAAGCAGAGGTTGGATGGCCACCGGTCATTGATGTTTTGATTGAGATTCCTGCATTGCAGGAACTTGGACCTCAGGGTCTAACTACAATTCTATGATTCTATACCGTATTTTTCGCACCATAGGGCGCACCGGACCATAGGGCGCACCTAGTTTTGGGAGGTGGAAAACAAGAAAAAATTATTCTGAACCCCAGAAGCCAGAACAGCAAGAGGGATCTGGCTTCTGGGATACCGTGTGGCTGTTCTGGCTTCTGGGGTAACCGCGCCAAGCCTCTTCAGGGCAGCGGGATGAAGGCTCCCTCTGCCCAAAGAGGCTGCGCAGGCCTAAAGCAGAAGCCAGGACAGAAGCCAGGACAGACAGGAGAGGTGCTGCGCAGAGAGGGAGAAGGGGCAGCGCCCTTCAGCGAAGCTGGAGAAGGAACAGAAGAAGACCCTTCTGTTCCTCCTTGGGCTTCGCTGGACAGGCGCGTCGCTGCAAAGCGGGAGGAGGAACAGGAGACCCTTCTATTCCTCCTCCGGCTTCGCTTAATAGGCACGTTGCTCAAGGGGTGCTGCGCCTTCTCTCTCTCTCTGCGCAGTGCCCTTCAGCGAAGCTGGAGAAGGAACAGAAGGAGACCCTTCTGTTCCTCCTCCGGCTTCCAGGATAGGCGCGTTGCTCAAGGGGCGCTGCGCCTTCTCTCTCTCTCTCTGTGCAGCGCCTCTCCTTCACAGGAGAGGCGCTGCGCAGAGAGGGAGAAGGCGCAGCGCCCTTCAGCGAAGCTGGAGAAGGAACAGAAGGAGACCCTTCTGTTCCTCCTCCGGCTTCCAGGACAGGCGCATCGCTGCGAAGCGGGAGGAGGAACAGGAGACCCTTCTGTTCCTCCTCCGGCTTCCAGGACAGGCGCGTCGCGG
The DNA here is from genome assembly GCF_027172205.1 of Podarcis raffonei. Lineage (NCBI taxonomy): Eukaryota > Metazoa > Chordata > Lepidosauria > Squamata > Lacertidae > Podarcis > Podarcis raffonei. The sequence continues at coordinate 68,342,363 of NC_070608.1, forward strand.
CGAAGCCAAGGAGCCTGCATTCGCTCTATAGGACGCACACACATTTCCCCTTCATTTTTGGAGGGGAAAAAGTGCATCCTATAGAGCGAAAAATATGGTAATTCCAAGACTCTAATTCTAATTCTATGTGATTTGAATTCTATGTGATGTGGCAATGTCTTTGCCGTGCAGCCAGAGTTGTTTAAGCTTTGTAAGTTTCAAAAACGGTTTTGGGTGTGTTTTCAGTAGGGACAGTTCTTCTGAGCAGATAACAGGGCTCAGACCTAAAGCAGAGCCTTTTCATAGGCTTCTTGTGAACAAGCAGAAGCCCTTCATCTAAAGGGTACTTCATCTAAAGATCTTTGGGCACAAATGCTTAGGAATCCAAACAAACATTGACATGATGATATAATTTTATTTTATTTTATTTTTAAAAAAGATCTGCAGTAATTTACAGATGTAAACATACCATAGAAAGTTTGGGGTTCAATTTCTTTATTAGCGTCCAATATCAATTTGTAAAAGTTATTGTTTCAGTACAAAATGACTCAAATGGAATCAAGGACTCTTTTCAAGTTATAGTGGAGTTTTGATTTTCTTTTATCTGACACTGCTCATTGCAAATGAGTTATGGCTGTGGCGAATGCACCCTTTGGTTTATTGACAGATAATACTATTTCATACAGCGTTCCACTGCTGCAAATTTGTTTCTTGTGGAAGATGGGTAGTTCTACTACAATGTTGCTTTTTATTTTGTTGCTATTGGTATCCTAGTTAGAACGTTGCAAGCATGGCTTACCCGTAATGGCAATTTGGCAAAAGAGAAAGTGACCCACCATCAGCAGCCAGTTCCCTCAACCCCACCAGTCCCAGAACCCAACCCAACCCAATCCAAACCCAGAACAACTTCTTACCTTTCCCTCTGTTATAACCCCCCCTCCATCTGCCTTCCGACTTGGAGATGGCATTGCTGTGACCTTCCCCTTACCCCATCACATTCTGGAAAGAGAGAGAGAGAGAGAGAGAGAGAGAGGGAATCATTGAGTTGGAAGTGAGCCTGAGGATCATCTAGACCAACTCCCTGTGATGCAGGAATATTCAGCTGCCCCATACGGGGTTCAAACCTGCAACCTTGGTGTTATTAGCACCATGCTCTAACCAGCTGAGCTATCCATCGAGAGAAAAAGAGGGAAATCAACTTCCCTTCCCAAGCAATTTCCCATAGAAAATTCATGTTCAGGCAGGACCACAAGACAATTCAATCTTCCAGATATCACTGTTTCCTTGAGACTGGAAACACCTGAGCAAATGGGAAATAGATATTTGTTGCAATTTCTATAAAGTGGTTCATTCCCAACGCCTACAACCAATCCGTAGAAAGCACTTCAGCATGTTCCTTTGCAGCTTTACCCCCCCTCTCTCCTCTCTCTGAAAATAAATAAATAAATAAGAAAGACATAAAATTATTTAAGTCCCTGGACTGACTAGAATCCATCCAGAGGAACATAGGAAGCCTCTGCATACTGTATGGAATCATACCATTGAGCCATCTAGTTTAGCACTGTCTACACCCGTGTTGCCCAAACTTGGGTCTCCGGCTGCGTTTGGACTACAATTCCCATCATCCCTGACCACTGGTCTTGCTAGCTAGGGATGCTGGGAGTTGTAGTCCAAAAGCAGCTGGAGACCCAAGTTTGGGAAACATTGGCCAGCCTATCCTGAGATTCAGCTGTTGTTAGACACCCAGACACTCCATTAGCCTCAGCAGGCAGCAGCCACCAGTGTAATGCTGATAGAGATTGAGGAAGCCCAAGTTCAGATTCTCATTCACCCATGAAGTTCACTACCTTCATTGTCTCTCAGTTTAGATAACATGGGGGGGGGGGAGCCATTCTATTGCATTGAGCAATCTGGAGGAAAGGATGGATATAAATGCAGTCAACACAGCTTACCATTTCACTGTTCTTTAAATGTTATATTCTAATGGAATATAGGCACTCTCTCGCCCTAGATGCAGTGATCTGTAAATCATACGAACTGTTCTGCAAGAGAAGATTCTAAAACAAACCCACAAGATTTACACTTAGTTTTATGTGTTCTGTTAATATAGCTGTAAGGGGAACAAAATGCTATCCATACAAATAGACTCTTCCTTTTCCAATGTTGGATGTGTGTGTTTGAAGCTTTGGTGGTGGAATTGATCACCCGCATTTATGCAGGTGATGGAAGCACCGTCATCAAAGGAAGTTCACAATGGTTAGAGCATGTGTTTTTTCCGAATGTTTGAGAGCAGAGGCCCAGTGTGGGCAGTCAGTGTAAACCTTTGAGTCCTGGACTTACGTGCCGAGTAATTTTAGCGAGGCACTGTGGGTTAAACCACAGAGCCTAGGACTTGCCGATCAGAAGGTCGGCGGTTCAAATCCCCACAACGGGGTGAGCTCCCATTGCTCAGTTCCTGCTCCTGCCAACCTAGCAGTTCGAAAGCACGTCAAAGTGCAAGTACATAAATAGGTACCGCTTCGGCGGGAAGGTAAACGGCGTTTCTGTGCGCTGCATTGGTTCGCCAGAAGCAGCTTAGTCATGCTGGCCACATGACCCGGAAGCTCTACGCCGGCTCCCTCGGCCAATAAAGCAAGATGAGCGCTGCAACCCCAGAGTCGGTCACGACTGGACCTAATGGTCAGGGGTCCCTTTACCTTTACTAATCTTGTAGTCATATTTTATTTGGTTTTGAAAATGTTGCTTTCTAAGTTGACACCATGGGATAGCACAAAATACTGTACAAAACATCACAGCAAGGTTTACTGCAGTGGTTTTCAACCAGTGTGCCGTGGCACCTGAGGGTGCCTTGAATGGGGTGCCATGGGCAACACTGGCCTATGTCCCTCTTTCCTTCCTTCCCTCCTCTGATGCCCTCTCGCATCTCTGCCTCCCAAAGGCTTGCAAAGCTGTTTGTTGCAGCAGCCCCAGCTACAAGCTCCCCAGGCAAATGGTGTCTATGGGGCTGGCCAGGGTTTGCTTCCCAGGCCCATGTGGGGCAGTGTGAGGAGGCACCTCACTTTGGGGCAGGGAGGCTGCCCTAAGGACTCCTAAGGAGATGGGAGAGGAGGCTGAAGGAACACTCCACAAGAGGGTGTTCGAAAAAGTGTGAGGGGCTGCCAGCTCTGCAAGCAAGGGGTGACACAACTGGACTCGTGAGCCCCACCAGGGTGCCACAGAAAGTCAAGGGAGCCATGGACTCGAAAAGGTTGAAAACCTCTGGTTTACTGTAACTATTAAAGCAAATAAGATCCTGCATTAGTAATATTATAAGGAGCTATATTATTGAATAATGAATATAAAATATTTATATCACTTAGCATCATGACTTAACAGGCTTCTATCTACCATGTATGTTGGAAGATGGTTTTTCCATTTCTTTGTTATAGATTTAACCCCCTCTTGAGATATCATGGGGCAGTGATCAAAAATGGGGCCAATGATCTTTATTGATGCTTGGATGTCAGCTACCATTTTAAATCAAGATGGTGGACCCAAACATAACTTTGGTGTGACTTTCCTCATTTTTTTACTTTTTTATTTGCCATAGCTTTCACTGCCTCTAGAGATATCTTCACCAAATTTAGCCTGGGGGTTCCTGATATTGGGCTGGCAGTCTTGCTGGGAACAATTCTGAATCAAGATGGTGGACTAGTTTTTGGTGTGACTGATCTATGTATCCATTCATGGCAAAAATTGCTCAAAGTGGTAAAAGTCCCTTTCTATGTATCAGTCATTGTTCCCATTCAAATATGCATTCATAGGGAGCTGCAGTTCCCATATACAGTCATACCTTGAATCCTGAACGCCCTGGAACTCGGAAGCTTTGACTCTCGAATGCTGCAAACCTGGAAGCGATTGTTCCGGTTTGTGAACATTCTTTTGGAACCTGAACGTCTTGACAGGGCTTTTGCAGCTTCTGATTGGCTGCAGGAACTTTTGCATTACTCCCTGAAATTATAGTTCAGCATCTTCTGTCTGACCCTCCGCTGCCAGCATTCTTGTTAGCAGATAGCCTAGGACATATGTATGAAGGATAAAAGCTGGTAGACATAGAGTTGTACTGCTTGAGTGCACATGCACACACACATCAGGCCCCTGCAATATACAGGCCCTCTTTTGCCCACTCACACCCTATTATAACGACAGGTATTTCACTAGTAAATTAATAAAAGCCACATTACTGTCAAAATCTCTGAATCTCTCTCTCTCTTAAAAAAAATTACATTGTAGCAAGAGTGGAGGTAGTGAGCCAGAATAAAATATATATGACAGCTTTAATAGAGTTGAGGCTGCCATGAATATACGCACGTTGATTATTCCTCACACCACAACACAGTGAAAATAAAATGCAGATACTGTCTAGTGCTCTAGGTTATAATTTAGGATAATGTACAGCATATAAAGCTATGCTTATATATACAACACAGACCACCCTAGAGGATTCTGTAATATATGGCACGATAATTTCTTTTAAAACCACACAACTTTCTAACTTTTATGTTAGCATATTTGTGTGTGTGTGTGTGTACACACATATACACACACATGGGATATGAGTGCATGTTGCTGGGTGTTTTTTTTTAAATGTTTAGGCGTATAGCAATTTGGAGTTTAGTTTCTGACTGTATTGTCCCGCCCCCCCAGCAACAGCAGATAGTAACATACTTCTGATAGCTTTTCTAAAGAAATGTTGTTTTATGTATGTGGGGGGAAAGGAAGCCCAAATAAAGATTTCAGAAGCAGATTGCAAGTGGGGTTGAGTTAGACGGTGCTGTGTGTTCTAGGTGCCACTGATGTACAATATGGCATTGCAAGTTACTGATGGGCACTTATATCTATATCTAGGGAGCGGATGGTGCTGTGGTCTAAACCACTGAGCCTCTTAAGCTTGTCGATCAGAAGGTTGGTGGTTCGGATCCCTGTGACAGGGTGAGCTCAAGTTGCTCTGTCCCAGCTCCTGCCAACCTAGCAGTTCAAAAGCACGCCGGTGCAAGTAGATAAGTAGGTACCACTGTGGCGGGAAGGTAAATGGCATTTCCGTGCATTCTGGCTTCCATCATGGTGGTCCGGTGTGCCTGAAGCAGTTTAGTCATGCTGGCCACATGACTCAGAAAGCTGTGGACAAACTCCCTCTGCCTGAAAGCTAGATAAGCGCCGCAACCCCATAGTCGCTTTTGACTGGACTTAACCGCCGAGGGGTCCTTTCCCTTACCTTTTACCTTTATATCTATATCTAATAAAATAATTAAGCAGGTGCCTCTTCTTCTCTTTTTATAAGTGGCTCAATCCAGCGGCACTATGCTTGGAATACGTTCTTTGCTTCTACAGCAATCCCACAGCTGTTGGGAGTGCACCCAACCAAGACAGGGAATGAGCTGGTGGAGATTCTGGATGAAATGGACCCAATTCATAAAAAGGAGAAAGAATCCCACAGCTGCTAACTTTGTTGGGATGGTATCAGTTTATTAGACCAGCCTGTTGATGTAAAGGGAAAATGAATTGCAATCCCAACTATCTATTTGATGGTAAATCCTACTGAATTCAGTGGGGCTTACTTTCAGGTAAGCGGGTTGCAGCCTACGAGTGCAATCCTATACATGGGTACTGAGAACTAAGTCCCATTGCCTCCAGTGGGACTTTCTTCCTGGTGTAAGTGTGTTAATGCTTATGGCCCAAAAGCTGATTTGGGTCACATGTTGGGCATAGCACAGAAAAACACAGATGCTGCAGTACCAGCACAGCTGGTCTTTCAGGTACATCATTAAAGCCCTTCACTAGTTCGACCTAAAGTGAATTATAGCAGAATCTGGCAGGACCCTGACGCTGACGCCGCCATCTATCTTAACTAGAAATTGTGGTGCTTGTGACTGATCTGTTCCTTGATTCTGGCCAATATTCCAGAACAACCTGAGTTAAATTCTAAGATACTTCATTGCAGGATGTACACTAGGCTTGGCAGGTCAGAAGTCACTCTGGAAGTAAACACTCTGTGTTTCTATCTATATGCATAGATATACAGTGGTACCTCAGGTTAAGTACTTAATTTGTACCGGAGGTCCGTTCTTAACCTGAAACTGTTCTTAACCTGAAGCACCACTTTAGCTAATGGGGCCTCCTGCTGCTGCCGCGCCGCCGGAGCACAATTTCTGTTCTCATCCTGAAGCAAAGTTCTTAACACAAGGTACTATTTCTGGGTTAGCGGAGTCTATAACCTGAAGCGCCTGTAACCTGAAGCGTATGTAACCCAAGGTACCACTGTAACTGCTCCTATTTATTTAATAAAATTTATATACCACTTGATTGTTGAAACAAACCTCCAAGTGGTTTACAAAAGGATAAAACAATAACTTTATCACTAAACAATTCACAACAATAATTTAAAACATACAGAAAGTTATAACTGCAGTAGAATAGACTAAAGCAAATTAAAACTCACAAACGTTTCCAAACATCTGGGTGTTAAAGTTTACTGCATACCATGTGTCAGAGCCGCCCTAGGTCCCAGCTCACAAAGGACCAACGCTGCTTCGTTGTTAAGTATAAAAGTCTTTATTGAAGTTCAGTTTCACTTCCACAGCCGCAGCGCGCAGCCCTACGTCTCAAACTCTAGACCGCCGAAGCTCCATCTGAATCTCCTCCCCCCCTGACACCAGTTTAAGACTCTAGCCTTGCTCCACCTCTTCCTCTGCTCTTTCCTTCTCTGGTTCCGCCTTTCCGTCGGGGTCTCGCCCTTCCTAGACTCTTCTGACGCTGAGTCCCCTGAATCTTCCCCCTCCCTCCGGCGGGCTTTAGGACCTGGTTCCCAATCCGGGTTTCCTGCTGTCCCGCGCGCCTGTACATTTGAACTTGGCGCGCGCGCCCAGCCTGCCACCTTCCTTCTGACCGTTACACTGCTGCTGTCACTGCTCCCCCCTTCGGGGAGGCTAGCTGGAACTGACCTCCCCTCCGTTTCCCCACTTTCCGATGGAGGTGTGGTCAGCCCTGACTCATCTTCTCTCCCCGCTGGAGGAGACGCTGGTCCTGACTCATGTGACTCTTCCCCCCCACTGCGCTCTGGTGGGGGAGCTGGTCCTGATCCTCCGCTGCTCCCTTGGGAGTCTCCGCTGGCCCCTTGCTTCTGGTGCGTCTCCCCTGGGACCCCCCTTGCCCTGACCATCGGCGCCCCCTTCTGGGAATCTTCTGATTCGCTGGAGAAGCTCATGGAATCTCTCGGGTCACTGTCATACTCCCCTACGCTGCCCTCGGATTCCTCCCCTTCGCTCTCCATTTCCTCTCTCCCCTGTGCTTCTGCTCCTGAGCCCCTGACACCATGCATTTAAAGCACACGGCTTCCACCAAAGAATCTTGGTAGTTAGTAGGGTGCTGGGAATTGTAGCTCTGTGACAGGTCACCTATAGTTCCCAGGAGTTTTGGGGAGAGGTCATTTACTTTAAATGTAAAGCAATGTGTGAAGCCCAAATTCTCTTGGCTTCTGAAGATGCACACTGCTTATTTCAAAGAGTAAAGACATTTATTTTATTTTATTTATGAAATTTATATACTTCCCTTCCCTGGTTCACAGGATAAAACCGCAATATAAAAACACAGAATGCACAATCAAAATAAAAACAGAAACAACTGAATAACAACCCCCCAAAAAAGAACCCCACATTTAAAAGGGCATTGGGTGACAATTCAACCAAAGACCTGCTTAAAGAGGAACATTTTTGCCTGACGCCTAAAGGTGTATAACAAAGACACCCATCCATCGAGGAGCAGGTGTTGGTTTTCCTGTTACATGGAAGGAAATGCTTCTCCCTGCTTACTGACACAAGTGTCACCTCTGGCACTGCTTAAACCTTGGGACGGTTTTAGGAAAAGGTTATAGAAATTCTTGGAGGATCAGACGACCAATGACTGCCAGCCACTGTCAGAGGCTGTATGCCTCTAAATATGAGTTGCTGGGAATTGCAGGAGAGGACAGCACTGTTGCACCTGGGTCCTGCTTGCAGGTTTCCAATAGCTAACTGGTTGGTCCATGTGAAAACAGGATGCCTAAGTCCATGTTCATGACTTTGCTCCACCATACTTCAGAGAAGGTGGCTTCTGAAGTGTAGGTGGGTTCCCATGAAGCAAGACACAGTGATAACAGCAAGAACCTTTATCAAACTAACAGAACTGGACAACAGGGGCAAAGCAACTAATTATATACATTTCTGAAGGCTTGGGCCACTCCCACTCCCAACGTGATTGGCTGTCTAAACTTCCAAGCTGCGAATCATGACTCAGATTTTAAGAGCCAATGGCAGAGGCCCAAATCCTGAAATATTCTGTGATTGGCTATCATGTATCGAATCAGAACACAGGGGCTCAGAATCCTTAGTCCAGACTCAAGCTCCGGCAAACACAGACCACTAAATACATACTAGCTTTCCCCCATTTTCTTTATGGGTTGTATCCAACTCAGTCCTACTCTCAATGAAATAAATGGACTTAAACTATTCATGACTCCATTCCTTTCAGTTAGTCTACAGTGAATATGAGATAGGTGCATTCGACCCTTTGCTTCGAGTGGAAGCCATGTTTATACGGCTAGTGCCTTCCCTCTTTTAAACGCCAATCCCCACTACAAGAGCTGTAGTACATCACATAATACCCTTTTTCTTTTTTAGGATCAGCTGACTATCATAGAAGAGTAAGCTGGCCTTGTTCTCTGACTTCCTCTATGCTATTATGACTCAAACAGCATTAAAACTTGAAAGCCTCATTCTTACCTTAGTCATTTGCGAGAGCAAGAAAGACCTGTCAATTACCTTGTTACTTTAGCAGATGATATAATCATACCTGCTCTGAAAAAAGTCCCAAAGCTGTTTTCACCTCCATTGTATACCATTGCTGCTCTATGTGAATAGCACCCTTATCTTAGAATGAATTAATGTCTCTGTGTTACTTACATAAATGGCTTGGAGTGCTCTCTCAAGCCTACATTCCCAGCAAGTTTGCACTCCTATCTCAGCGGCATCTATGCTGGCTTGGTCATGTACACAGAATGGAAGATGGCAGGATCCCCAAGGATGTGCTCTATGGGGAGCTGGCCCACTGATGTCTGCAAACATGACAACGTCCACCCACCATGTAAGAATCCCTTGCAGACGACCTCAGTGCCTGGAGACAGACAGGCCATGTATCCATAGCAGTGACCAGAGGAGGAATGACCACTGGGAGGAGCGCAGAGAGAAGAAACGTCATGGTGCATCTTCAGCAGCACAACTGGACACCTTCATCTGCCCCATCTTCAACAAAATATGTCTCTCCCTTATCGGTCTCTACAGCCACAGCAGGCGCTGTAATTCTCCAATGGTTTGACCTCACTCCTGAAGGCACATTCCTGCATCGTCTCCCAAGACAGAGGGATGCCAACAAGTCAGATATAAATATTTATTGCAATATGACAAAGTATAAATATGTTACGTAAAAATAAAGGGGAGGGGGGCTCTTCCATGCCACTTTTGAAAATTGGCTCGACATGTTGCTAAGCGAAACGTCCGCTTTGAATCAAATATCCTTCTAACACTTCTTGGAAGTGTTCCTGCCGCTGAATCCGTGGAAATTTAAATCCATGCAAAACTGAGTAAATAACAAAGAGCATGCTGAGTAATTTTAAAATTTAGAGGCTATGGGAGAAGATGAAAGAAACATTATTTTGCTATTACTGTTTGAACAAGAGAATTTTGTGTGCTTCGAGCTATTTACACATTCCCCTACAATGAAAACTTTGTGTTTATATATATCGAAGGGGCTTATCTCTTCAATATACTTCACCCGCCTTCCTGCAGGATTGAAATGGAGAAAGGGTTACAGGTTATTCAAATGACAGAGCTCAGGAAACAATAGAGAAGAGAAGGAAGACACAACTGTTTTAGCCCTTTATGAGGTTTCCAGTAGCACAGTTTGTTTTCCACTATCCTCCCCACCCCCTCTTTCCACTCTGACTGCCTCTCCTTAATATCTGCGCAGGAAAAAAAGAAGCGGCGCGTCTTGCTCATGGTGATAAAAACTCCGCTGTGGCTTTTCTACGCAGGGAACCAGGAGGAAGTATTCGTTCTTTTGAAAGCAGGAGCAAGCTTGTTGGCTTTTGCTTTTTTTATTATTATTAAAGCCCAATCGACAGGAGCTAAAATGCTACAGGGGGAAATCATCATCATTAACATTTCATCTTAACCTTTACTTACCTGTTCCTGTCATATTTTTTTTAACAGCCATTTTCACACACCCTTCACTTTATTAACTTTTTGATTTGGAGAGTCGGTAGAAATTACAGGATGAAAATGTATCATTATTCATTCCGCAGAACTTTTCCGACAAAGCTAACAGAAGCGGGCTGCCTCTTCTGTGCTTTTGTTCTGTGTGAATAAGATGGAATTGAGGTCACTGTTGTCTTTACCCCTCGAATACCCTCCTTCCTCCCCCCCCCCAGTGGGTTTCAAAATACTAAAATAAAGCCACAAATGATGGTTAGCCCCAAGGAACCATAAAACAAACACATACATATATAAAAATGGCTAACAATAGAAGGAATTTATGTTGTCGTAAAATATAAGTTATGTTACTGAAATGTCATGGAGCCAACAATGGAGAAAAGCTTTCAAAGCCCCATGTCCGCAGGCAAGAATACCGCTAGACACCTGCATGAAGGTGGCGAAGCAATCATATTATCTTGAATGGTTAAAGCTCCCGATCAAAGTTCAGAGATGAATGCTGATTCTTATGTGGCCAAAAGGGCAGCATAGATGCCAAGAAGCATCAGGCCTAGCGGAATCCCAAGGTTTGCAGAAATACAAAGCGTCTGTAGAGGAGGACCTTTTCGGATTGAGCATGCTCAGTGGCCACAGAATGCTGGCAGATTGTTGCAGGGGGAAATGGAAAACTGGGCAGGTGGAGAAAATGGAATGGTGTGTTGTGGTGGAAAGGATTGCTGGCTGACTGGCAACAGGAAAACAGGAGCACTTCACACTGCAACGTTTTCTTGTTGTTCCCATTTGCTCCACCCTATTTCCTACTAGGGACTCGGGTGGCGCTGTGGTCTAAACCACAGATCGGAAGGTCGGCGGTTCGAATCCCCATGACGGGGTGAGCTCCCGTTGCTCGGTCCCTGCTCCTGCCAACCTAGCAGTTCAAAAGCACATCAAAGTGCAAGTAGATAAATAGGTACCACTCCTGCGGGAAGGTAAACGGCGTTTCTGTGTGCTGCTTTGGTTCACCAGAAGCGGCTTAGTCATGCTGGCCACATGACCCGGAAGCTGTACGCCGGCTCCCTCAGCCAATAAAGCGAGATGAGCGCTGCAACCCCAGAGTCGGCCACGACTGGACCTAATGGTCAGGGGTCCCTTTACCTTTTAAGCAAGCAATCTGAATAAAAAACATTGCTAAAAACAGTAACCTGAGGGAAATGGGGGGGGGGGGCGGGCGGCAGAAAAGTCACCTATTACAACATGGAACCAGAGAACTAGGAGGTGCTTCCAAGTGTCACCTTTAAAAACCTGGCAAGAGATAACAATGGAAAGTGACAATTGCTATGCAGAGAAACTCCCATTAACCTGAATGGCCTGGGGGGACATCTAGAGCATTTGGATAATTAGGTCACTTTAAATGGAAAGGACTATTAGAAGAGGCTGACTATGTTCACACAAACAGTGTGAAAACAAACAAGCATGTAATTAGATAAACCTAGTTGAAGCTATCTTGAAAGGCTCGGAAATGATGTGCTGGAAACTTTTCTAAAAATGGTTGCTCAGCAAAGGCTGCATTCCCAGTCATACTTACTTGAAAGAAATGGCTTGTGCTCAGGTGAGGTTTGACAAAAAATAAAATAAAATAAAATAAAAATAAAAATAAAATAAAATAAAGTAAAATAGTGCCGTGCTGTGCTGTTGTTTAAGAAAAGCAATTTTTTTAAAGGGAATACTGTCCAAAAACCAAAACACCCTTCCTTGTGACTGATTTTACTTAATGCATTTCTAATCTATCATTTATCATAACGTCCTGAGGCAGGTTACTAAGAGACTTAAAATCCAGTGACGCTTAACTCAAAGGTAATTTAAGTACATGACTAGGCATAGGACAGGAGCCTCCGTGATGTGGGAAGACACAAATGCAGGCCACTTATACTCAGATTGCCAGAGTGTACAGTTTTAATTTTCCTAAAACAAAATTTCTTGGCTGATAATGACTAGCGTGTTTGCTGTTCTTCACACCCGCTGTTGAAACATTTCCAGGCCTCTTTCACTGCACCTGTTGTGAAGAGAATTGGCTTCAGTCCAATGACTCAGACCGTACAGGAGATTATAGGTACACACATATATGCAGGTAATAATAACAACAAAGGTAGCAGATTGACTGTGTATAACATTTTCATACTGCAGCTGACAGGTTTGTGTGTGAGCAGAAGGAAGTTGTGTCCTTTCCATGGATATCAGGCAGACATGTTTAAAATGCAGCAAAGGACACAGGAAAATAGGGTGCAAGGCAGGGTTGGCCCAAGATGGCACCGCCTTCCCTGCCAGGGAAGAAGGGGTGAGTGAAGATCTATATCATGGAAAAAGGGGAGATCTTGCCACCTGAGGCGGTTGCTTCACTTTGGCTCATGGGTGGGCCGGCCCTGATGGAAGATATGAACAAGGCTGCATTTGCCCCGTGGTACAATTTTGCAGGTTAAAATAAATTGCACACGCTGTGCATGAATAAATAAAGTTTGCCTAGCTGATTATAAATGAAATATTGGATTTTCTTGGAATTCAAAATGCTGGGACAATTTTGCTGGTGAAGGAAAATAAACGAAAGGGGTTCTGGAGAATTGGGACAGCATGAAGTCATGAATTAAGCTCCTCTAGAAGGGATAGGGGACAATGCAGAACAAACACGCTCTTTATTCCTGCGCAGTAGAAGCCTCTTTTAAAGTCCCTGTTCTGACCTTTCAGAGGAAACTATTCGCACATTTATGATTTATTTTCTGCAACCATGTGGACTAGAAGAGTATTCTTCCTTTAAAGAGGGAAGTAAGAGATCCCTGCGATGCCAAATTATTTTTCCATACCAGGTTCAAGATACCCCATCTTTGGTTCTGAATATCAATCTCTCACAAGACTGGAAATGAATAAATACATTGTTTTCTTTATTTTACATTGGTCCCACAGGCGTTTTGGGGAGGGGAATTTGGTAGCTTGTACTAACATTGGCACAATGCACAGCAGAGCAGCGCAGCGATTGCCCACAGCTTGTACTTTTTGTACTCTTTCTAAGACAAATGGGCAGTGATTTTCCTTGGAATACTCCGTTTGCAGATTTGCTGCAGTGATTCTTACATGCCCTCAATACAAAGAGAAGAATGGGGGGTATTATAAAGAGAGAGAATGAAGGCAATCAGTGAAAGCATGAATTATGTTGCACAAGAGCACCACAAGTTCCACCAATTGCTAGTGAAACATATTTCTTTACACAAAGTAAAGCGACAGGGCACACAGCGCTGTGTAATTTAAAAGTTTGGTCTAGACACAATTGGCACACATAGCTTAACTATTCACAACCTAAACACCCTGACACACAGTGATTATCTACTTACTGTTAAATTCAAGACAACCACACCTACTTAACTTTGCATGGAGTATACTTGATTTGAACAAGTTCTAGGAGAAATTGAACTCCTGGATTGCTGGTAGTTCAAACTGTTCTATTATACTGGTGCATTTCCAGACACAAGCCCTATTGGATTAAACAGACAGAGGACAGTGGTCCATTGTCCTACGGCCAGTGAGAGTCCAAACAGAGGCATAAATAAAAACAGCATTTCCAAATTGTTTCTTCACATTTGTTTCAGGACTTAGACTGACTACACATATCACTTGCCGTATCCAAACAGCGTATTGGGCATCTATCCAAAACAGAGGCTCCCAAATTTATTTGGCCCACTGCCCCCTTTTCAGAAAAGAAAATTGCTCAGAGACCCCCTGGAAAGCTATCTTCTTTAAGCAAACAAACAGAAAGATGCAGTGACAAATTTGCGTCGGCGGGTTTGACCATTGGTCGGTTATATCTGGCATTTTGTGTGTTTATTTGAAAAATAAAGTAACCACGATGACTTTAACTCTATGTTACATCAGTAAGCATAATTAAACAACAGATGAAACATGTCTGAACGGTTTTTCAAAATTCTCTTCTTTCTTTATGCTTCCACCAACCTGCCCCCAACCCCCCCAATTACACCTGAGGCTACTACTGCCCCCCCGGATCATTCCAGTGCCCCCCCGGGTGATATCACCCACTTTGGAAAACACTGGTCTAAATGAAACAGGGAAAATATAGCTGCCTGGATGATGTTTGAATGATTCTTGAGAAAAGGAAGCTGGGAAAGTTGGTGTCTCAGAGAGCTGTGAAGTTTAGGGTTAATAAAATGCCTAAAATGTTTAAGTTTGTCCTTTTGCTGCACTCATAGTCACCAACATTTCTTCAACCCTTCCTTTCTCTTCCTTCCTTTCTAACAATGTAATCCTGGGCTGGATCTAGACACATCAAAAAAGTGATTCAGTTAAACGCGTTGTAAACTTCATAAAGGGAAAGCCCATTGGCAAAAGGCAGGACTCCACAGTGCCATCTGGTGTCACAGTGTTATAATGCATATACTGTAAAGCATTTCCCCCCCTCTACCAATGTAGCTGAGTCCCTAAACACAGGAAGGTGATGCAAGTTACACCATCTTCAGTTAAGCCAACGTGAAGTATGTTCATTCAGGAAGCTCTGGTGTGGGAAGGTTCAGGGTGGCAGGAGAGGTTATATTGTTTATTAATATCCTTCCTAACTTGTGCTAGCAAGTTCCTTTTCTTAGCAGAGTTACATTCCCCTTTTTACATGTACAGCAGATAGCTGGTTGCAGGTTCGTGTGAGCCTCTCATTATTATACAATAATAATGTCTCAGACTGAATTGTACTTTCCTGCAACTTGCAAGCGTGTCAGACATACACAGGGGCTGCTCCTGTCACCTCCAAAGAAAACCACGCAGCACAGATGTCCAAGGTTGTAAAGACTGCGGAGAGAATAACTGGGTGCACTCTTCCCACTTTGGATCAAATCTATGCTTCCAGGTGTCATAAGAAAACTGCAGAGATAGTGCAGAGACAGTGCAGGACCCCATAAATGATCTCTTTCAGCTTCTGCCTTCTTTATAACAGGGTTATAAAGACTAGGACTAGCCGCCTGAGAAACAGTTTCTATCCAAATGCGATTTTGGTTTTAAACGCAGTGTAAGGTAGTCTCTGTGGGTGTATATTGTATTTAATTATGGGGCATCAGAGTTTTTAGGGGGTTAACCAGGCTGGCATAGCTGGGATAGCAGGCTTGTTGGTTTTCGAATGTCTGATGTAGATCTTTTCAATGTTGTTGTTCTGTATGGGACAATGACAATAAAGATTTTTGTATTGTATCGTATCGGGTAGATCCAAAAGGACTGCTCTTGGGGGTTTCTGGGAGCTGTGGTCCACAGACAGTGGCGAGAGCTACCGCATGCTGACCTCCAGGGGTGGAAATATGGGCTCCTCGGCTGCTGTCACCCCTGAATAAATGAGAGCTAGAGCTGACAGTTGTGAAAGTTTGGTCTTTTATTGAGCACACTTTGAAATGAGGCTCCCCTCTGGTCAAGGGGTGGTTGAGAGGTCTCAGTCACAGGGTGGCCTCTCTGCATTAGGGGGATCCATAGTGGGCATAGAAATTTGTTGCCTTGTGGCCACAGAACAAAAGAGGGGGTGACATGTCAGTACCACAGAACTGTCAATAGAGCTGCTTGTTTGCCTTAAATGTTCCACTGCGAACTTCAGTGCTTTCGAAACTGGTGACCACAAAAGCACATCTTGGCCAAACTCACACTTCAACATCCACAATTATTTTAGTTTGCAGGCATCAGATTGTAGACAGGGACTAATAAGACAGCTGAATGTGTTCCTGTTTGCCCCTTCCCCTTGACACTCATAATATACTATGTACAGTGGCATTTTAAAATGCTTACGGAACATTCCTATGCAGGTATTTACTTGGGCATGAGTGCTGTTAGTTTCATTGAGGCTTAACTTCTGAGTATACATGCAGAAGATTCACTGTTAACATAAACTGATTTTTCACATGTGAGATTCTGAAAATAGCATGGATGTATATAGATGATACATCTTGCTTTTCTGAAGGGGTGAGACAACCTGCTTTCCTGCTGTCAAAACACAATGAAGATATTTTTTTATTACAGCCTTTCAAGAATCTACATTGACAGCCAAGACTAGAACGTGTCCTTAACAAATACTGGAATGAAGGCGTCTATGTGCCTCTTTTTTATTTTTAGTTTGCTATTGTTCAAAAGTGTGATCTAGACAAGAGGGCCATATTTTATCCAAGCCCATCACAATACAGCAACAACAAGGCACTTCAATTACTGCCGCAACAAGCTACCAATCCAACTTTATCAATCCAATTTTTCATCCTCTTTCTCTGACTCGACATTTGTTCTATATGTCAGAGTAATCTCATCAACCTCAACCCACTTTAGGGTAATCAATCTCAGTTACGATATTCAAACGTAATGAAAAGAGAAAGCTCCCAACACAAAGAGCTAATAGCTACAGTCACGATTCTGGGACATACAGTCACTGCTTTTGCCATCCGCACTGTGCCAGTTCATCAAGCTTAGCCGAGCTGGAGATGCATGTAACCCCAACAAATCCTCAGTATCAGCTCTAGCTCACATCAAGGATGAAGATGCTTGGTGGAGCACCTTTGAAGGTGTCCCCTATTTTTATTGCAAGGTAAGCAAGGGTGGCTTTTTCGAGCGCAATGCTTGGATGCCTTTGGCTACAATCCTGTCTTGCCCTTAAATATCCCAGGTGATCATGGGACGCCACTGAACCTTAGGGCAGAATGAAGCGTTACAACATTTTAGATCATTGTTTCCTTCCTAGAAGTGACATTAATGTAAAACGTAAGTGGCTCTCAGAGAACCACCTCAGGGCAGTACATAAAAACACAGGAGTTTTAAATGTTGCTAAGGTGAAGCCATCGCCATTCGCTGCTAATTGCTGAGAGCTGTAGCGCCTTTGGCTTCCTGGTAGCCTTGTGGTATTAGCAAAGTCAACAAAAGGGATGCATCAAGGGGGAGGACATTGAACGGGGCCCCAGGCACATCCCACTGAACCAATTTATGTGGGTCTCCTGGGGGAAGCAAGGGGCTGGTAGGCAGTGAAGTGGAGGAGGTGATCTGAGCTGCATGTAGAATCTGCATGCAGGTAGGATCTGCAGGGGTGAAGAGTGGGGAGAGAAGCAGTCTCATGCCTGGCCTCTCGTCAGGCATTGGGGAGACTGGCATAGTGGATCCAATCGGCATATTAATCCAGGGGGAAAGAGCTGGTCATTAGCCTCTTACAGCAGCTGCTGTCATCAATGGTGACACAAGTCCCCTCCACGCTGATCCCCTCAGCCAGAAGAGATTCTGGGTGGCTGGGTGAGGGGGCCTATCACTAGCTAAGCTGTTGTGGAAATTAGATTTAATCCCCATTTGCAAAGCCCTGGGTCATTTGACCCTTTAGTTCAGGCATAGGCAAATTCGCCCCCCCCAGATGTTTTGGGACCACGATCCCCATCATCCCTGACCACTGGTCCTGTGAGCTAGGGATCATGGGAGTTGTAGTCCCAAAACATCTGGAGGTCCGAGTTTGCCTATGCCTGCTTTAGTTCTCTTTTCCTTCCTTTAAAAACGCTGCTAGCCACTGTCCTTTCAAGAGCATACAACTTTTACTTAGGCTGGATCTAGACACATCCAGGAAGTGCTTCAGAAAAATGCGTTGTAACCTTTATAATGAGAAATCATGTTGGCAAAAATGCAACTCCACAGCGCCATCTGATGCCACAGTGTTATATCACATATGAAACGCATATAAAATGCTTTTTCCTTTACTAGTCTGAGTCCTTAGTGTACTTGCAGGTGGCACTGTGGTCTAAACCACTGAGCCTCTTGGGCTTGCCAATTGGAAGGTTGGCAGTTTGAATCCCTGTGACGGGGTGAGCTCCTGTTGCTCTGTCCCAGCTCCTGCCAACCTAGCAGTTCGAAAGCATGCCAGTGCACTGCTTGAAAGATTGGCTACTTCTTGAGAACACAGACATTTTGGACTTAGAAGGTTTCAATAATGTTTTTGGGTGGCATGCATATTTGTGGTACGACAAGGTTAAAGCACATAAAGCATTTAAAAACCATATTGTCAGGAAAGCATTGTTTAATGTCTGGATAAGATACAAAGACTTACTGGAAATTAAAACCCCAAGGTGGTTGTCACCAATTGAAGCGAAGGCTCAGAAAAAGCTCAATATGGAGGCCAATTGGCCGAAATATTGGGAAATATTGGAACAAGAAGGAGACAAATTGAAATTGCAGAGTTTTGAGAAATTAAAAAATAAAGTGCGAGACTGGCTACATTATTATCAAATAAGAGAGGCCTACAATTTGGACAAAAAAATTGGCTTCCAGGTGGAAAAATCAAAATTGGAAACAGAACTGTTAGATCCCAAAACTAA
Source organism: Podarcis raffonei (assembly GCF_027172205.1). Classification (NCBI taxonomy): domain Eukaryota; kingdom Metazoa; phylum Chordata; class Lepidosauria; order Squamata; family Lacertidae; genus Podarcis; species Podarcis raffonei. The sequence continues at coordinate 68,360,958 of NC_070608.1, forward strand.
GATACTTTCAAGAATGTATAACTTGCTGTTAAAATGGAACACGCAGGATGAAACGGTTAAATCTACAATGATTAAATGGGCACAAGATGTTGGTCATAATATTATGTTTGCTGACTGGGAACAGTTGTGGACCACCGGTATGAAATATACGGCATGTAATGCCTTGAGAGAGAATATTATGAAAATGATATATAGGTGGTACATGACACCAGTCAAGCTTGCGAAAATTTATCATTTGCCTGATAATAAATGTTGGAAATGTAAAGAAACTGAAGGTACATTCTTTCACCTTTGGTGGACGTGCCCAAAGATTAAGGCTTTCTGGGAGATGATCTATAATGAAATGAAAAAGGTATTTAAATATACCTTCCTGAAGAAACCAGAGGCCTTTCTCCTGGGCATAGTCGGCCAATTGGTGCCAAAGAAGGACAGAACTTTCTTTATGTACGCAACAACAGCAGCAAGAATACTGATCGCAAAGTATTGGAAGACACAAGATTTACCCACCCTGGAAGAGTGGCAGATGAAGGTGATGGATTATATGGAACTGGCGGAAATGACTGGCAGAATCTGAGACCAGGGAGAAGAGTTGGTGGAAGAAGAATGGAAGAAATTTAAAGACTATCTGCAGAAATACTGTAAAATTAATGAATGTTAAAATGATGTTGGATTGAAAATAAGTGGCATTAGCAACAAAGTTAATAAGAATATGCAAAAATGAATTGATAATGGATGAAAATATAGAGTTAAAAAAATGTTAAGATATAGAGTTAAGATATATGAAAGAGGGTAAGGATTTGCTGACTTGATTATGTAAATGGGAATACAAAAAGGGGAGGTGTGAGGAGGTCAAAGAAACAAGCAAAGGAGTTTAAAAGTTATGAAAAACGGATTTGTTTTTAAATTTTTCTTATTTTTCTTATTTTTCTGTTTTTTGTATGTTGTATTTTTTATTCTTATTCTTTTTTTTTCTTTTATGTATTTTTGTATTCATGCTTTTGTAAAACTTTAATAAATATTTCTTAAAAAAAAAAGAAAGCATGCCAGTGCAAGTAGATAAATAGGTACTGCTGCGGCGGGAAGGTAAACAGTGTTTCCATGCACTCTGGCACTTGTCACAGTCCTCCATGCACCAGTAGCAGTTTAGTCCTGCTGGCCACATGACCTGGAAAACTCTCTGTGGACAAACACCGGCTCCTTTGGCCTGAAAAGTGAGATGAGTACTGCAACCTCATAGTCTCCTTTGACTGGATGTAGCCATCCAGGGGTCCTTTATTTATTTATTTATTTATTTATTTATTTATTTATTTATTTATTTATTTTTTACCTACTTGCAGTTGCTGATTAAATATACAATGCTGGTGAATGTTTCTTAAGTTGCCAATATGTTTTACATAGATGAGGTAAAGGTAAAGGTAAAGGGCCCCTGGACAGTTAAGTCCAGTCAAAGGTGACTATGGGGTTGCGACGCTCATCCCGTTTTCAGGCCGAGGGAGTCGGTGTTTGTCCACAGACAGTTCTCTGCGTCATGTGGCCAGCATGACTAAATCGCTTCTGGCGCACGGAGGACCGTGATGAGTGCCATGAAACCGTTACAGACTAAATAACATTTACAGACTGATGGATACTCTGACTCAGACAGCAGCACAACACAACAGACCTGCTGCTCTAACGGTTAAGACTCAGAAGACTGTTAATAACTGAACCAACTGAAATAACGGCCGCAGAACGTATGACATTACAGGATTCTACAGCCCTTTCAAATGTTAACCCTTTACATATGCATTTTGGATGCTAAGATCCCACAGCTCTGCCCCAGCATATGGTCTCCACAGTTATGTCATTGTAGCATATTCTGAAATAAGTCATATGCCCAAAGATTCAGTCAAAGAAAAATTAAGTAAAAACATAAATCTTTTTTCCCTTTGTTAATTAGGGATGTTTCTGTTTATGGATTACATCAACAATCCTTACAGACCGATAAAAAATAATGCAGTTAAATATATATATATGCTTATATGCATGTTAATGGAGAGCATCTACGTTATGTCCTCGCCCTGTCTTGTCTCAAAGGCATCATCTTGCCTTTGCCTTGGATGGTTAGCTGACAGTGGCTGACTGTCTAGGGCGGGCTATGTTTGCAGGACAAGTTGTCACTTTCTAGTCACATGGACAAGAGAACATCCGGGCCTTTTGAGTCTCAGGAAAAGGAGGTGCAGAAGTCAAACTCTCCACTCATTCTAATGCAATCAGGACAACAGATTGCCACTCATTAATTGATAGCTGAGAGCTGTGAGTGTCATCTTCCAACACATCCACCCAATGTCAACTATTCTCTAGTTTTCCAGAGCTGGATTTATGTATAAGCTAAACAAGCTATAGCTTAGGGCCCCACTCTCTTGGGGGCCCCTAAAAATGTAAAGAAAAAAAACCCTGGATGTACATTTCCAAAATATAAGATAAAAAACAAATAAAATAAAACCTACATACAGCCACAGTGTTTTGTGTTGTGTAGGCTCCTATTTGATATGTGCAAATGGCTTTAGATACCTATTAGGTCCATAAATTACCATATAGCATATATTCAACACAAAAAACAGCGACAATTTGTTGTTGACAAAGAACAGCTGGACATACAAAGGGCCCCATTACCTTCAGTAGCTTAGGGCCTCATCAAACCTAAATCCGGCCCTGACCTTCTCTATAATACACAGAGAAGGTCACCTGTCCTCTTTGTTCACCCAGAAATTCCCATTCAGTTGCCAGACTGATTTTGTTTTCTAGGACTTTAAATGGAAATCTGATCTTTCTGCTTTTGCACAGTCCTGCCTAGTAAAGTTTCTCAACAGTCTCAGAATTTCAGTTTCACCCCTGAGTTTAGATTATATCCTGGCATTGAGAATCTCTTCTCCTGCTCTCTTTGAAATGCTTCTCCTCAGACTAAGATCAGTATTCACCTTCACTTTTTCACTTTCTTCTCTCCCTCTTGATCAGATCTCGCCTTCCTCTTCTTCTGGGACAGCCTTCGACAACAGACTTGAAATCTACCTTTTATTTTTCTTTTATCAATAAAATCCTTTTCTCTGAAAAGTTCTCATCTCGCCTCTTTCCTCTTGGTATGTTGAGTGCTCCCCACTGCCAATACTCCTACACCAAAGCTGACCCATGCCTTGTTCCTGCTTATTTGGACAAACTTGCTCATTTCTGTGCCAGCTCTATGAGATTGACAGGATCCTGTCCTCTAGCAGAACAGAGTGATGGGTATAGCAATTACCCTGCAGTCCTTTGTATTCTGGAAGGATATACTCACTGAACATCAAAGCAGGTTTCAGACACATATAGAGCTATATGTTGTCTATGCTCTGGGAACCTCTAGGTTAGATTATTATGATGTGTTATACATTCGGACTTCAGCTGCTGCAGAATTTGGCGGACAGGATGCTCATTGGGGTAAGACGTTTTCAGCATATAACGTCAATCTTGACTCGGCTGCACTGGCTGTCAATTGGTTTCAGGGTCCAATTCAAAATGCTGGTTTTGATCTATAAAGTCTTAAATAGCTCAGGACTGCAATAGCTCAAAAACCACCTCTCCGCATATAAAGTGACCCAGACTCTGCAATCATCATCTGCAGCCCTTCTTTATGTGCCTGTTTTGCAAGAGGTCCGAAGGGTGACAACGTAAGAACAGGCCTTTTCTGCAGTGGCTCCCCGTTTGTGGAATGCTCTCCCCAGAGAGGCTTGCCTGGCACCTTCATTAAACATATTTAGGCATCAGATGAAAATGCTGCTTTTCAACCAGGCCTTGGGCTGATTAACAGTCTAATAATAATAATAATAATAATAATAATAATAATAATAATAATATTTAAACCCCACCCATCTGGCTGGGTTTCTCCAGCCACTCTGGGCGGCTTCCAACAGAATATTAAAATACAATAACCTATTAAACATTGAAAGCTTCCCTAAACAGGCTGCCTTCAGATGCCTTCTAAAAATCTGGTAGTTGTTTTTCTCTTTGACATCTGGTGGGAGGGCGTTCCACAGGGTGGGCGCCACTACCGAGAAGGCCCTCTGCCTGGTTCCCTGTAACTTGGCTTCGCAGTGAGGGAACCGCCAGAAGGCCCTCGGCACTGGACCTCAGTGTCTGGGCAGAACGATGGGGGTGGAGATGTCCTATGTCCTGTTTGTGGGAGTAGGGAGAGTTCTTGGGTTTGTTTTGCTTTGTTTCTTGACTTTATTATGCACTTTGTGGTTTTATTCTCTGCTTGATCTTCGGATGAAGGGTGGTATACGATTTTGATGAATAAAGAAATAATGAAATAAAATACGTCCTGAACAAATACGGTAACACTCAACTTTCCACTTGCTAAGCAGATCCTCTCCATAGGCATAAGTTCTTATTTACATCTATTCCTCTGGGGCCAATCATTCTGGCAGCGGGAGAGCTGAGAAGCAGAGCTTACTCCATTGTCTCTGCTGTGACAGACTAGCTCCATCAGGCCTCCTTTCCCTCAGCTGTCCCCTCTGGGACAGCCATCCCATCAGACTGCCTCAGTGGCAGAGATGGAAAGCACGGCTTATTTCGCCAGCCTTGCTGAAGGCCCAGCTTCATCAATAAACACACGAGACGTAACCGGCTGTGTTCTTAGGTAAATAAGGTATACTATTCATTGTATCCAATTCATTGTATCCAATTGTAAATTTCAACAGAAGTAACTCATAAAGTTCAACAAACGAACAAAGCAGAAGACCCATTGAATCAGATCATTCTCTAGTCAGTTCATGCACAAGGTCCATCCGTGTAAAGGTGTCTATTCCACCTGTCTGTTCATAAAGTCCAAACAATCCACATGAAAAGTTGTTACAGTTCCACAAAATCCTTTCACAGAGTCTAGACAAGGATTTCCGGAATATTGGCCTTGTTTCGCCGTCGTGGGTGTCATCAGTAGTTAAAGCACTAAGTATTGCAAATAAATACAATATCATGATCTCACACATTTTACAGCAAAAATATCAAACAATAAATAACTGTATATACCATATGTGATATTACAAGACAGTGGATCTTATGGCATAGTACAGTAGTATCTCGGGTTACAGACGCTTCAGGTTACAGATGCTCCAGGTTACAGACTCCGCTAATCCAGAAATAGTACCTTGGGTTAAGAACTTTGCTTCAGGATGAGAACAGAAACCACGTGGCGGCAGCTGGAGGCCCCATTAGCTAAAGTGGTGCTTCAGGTTAAGAGCAGTTTCAGGTTAAGAACGGACCTCCAGAATGAATTAAGTACCGTATTTTTCACTCTATAAGACACATTTTTTCCCTTCTAAAAAGGGAAAATGTGTGTGTGTCTTATGGAGCGAATGCAGGCTGCGCGGCTAAGCCAGAAGCCAGAACAGGGAGAGGGAGCGCTGTGCAACGCTCTGTCTTGCTGTTCTAGCTTCTGCCTTAGCTGCACAAAGCCTCTGCAGGGTAGCGGGATGAAGGCACCCCGCTGTCCTGCGGAGGCTTCACAGGCTGTCCCAGAAGCCAGAACAGAGAGACGGAGCGCTGCGCAGCGCTCCGTCTCGCTATTCTAGCTTCGGGGTTAGCTGCGCAAAGCCTCCCCAGGGCAGCGGGGTGCCTTCATCCCGCTGCCCTCCAGAGGCTTCATGGGCTGTCCCAGAAGCCTCCACAGGGTAGCGGGATGAAGGCTCCCCCTGCCCTGCGGAGGCTTTGCGCAAAGCTAGACCAGCTATCCCAGCGGCTATTCCAGAAGCCAGAACAGCAAGAGGGATCTGGCTTCTGAGATAGCCTCTCGCTGTTCTGGCTTCTGGGATTCATAATCCCCCCCTTATTTCCTCCCCCCCCCCAAACTAGGTGCGTCCTATCACCTGGTGCATCCTATAGAGCGAAAAATATGGTACTTAACCCGAGGTACCACTGTAGTAGCTGTGGTAAGCAGCAACTGTTACAAAGTAGGGTTATATGGACAAGCACAGTATTGATTGGGTTACAGGTGTTGGCAATCCACAGATACAGGATACAGAATATCTTTCTTAAATTGACCCATATGGCACAGCAAAAATAAAACAAACTTTTAATCCATGTTCAGATGATATACATGTAAACATTAATACAAACTCATACATTAATGTAAACAATGTTTGGATCTAAAGTACAGTGGTACCTCGGGTTACATACGCTTCAGGTTACAGACTTTGCTACCCCAGAAATATTACCTCAGGTTAAGAACTTTGCTTCAGGATAAGAACAGAAATCGTGCTCTGGCGGCACGGCGGCAGCAGGAGGCCCCATTAGCTAAAGTGGTGCCTCAGGTTAAGAACACTTTCAGGTTAAGAACGGACCTCCGGAACGAATTAAGTACTTAACCCGAGGTACCACTGTAATAGCAATCCATAGATGCACAATTAAGTACTCAAAATAATCCACTTGGCCCACAGAAGTGAAACAAACTTAGTCCATGCTCAGGTGTTCTACATGTAAACATTAGTACAAATTGACAAAAAACAGCTCCATCAAGCACCTCCTGTCCCTGAACTGTGCCAGCTGGCCATCACTGGGAACAGCTGATAAGAATGGGCCTTTTCTGTGGTGGTTGTATGAGTTTTGATTTTCCTCTTCCCTCCCTGTCCCAATCGTTTTGAACGCCCAGTCTTCCGGACTTCTAATCTTAGCAGAGGAACTACGCGGCTGCCTGAGCTATGGCGAACCTGGTTATTGTGATGAAATGGCGTCCGCTGCTAATGATTGCTGCCATGGTCTCAGCACCATTGCCTCTCTCTGACATCTCTCTCATCTGAACTGAGCGCGCTGACTGACAGCTCGCATCGGTCAGAGGGACACGGCGCCAAACACATGCCTCCGAGTCCATGCCCCCACCGTGTCGATGCCAGGACATTGCTTGCAAGACATGTGAAACTGCTGAGGATCCATTACTGAACTTTCACAAAAGTGAGACTTCTTGGTGATATAATTAAAAGCAGGTTTTTGTAGTAGTGCATCATTCTGGAGTAGCAGTTGAATAATGACGTCTTGTGGAAGCAAGGGTGGGGGAGGGAAACAACCCTGAAAAAACAGCAACAATATCACTATAAACGGTAACGTATCTTTGGGAAGCATGGGATAATATATACATGCAGTTGTTTTTTGGTTTGCAGTCACATTAAAAAAAATAATTTTGGACATTTTGTTGCCGGGGTGGAGGGGGGATGCAGCAAATAGACCTTCATCACCATGCCAGGAATCTAAGACTTTAATATTCAGTGCTCTGTACCATTCAGATGTCAGTTTCTTCTCCCCAAAATATGCATCCTAAAGCCTGGTTTACCTTACCTAGTTCCGTCCTAAGAGATCTCTTATACTATAGACCTAAGCATTTGTGTCTTAGATATTTGCCTGCAAAGTTGGAATAATATTATAGTGTGTGTGTCTATGTATTTCTTCTGGATGCCAACCTCTTACGGGGGGAAAGGAAGGTATGTTGTGAATAAATATGCATTGCTTGAAAACTATAGATTTTGCTTGTGAAGAATTTTGCAAGGAAAAAAAATTCAGAGCAAAAGTTGAGTACACAGATACACACAACGGATGCACATACATGCACACAAATCATTTCTTCTTTCTTACTTTTTTTTTGGCTGAGGATGCCTGACTGACTTTGTAGATTCACCGCAGCAGGTTTATAAATGATTAATGAAAGGATGGAGGAGAAAAATGTTCAATGGAGATAAAAAATCAACAACAGAACACTGCAAGATCACTGGGACAAAGCTATTTGTCTCCTGCTATAGATGAAAATATTATCAGTCAAGACTCAGGTAAATAAGTGATATAGTGTAAAACATCTTGTAACTTTTATACAGAGTGAAACAGATCGATGGCACAACAGTTCGTTGTTATTTTGGGAATTGTGTACCATCAAATCCAGTAAAATTATATGGGAAAAGAATCAGCTATTCAGGAAGAAAAAATTGGCAGCCCAACACAATGAAAACGATTCCCTAGTACTATAAATCATATAGGGACACACACACACACACACACACACACACGTTTAAATAGCATTTACAGTTTCTTAAATGGCTTTTCTTTCTCTCTTTCATGTAATTCTCAAAATTTGTTTCCGTCTCCCAAATAATGACGCATCATTGCACTTTCATCTAAACTTTTGCTTATAATCAAGTTCTCAACAAAAACAGTGAAGAGGTGGAAGTCTTGAAGTGAAATCATACTTTCCTTGGTACCATCAGGTATAGTTTAAGACAAAACTGATCCATTTTCTTCCATTTAAAACAAAATTGATCCATTTTTCTTCAGTCACATAAGTGTGGTATGGATTGTTTAGAATTCATTTTTCTGAATACAAGTAAGGGAAAAGCCAGAATCTCACCCCTTAGCACCCATTGGCTCAATCTACAATTTGTGCTTGGCATAATGTCAAGCCACCTAAGGTTCTAACCATTATGATTAGTATTTATTTTTGTCTCAGACAATAATTATTGACCCACTGAAGAAGACTAAATGTCAACTAGCGCCTGGCCACTATGTTTTTAGGAGCACTCAATTTTAATTGGCAGTGGCTTATAAGTGATAAAGAAGTGCTTTCCTTATATACTGATTTATAGTGTTCATTTAATATAATGGAATATTAAAAATCTGTGTTCTTAACTGAATATCTTACCCTAACTCCATTCTTTATAAGTTTCAAATTCATCTAATGAACCCCATCAATGGACGTTGTGGGAGGATGTGCAGCCAAAATCACAAATACACTATTGCTAGACAGTCACAAACTGGGGTAATGGCACCATGGAGTTTCAGAACCTGTATGGAGGGGACTCTATGATGTCATACCCGCAAACCTGATGGCAGAAAGACAGTAGGTTAATCCTTACCTCTTCCTTCCTTTCACTGCTCAGTCTTTTCCCTACCTGCGATGGGGGAAGATGTTTCTTTGCTCTCCTCCAGAGAGCAATCTCTATTTGATACATGCAATGTTTAAGGATTATTGCCTGCCTGATTTTCATCCCTGTATCTGTTAAATCCTGGCAAGACTTTGAAAAGTGAGTAAACCTTGGGTTTTCTTGTTTACTAAGCAGTCTGAGAGAGGGAAAATATTAACGGGGGAAGATAATCCATGTCTGCCTAAAGCATCCTTGGATATCATAATTGTTCTAGAAAGTTATGCAACCTTTTAACTTTGCTGAAGTTGATATTTCCATTCTCACACAAGTGAGAAAGAGGGAGGATAATTACTAAATAATATATCCTCTCCTACTCCTCTAAATCCATCCAGCAGAGGTCCTATGGAAGGACTTCTATTTGTGCAAAAGGGCTACCCCCTTCTCCTCCCTTCCCCCAAAACTGGCTGAGTACGGGGGTTCAGAGAGCAGTAAGTGGAACAGCATACACGAGGAGGTCCATTATTTCATCCAGTAAGTTGTCAATAGTAGATAACCCATAAATTAGTTTTAAAATGAAGGAAGTTAATGCTGGAAGTTTCCACACAAAGGGGCTTCCCCCACCCTGTTTGGCAATTTGTGACTTATTTTTGTTTATAGAACGGCATTCCATTTCTTTTTTATTTCATTTTCCATGTCACTGCATAGAAACTAATTTCCCCTCTGTTAACTTTCTATAACTGTAGCCTTTTATGCTGACTTTCTTCCTCTCAGAAGATAGAGTAAATTCTGGTTTGGGTATTTCACTGTTGGTCGCAGTTGTGACCTTGAGCCCTCGTGTAATACCCATTTCTAAAGTGTGTTTGTGTGTGGTTTTTTTTTTTTTTTAATAAGAGTAGCATGGCTTCTTAAATAGCTTCTGTTTTACTGAGGTCTTCATCCTTTTAACCTCACTATTTAAAACTGTCTAGGTTTCTTTTGAAATAGTACAATGAATCCCAGGTTCACGCCTGATATATGGTCTTTACCTTCAAAGTATGAACAAGACACACTCCAACATTTGACAAGAGGAAAAAATAGGCACACTTAATTGAAGCAACATCAATTGTTCTCAAACTTTTTACCTTAACAGAATCCTCAGTATGTCATCTGCCATGCAACCCTTATGCACTCAAGAGGTTTCTGGGACATATTTTAGGGAACATATCATGTTTAAAGCTTCAACTTGCCTAGTTTGAAAACTGTGACCTAGAACACACATTCTCCCACAGTTTAACTTTGCAAGTGTGTGTGTGTTGGGGGGGGGAGCTGTTTTTCAAGGAAGCTTTCCCACTGAGAAACCTCTGAGCAGCTTCTGCTGAATGTTAGGGTTCATCCCCAGAACATTTCAACTGTCAAGCGTTCAAAGGGTTTGTGTGTGATTCAGTGACAACAATTTGTTTCCAACTTGGGTTCTTTTTCTCGGCTGGAGTATGGAAGGCGGTGAGGCTGTCCACACAAGGGCAATGATGTATACAGGGGTTGCTGTTTCTGTGCATAGCTGCCAAACGTCCCTTATTTGGTGGGACAGTCCCTTATCCCAGCGCCATGTCCCACTGTGGTCCCTTATTGATGATGTCCCTTAAATAAGCTACTGAAGGTAATGAGGCCCTTTCTATGTCCAGCTGTCCTTTGTCAACAACAAATTGTTGCTGTTTTTTGTGTTGAATATATGCTATATGGTAATTTATGGACCTAATAGGTATCTAAAGCCATTTGCATGCAACAAAATATGTATTTTAGCAAAGTAATTGTTGATCCCTTATTTTGGCTGCTGATCCCTTATTTTCAAGGCTGCTGGTCCCTTATTTTCAAATCTGTAAGTTGACAGCTATGTTTCTGTGTGTTCATTTGGGCACCTTTGTTGTAAACAAAATTTGCCCTTCTTCCCTTATGGGGTATCCAAGAACCCGTATAGAGTCCTTAAGTGGGTTCCCTATCGGTAGGAGAAAATAACAGAGGCCAACCAGAGAATATTGAGAAGCAAAGCAGCTAGTAAGCCTGATCTTCATTAAAGCTGTTGCAACAGGGTGCTCCCCTCATACGCAGGAGGACCCAGAACAAAGGTGTGCCCACCCTTATATAGACATTTTAAATTGCCCGCCCTGGAGTCCAAAACCACCCCCAGAAACATCATACATACATCACAGAAGGGGTGTAGCCCAAGACCACCCCCCACAAACATCATACCTACATCACAGAAAAGGTGGTCTACAACAGAAATTTGAATGTTGTTGTTTTTCCTGTCTGCCAGGTTATCTGATAATGCCTTATCTGATTGCCTTTCCTGGTAGTCCGGCCATTCCTTTGAAATGGTGATTACCCACTTCCTGAGACAATGGGGAGGTTCCCTCTCCCTACTTGCAGAGAAACATTTGGTCAGTTTGGGAGTCAAAATGGTTTCAGGGCTGTATTCCTGTGCTGCTCCAGACATGTGGTTTATATATTTATGTACGTGTTTGCTTGGTACATTTATTACATATCTAAGACCTTAGATATGCAGATGACACAACCTTGATGGCAGAAAGTGAGGAGGAATTAAAGAACCTTTTATTGAGGGTGAAAGAGGAGAGCGCAAAATATGGTCTGAAACTCAACATCAAAAAAATGAAGATCATGGCCACTGGTCCCATCACCTCCTGGCAAATAGAAGGGGAAAGTGAAAGCTAGACCATAAAGAAGGCTGATTGCCAAAGAATTGATGCTTTTGAATTATGCTACTGGAGGAGACTCTTGAGAGTCCCATGGACTGCAAGAAGATCAAACCTATCCATTCTGAAGGAAATCAGCCCTGAGTGCTCACTGGAAGGACAGATCCTAAAGCTGAGGCTCCAATCCTTTGGCCACCTCATGAGAAGAGAAGACTCCCTGGAAAAGACCCTGGTGTTGGGAAAGATTGAGGGCACAAGGAGAAGGGGACGACAGAGGACGAGATGGTTGGATAGTGTTCTCAAAGCTACCAGCATGAGTTTGACCAAACTGCGGGAGGCAGTGGAAGACAGGAGTGCCTGGCGTGCTCTGGTCCATGGGATCACGAAGAGTCGGACATGACTAAACGACTAAACAACAACAACAAGACCTTAGAATTCTTATAACACCTTCGTACAAACACGAGCACTTTCAATTCCATGCCTCTGAAATCTATCTCAATGTTTCCCATCTACACTAGTGGGTGATGTTTGCTGCAATGCCTTTGCCCTGTGTACTGTTATCCTCTCCCCTCAGAAATTCGCTGCCCACCAAATTTCCAGAAACCTGAGGTCTAGTTTGGGCATGCATGCAGATATTTGTTTATCTGTGTGCATGCAACTCCCCCCCCCCCAAAAAAAATCACACACACATTTTTCCATCTACCAGATTTGCACCAAAGAGCTGTCAAATTAATAATATAAAACAAATCTGTGTCACTACAAGAAGTTAGGAAACCTAAAGTCATTGTAGGCATACACAAACATTTATCTACTTGTCCATGTGCACCTTTAAAAAGTATTATTATTATTATTATTGACATACAAGGTTTTTTTGTATACCAGATATGCACAAAAGAACAGTCAAAGACAAAAAAGGGTTGTTGTTTGAAGCTAGATAAGGATTTCCTCTCCCACCTTCTGTAGCTTTCAGTTATCTGATTATCTGTCCATTATCTAAACTGGGAATTGCCAGGTGTAGCACACCTTGGTGCTAAGTGCCAGTAGCTCCTATAGATCCCCTCAGAAATCCAGAATGTTAGGAGACTGGTATTCCTGCTCAGTTCCCATTTTTCAGTGGCTCAGCCTTATCCTGCTCTGGTCAGACCTCACCTGGAGTACTGTGTCCAGTTCTGGGCGCCACAGTTCAAGAAGGACACTGACAAACTGGAACGTGTCCAGAGGAGGGCAACCAAAATGGTCAAAGGCCTGGAAACGATGCCTTATGAGGAACAGCTAAGGGAGCTGGGTATGTTTAGCCTGGAGAAAAGGAGGTTAAGGGGTGATATGATAGCCATGTTCAAATATATAAAAGGATGTCACATAGAGGAGGGAGAAAGGTTGTTTTCTGCTGCTCCAGAGAAGCGGACACGGAGCAATGGATCCAAACTGCAGGAAAGAAGATTCCACCTAAACATTAGGAAGAACTTCCTGACAGTAAGAGCTGTTCGACAGTGGAATTTGCTGCCAAGGAGTGTGGTGGAGTCTCCTTCTTTGGAGGTCTTTAAGCAGAGGCTTGACAACCATATGTCAGGAGTGCTCTGATGGTGTTTCCTGCTTGGCAGGGGGTTGGACTTGATGGCCCTTGTGGTCTCTTCCGATTCTATGATTCTATGATCCAGTTTGTTGGAGTGGGGTCAATGGATTGCTACTCTCCTCACAAATTAAAAATAAACTTTTACTTTTAAGTCTTTGTAAAATCCACTTTCTATAAATTCAAGTGTCATTTAAATGACACATTTCCAGCAATATATTGAAAATGTATAAAAATCCAAATGCCATTTAAATTGCACATCCCTCACTTTAATAACAGACATAACTGAATGAATGTATTTGGGATTTTATTTTGGAAATACCTTATGGAGTGAATACAGGCTTTGTATTTAGAATGCTTCTTGGTCTCTCTCTCTCCCCCCCCCTCACACACACACCATTTGCAGCGTAGTTTAATGAAACAGTTTGTGTTTATTCAAGTTACTGCAAAAAGATGCATATTGCCCAACTCTGGCTGTAATAATGCAGCCAGCAGTAAGCTCTAATAATGTTTACTTGAGATCAGAGGGTGCTGATGTGCAGCCGAGTCTTATTTTTCATGCTTCAAATGCTGTAATTCTCTCTTTAACTGGTCTTCCCACTGGGCAAATTTAACGCCTTCAAACTCTACAAAACCATGCAGCTCATCTTCCCATTGGGAACGAGCCAAATCTACATATTTCTCCTTTATGGCAATAAAGTTGCACAGTGATTTTCAAAATGTTATCGCTCACATTTTAAAAAACTTTTCAGTGGCGTGTCTCCAGGCCCCCGCTGATAGCATATACCAACAGCTCAGGCAAGGAGAACCTCTTAAGTATCCTCAGACTTAATAAGTAACATTTGTTTGAGTACTCTCATCTGACACAGAGAGATAATTTATTGGGGGGTGAGGGAGAACCTGAAAGGACATGTGCACACACTCAATATCTTTCTGTTTTGTCTGCAACTTCCTTTGCACACCAGAATGAAAGTGATTTTTATATTATTTTGATTTAGCCCTTTGCCATTTCATTTCAAGTGGTCCGGTTTTCTATTTCCTGCCATTCCAAAACACATCTACCAGGTCTGAGAACTTGAATGCAACTTTTAGCCCAGATTAAATTTTTATGACCTTCTCAAGTTTTTAGAGGGAGAAGAGCTAGACAGTTTCAACAAAGTAGGGCAAAAATAAAACACAAATGTTGCTCTTCAAAAGTTACTGCAGCACAGGTGCATAGTAGAGCCAGCTCAGCTTAAGCTTGTCTGATATATGTGTCCAGCCTTTGGGATGAGAAGCAATTGAGAAACACAACACACCATTTATATGTAGATAGCTCAGACAGTGGTTTAAATAAAATCATAAGAAACTGGATCAGACCAAAAGATACAAAAGCATCACAATAACATCTTTTTACAAACTACACTAGCCTTTCTACTTGATTTTTTGTTTATTCTTTACTCAAGGAGGAAGTGTGAGATCTGAAAGAAAGGAAAACAGAGAGAGAGAGAGGAAGGAAGGAAGGAAGGAAGGAAGGAAGGAAGGAAGGAAGGAAGGAAGAAAGAAAGAAAGAAAGAAAGAAAGAAAGAAAGAAAGAAAGAAAGAAAGAAAACAAACAACAGTGAAATTCACAAGGATGCTACTACAGTGGTACCCCAGAAGTCGAACGGAATCTGTTCTGAAAGTCCGTTCGACTTCCAAAACATTCGGAAACCAATTGAACCCCATCTTTGTTGAGCTACTCTAACTGGGGAAGCAGGGAGAAGAAAGAGTTGTCAACTGAGGTTGCCGCCTCCTCCTTCTCCTCCTCTGCTACCTCCTTTGTCACTGCTCCTGGGAAGAGGGAAGGATCTTGTTCTGGGGCCTAGGGTGGGAGATAGATTGGCTGGCTAGCTGGCCAGTTGGTGGAGTAGCAACAGCAGCAGTCGTGGGAGAAGGAAGAAGGGAGAACGAGGCAACAGGGATGGCTAGCTGGCCAGTTGGTGGAGTAGCAACAGCAGCAGTCGTGGGAGAAGGAAGAAGGGAGAACGAGGCAACAGGGATGGCTAGCTGGCCAGTTGGTGGAGTAGCAACAGCAGCAGTTGTGGGAGGAGGAAGAAGGGAGAATGAGGCAACAGGGATGCCACTGCTGCAGCCGCCATCCCCGCTTTGGGAGTCTGGAACTCTCTGAGCTGGCAGGGCCCAGTTACCCATCTAGCTGGCCAAGCTGAATACAAACAAGGACAAAGTGAGCCAGGACAGGCCTGGGGAGTAGGGGGAGGCTGGAGGAGACCCTGGGCAGGAGCAGGCCCTGGAGGTGGTGGGATGGTGGAGAACGGTGGGGAGCAGGAATTTGAGGTACATGGTGGCCAAGGAAGTTATGGGGGGGGTCAAAGGTGGGCACTGGCATTAGCTGGTCTTTGGTAGGGTTGTCTGTATCATGAAAAACTTTAATAAAAATGTTAACGTGAAAAAAATATATCCTGGCAGTGATACTGATGTAGAATAAAAGGTAAAGGGACCCCTGACCATTAGGTCCAGTTGTGGCTGACTCTGGGGTTGCAGCGCTCACCGAGGGAGCCGGTGTACAGCTTCTGGGTCATGTGGCCAGGAC
Source organism: Podarcis raffonei (assembly GCF_027172205.1). Classification (NCBI taxonomy): domain Eukaryota; kingdom Metazoa; phylum Chordata; class Lepidosauria; order Squamata; family Lacertidae; genus Podarcis; species Podarcis raffonei. Next base: position 68,376,696 of record NC_070608.1, read on the forward strand.
TAAGCCACTTTTGGCGAACCAGAGCAGCGCACGGAAGCACCGTTTACCTTCCTGCTGGAGCGGTACCTATTTATCTACTTGCAGTTTGACGTGCTTTCGAACTGCTAGGTTGGCAGGAGCAGGGACTGAACAACGGGAGCTCACCCCATTGCGGGGATTCGAACCGCCGACCTTCTGATCGGCAAGTCCTAGACTCTGTGGTTTAACCCACAGCGCCACCCGCGTCCCACACTGATGTAGAATAGAATGTCTCTATTCTGAAGAATGTTGGAGAGTATGCAATTTTTACCATTTCCCTTTCTTCATCTACAGTCCTGCATCACTGCCCACATAGTTCCTAGTGGTCTCCCCCCCCCCCCGCCACCACTCTGGGAGATATATTTGGAGGGCTCATGGAGTTGCAATGGGAAGGCAGGATGAAGGATGGCCTGAGAGTACCCCATTCCATGAGTGGAACGTCTCTGGACACAACCCACTATGCATCATGTTTTGTGAAAAATGCCTGAATAGTTCCCAGCTCCATATTGGAATATTTTAATACACCTTACCAGAAAGCACTCGCAATTTAAATTCCAATGCCATGTGTATCATACAAGTTCTTCTCTAGTTGTCGGGCTAGCAAAGATCCGTCAAGCACATTTTTACTCTTTAGTTAGAGATGCTTAGGGAATTAAATCTTTCTGATTTCCAATGCAAACTGACCTAATCTGCAGTTCACCAAATAATATGTGAAACTGAATTTAGCTATCCACTGACTTCTGCACTTCCTGAATGTTCTGGTGCAGTTCTAGGCTAAAAATATATATCAAAAAAATGTTTATGTTGAGAAAAATGTGTTTAGATATGTGTACACTGGAAAAATGTGTACATGTAAAATGTGTATATTGGAAAAATGTGTACATGTAAAATACATGTACAATATGTATTTAAGTACTGTTTAAATGTGAATGTTAATTTTTTAAAAATATGACTGGCAGATTAATGTAGAAATAGGACAGCAGAGACATAGAAATGAATACATGCAAAAAAATGGACTGATTCATTTTAGTACACCCTAAAAAATAAATTATCCTCAATAACGAGTATTTCAGAGAATGAGAATGAATAGTTTCTTGGTGCTGATTTCTAGTGACCTGATTGGATATTCATTCCCCAATTCTTCATTTAGATTATTCTGCATTGCATAGTGAAGAAGTGCTAGATTTTCAGAACTTTATAAATAATCAATGCATGCCCATTTCAAATAGATTTTTAAAATATGTATTTAATAGAAGGTGCATATCTCAAAATGCATATTTAAATACATATTTAAATGTGAATTTTCATTCACATTTTTTAATTCCCAGATTAAACTGGGGATTGATGGGACACATGCAAAAGTCACATGGACCAAATGTAAATGACTCAACCATCCCTGCTTTGCAAAGGAAACCATCAGTCTCATCGCTGAGAAACAGTCCTTTCAATTTAATAAATCCACTTCCTATCATATAACAGCAACACGATAAAGCCTGATGTTAGAAAAATAAATAAAATTAACTGAAGATATTGATGGTCTGCTATTATAGTCCCACAAAATACTTTTACTAAACTTGGTCAAAATCACAAAGTATTTATTTTGATTGGGAAAATGTATTCTTCTAACATATAATCCAGGAAAAAAATTGCCATCTTAATAATATTTCTTTTCCTTATAGTGGAAGATTAAAAATAAACAGACCATTGTTGTAGATAAGATTTGTAGATAAGATTTAATTTTATTTAACAGTGAGTCCCCATTAGCATTTTATTGTCGCCAAGAGTTGCAATTCCTGCAAAACATTGCAACAGAGGGTAGCTAATTCCGCAAGGATATTTGTTGAAGATGAACTCATTCTGAAAATTCACAAGAGGCATAATTTCTGATTTGCTCCAATTTATCCATAAACCAGAAAAAAATGAGAATCTATCTACTTGAAACACTTTGGGGATAGATGCAGTTGGGCAACATAATAAAATTTCATACCCACAAAGTTGGATTTTATATGCTTCCCCTTTAACCTTGATCCTTTTAATTTGTCCACCTGCTGTTTTATTTTACAAGCTAAAGGTTCTAACACTGTATTAAACAAGAAAGGCAGAGAGAAATTGAGATTGAGAGAGAATGCCAACCTTCTTGGGCAATTGACAATCTAAGATAGTATGTCATTAATACACAAGATACTATTTTTTGCAGTGATTTTGTCCATTTAACAAAGAAAACTGGACATTTTCAAATGGAGACCTTATACCAGGCTTCCTCAACCTTGGTCCTCCAGATGTTTTGAGACTACAATTCCCATCATCCCTGACCACTGGTCCTGGTAGCTAGGGATCATGGGAGTTGTAGGCCAAAAGCATCTGGAGGGCCGAGGTTGAAGAAGCCTGCCTTATACCCTGCCTCCATAGGAGCCAACTCCTAGGGGCTGAGGTCCCTTTGCCTCCCCTGATGAAATATTTGAGGGGGCTGCCCCCTCCAAAAAAATTGAGGGGCAATGCCATTAAAATGGTGTGTGTGACATATCATGTGATTAATTATGTGGGGCGGGGCTTACCTGCCCCCCAATATTTTATTCAGGCTGGCACCCCTGCCCGCTTCTATCCCAGGTTCCAACCAGCCTTGAACAAACAAGACTTCCAGTACTGCTTGAGACTCTCTTGGTTTCAAGCAGGGGAACAAATATGCAATTTTTTTTTTAACCAGCCACCTTCTCTTAGTGCTAGGTGTATCAAATTTAGGGTTGGTTGGGGAGTTCAAAATTCTTAGTAGCATATTTAGTTGTAGGGAGGAAAGGGAACAAATGTGGATGAACCCCAGGCACAGAGTTATAATAATAAAAAATTGTATAAATTAAAGGAAACCAGGGAATATATGGCATTATGAAGGTAAAAACAAAATAACAGTTCAAAATGGGCTGTTTGGTTCAAACCTCTCACCTCCCATTCTGAAGATGGATGCCATTGGACGCTGGGTGCTTCCAGATTGCTGCTATTCTCAAATGGGACTCAAGCATATACTGAAAAATTCAGCTCATGCAATTACCATTAATTAGGAGGTCTTCTGCAACAAACCCACTTCCCCGAAATAGCGAGAGTTTTTGCGATACGGAAAGTGATGGGAAAAGACACGGGGAAAGGCAGGGTAACACTTGTGGCAGGAAAGGGTGTCAGGAGTGGGCCAGCAACAAATCACAGAGAGTAAGTGAAGTTAGAAAAACAAGGTCTGCTCTGGAGTGCCAGGGCTACTGAGCATAGCAACTCTTCTTGGTAATCTTGCCCCTATGAGGCAGCTGTGGAGACCAAAGTTTCCTGCCTTCCCACAGCTGCCTAAGCCTCCTCCTCTTCTGGGTCCTTCCCAAGCAAGCTGGGACTCCACTGGCACACCAATCTTTGCTCCTTTCTCTTCATCCCTCTTCTGGTTCTGGGAGGAGGGGAGCTTATGGCAGCAAGAGAGGGATACGCCCTGGCTGCTTTGCCAACCTGACTCATCTCTGTCTCTTGGCCTCTCTCCTCTCCTGCTTCCGGTTTTTGTACTCCTCTCTGCTACAGACTCTCTGTGATGGCCTGGGATTCGGATTCAGATGCTGAACCTGAGGAATCCCAGCCTGCACATGATTCCCCGCCTCCAGAACCAGCTGAGCCGGGGCTGGGGTCTGAGCCTGAAGGGTCCTCACCTGTGCTGGATCCTCAGGTGCAGGCACCAGCTGAGTCTGCTCTGGCTCCTGAGGTGATGGAGGACCCATTGTCTGCAGGTACTCCACTCTCAGCCCCGTCAGAGGAGGCTGAGGTTGCCTCTGGGTCCGGTAACCCTCCAGCCTCTCCTGAGCTGCAGAGGCTCAGGGCAGAGAGGCGGAGGGAACTAAGTTCCCGCAGGAGGAGTGCTTGCCTCCAGGCCAGGAGGGGTGAGTCACCTGTGGATCGGGGCTGCCCTATGCATCGGGACAGATAAAAGCCAGCCAGCCCCAGTCCCAAGTTGCGAGAGCAACTTTGTAGGTTGCCAGTTCCTGCCTGAACCCTGTCCTGCTCTCCTGTCAGCGCTCCTGACCTCACCGGACTCCCTGCCCTGCACCCAGCTTCAGCTTTGATGGACTGCCTCCATATTGCTTCTTCGTCCTTGGACTGGACTTGGACCTCGCCTCTCGGTTGACCCACGGGACCAACACACTCTCCCTACTCACTAAAACCCTGTTACCTCTTCAGCTTCGGACACCCCCTCTCTCAGGCTTCTCCCTCTTTTCCTTCTGACCACCATCGTCATTCCATCACCAATCCCCAGGCACTGATTCTTCTTCCCTTGGGGGTTTCCCAGGCTGGTGCCTCCCACCATTCCTCTGTGTCCAGCCAGTCCATGACATCTTGGCACAACATTGGGAATGCCAACACTTCCTCTTGTCCCATATCTAGAAAACATGGGTCCAAGTGGTTTTCTGCTTGTCCTGAGCTTCCTAGGGATGGATCAGAGTGGATTTGCCTTTACCTTGCTGCATTCTCCTAGAACACCTGCTCTTTAGTGTTAAATCGGAACAAACAGCAATCCACAGAAATCCCAATGGCCATTTGTCCCAATTCAGTGCTAAACCATGGATTTCCTTGGGAGAAAGCTGCGGGATGAAGGGAAGTATGGATGAGCCCATAACTTAATCCCTGCACAAACAAATCAGCTGTCAGCTGCAGTGGTACTGCAATGGCATCTTGTACTGCATTGCGAACTGTGTGTGTGTTACTTTTGCTCACACAAAAAATAAAAAAATTGAGCTGTCCAATTAGTACCATTGCTACCTCCTCTCCAAGACACAATCATGGTAGGAGACAAGATAAGAAACATAACAATCAATGTTAATGGCTACTGTCATCACCTCAATTAACCAGAGTTCAAAGGAATACACATTTCACCAACACAACAGATCTGACGTCTAAATGGGTGGCACTATTATAACGGTCCAATGAGCTGCTACTCGGTTCGTTATTTTTTCATGATGGAAGAAATTTGTACCTCTAAATATCACTAACACTTGAATGAAACCTGATTGGATCTCATAGCTTACAAACAACCAGAAACAAGTGAATAGGCTCAGCTTGAGTGCAAGCTTGTTTATTGCAAAAATCTTCCCCATCCCTTCCCCTAAGCTATTATACTTGCAGCAAACTGCAGAAATCTAGATTGCTAAAAGCATCAGGCAATGGGACCTTCATTTGGACATCATTGCTCTTAGTGACTGCAAAAAACACCACATCATGGCTGCGATAGATAGACAGCAAGTCGTAAAAGTGTACAGATTGTAATTTGGTTCCGAATCAAGATTTTGGGGGAAAGAAAGGTTCTTCCATCCCAATCACCCCTGCCAACATGTTGTTGAAAGTGCATGTTAAAAGATTTTAAAGGTGTCAGGAGTTTTAGTAATTGGAATTTCAAACTGCCTTGTAGAATCACCAGGGATGAGTTTTCTTACAGAAATGAGCTAGAATCCTTGGCTCATTTCCTATGATGATATCATTGTCTAGACTCTCTGCACATGCATACTCGATGCATTAAAATAGAAGTATATGTTATCCACAGATTTCCCCACTGTCATATTCCATTGTAAAATATGCTGGATGTTTAGGGGTGTGTGGGTGTCTGCATGTGAGTTACTTTGATTAAGCAGTGGGGGACCTTGGAGTTTCAAATTTCAGTGGTGCCCCGTGCAACACCAAAATTTGGCGCCTCCCGCCTCTCACCTTCCATTCTACATCACAGTTGCAGCGCCCCCTGTGGTGCCCCCAAGGCTGCACGCCCAGCATGTCCAAACTGCTTGTGCTCCCCCAAATCTGCCTTTGGGTTAAGCCAAATAGAAAGGACAGCATCTACCAATGGTTAAAACTAGGTATGCAACTAGTCCCTGCCTCTCTCTTTTTGCACATTTGCAATTTAAAATATTTTCATTTAACACACAGTGACTGCTGCACAATTCTCTGCAGTTCCTTCTTTCCCAAGGTTCTAGAACTTCCTGGGCTTTACAATTAATTACCTGAAATGTGAGAGCAGTGGAAGTGGTGTTAGCTTAGCTCAAAGCAGCTTTGTGTTCAGTACTTTAACAAAAAGGCAAACAGAGATTTAAGAGAATATGCTAGATTACAGCACTGTTGGTTGCGGGATAGGCTTAGTGGTTTAGAACAAGCTCTTAATGCAAAAGGTTTCATGGGTCCAATCCTTAGAAACTCTGGTTTAAAAGAATAGGTAGCAAGTGATGGGAACAACCTTTGCCAGAGAGGCTAGTTGGAGTTCATATTATTATTATTATTATTATTATTATTATTATTATTATTATTATTATTCCACCCATCTGATTGGGTTGCCTAGCCACTCTTGGTGGCTTCCAACAAATTAAAACACCAAACAATAAAAGCTTCCCTATACAGGGCTGCCTTCAGATGTCTTCTAAAAGTCAGATAGTTGTTTATTTCCTTGACATCCGACGGGAGGGTGTTCCACAGGGCAGGCACCACTACTGAGAAGGCCCTCTGCCTGGCTCCTTGTAACCTCACTTCTCGCAGTGAGGGAACCGCCAGATGGCCCTCAGAACTGGATCTCGGTGTCTGGGCTGAACGATAGTGGTGGAGACATTGAGCTAGATGGACAAATAGTCTGACCTGGTATTAGACATCATCCTGTGTCCTTATCTTATGGATCAGTTTAGAACTATTGAGAAAGGACATTGGCTTTAAGTGTTTGTAAATTGCTGAGCTATATCTGAATCCAGCTGAGGGGAATTTGCCCATCGCCACTAAAACATGGTAGTCAGGATTTGAGAACTGTGGGTGGAGGGATTGTTGCAGAAATGACCAAAGGGCCATCTAACAGAGGAGTCTTGTAAGTCTCCAAACTATGAACAGCATTGTGTATTACCATAATCTTGAATGATACCATTCTTCTTTGAGACATATAAAACAAAGATAGATGTAAAGTGATACAATGGAGTTCATTTTCAGGAGGAGACAGATACGTTATTTTGCTGAGCCCCAGTGTAAAGAAATGCGTCAAATCACTATGTTACGGGTGGGAAAATGTTTAATTTTTGAGGGAGTAAAACACATGGAAATGCTCTCCTAGACTAGCTCTAGATGTGGCCTTTTTCTAATGGTTAGGAGCTGGTGGAAAAGAGAAGAACTATATTCATGATTGATGGCTTTATGAAACAAGCCACAAGACCATGTTTGGATGTGATGTTAAGCCAGGGCTAGTTAATGTAATGCTCTCAAGATGTTTTGGACTCCAATTCCTATCTGTCCCAGTCCCATCAGGGATGATGAGAGTTGTAGTCTATAGCATCTGGAGGGCACCCTGTTGACTAAGCTATCCGCATTAAATGGAAGGGTGAATATACTAGTACACTGCTCATGTAGAGTATGGCTTGCATAGTTTACGGCTTTGCGTTGTGTCTACTCTGGCACAAATCCTCCAAGGACTTAGGCAGAGGTCTTTTCCAGCCCTTTAACCCAATATCAGTTTTAACTGGGAATGCTGGTGATTGAACCACAAAACACAAGCGATGTCACCAGGCAATGGATCTTCCCTTTGTTTCATACTATTTTATTTTCCCTTTGTTTCAAACTAAATATAATATGTTAGCTTGCAAAGCATTTTTTTTTTTGCAAGATCACTTATTTAACTGGAATTCTGTAGCTCAGTTCCTATGGGAATATATTGCTAAAAGTTTAAAATGTAAATAAATGCTTGTGTTAAGAAAACTAACATTAAGAGCTGAGCTTTGCAAAACCAGTGCCCTTACCTCAGACAGCAATGACAACAGAAAGCTCTCGCTATCTGATTTGTGAGTGCAAATACAAAATGTATCAAAAAGCAGGTAATAAGACACCTACAGTCTATCATTTGTTCCATTTTACCTGCATAATTGAAGCTCATTTCCAAAGCTGCCCCTGTATGTTACAGAGCTAATGAAAGTAATTTAGATATCTAGGTTCCACTGTAATGCGTTTTGCCTATTTTTCTTAAAGCTTTCTGGCTGTCTTTAAATGGCTTCTAAATAATATAGTGTTATCTTGGGCTGATTGGATGTACTCTGGTAAAAACTAAACTATTATATTTCACATTGTATTTTTATAAGAGCTAAAAGGCTGCTTGAAACATGATTTCTTACTAGGGCATCATAATGGATATCCATACAGGTAAACTCTATGATACCTTCAATGCCAGCATGCCTATATTCTCATCAAAGCCATTTAGTAAGGGTAGGTATTTGGGTGGTTAACAACTACAAGGGAAGGGCTCATATTACTGAAACAGGGATGGTCCTCATCTGTATTCTCTTCTCAGAAGTGGCAGAGGGATGATTTGCATGCAAAGGTCCAGGTAGGGCTCGGATAGATATCCTATCTGAATCTTTGAAGAGCCACTGACAGTCAGTGTAGATCATGGATGGAGAACCTTTGGCCCACCTAATGGACTACAACTCCCACCATCCGTGCTCATTGGCTATGATGACTGGGATTGATGGGAGCTGGAGTCTGACAACATCTGGAGGGCCAGTGGTTCCCTACTCCTGGTGTCCCATTAGATGGACCAACGACTTGGTACAAGACTGTTTCCTATGTTTTTATATGCCTGGACATATCTGTATCTCTCAGAACCTTTGACTGGAACCCACTCCTTATGAGGGAGGTGGTGGGCCAAAGTCTGTACCACTTCTTTATTAAAATTTGCTAGAGTTGCCAAGAACCAAATGAAATTGCTTCTGGCCCATGGGTTCCAGTCCTCTGCTTGGTTATCAAGTGCATAGAATCATAGAATGGTAGAGTTGGAGAGGACCACAAGGGTCATCTAGTGCAACCCTCTACAATGCAGGAATCTTTTGCCACAATTCTCTAAAGACATTTGAATGAGAGCTGAATGAAGGTTTGTGTGCACGTGCAGGGAAGTACTGGGGAAGGAGAACATGGAACCTTCTTGAATGCAGGAGAACCTTCTGGTGGATGTGGCATTATATTAAAAAACAACAACGAACCCGTTATGAGATGGTTCATACATAATAAAATGAATCGAAATGTTAATCAAACACACAGTGTTGCTAAATTCTTGTCCTAATGGTTTAACATCTTTAATGCCCTCAGTTGCAGTCTGGATCCACCGAAATCACTGGACGTTCTGTTATGCAACTGGAGCAAAGTTGCTTCCATTTGTTTATGAAAGCAGTATGGTAGCAAAAGATGATTCACATCTCAGCTATATCTTACCATCTTAATCTTGTCATCCTACAACAGACCTTCAACCCCTTTCCACTTCACGTCTCCACGAATGTTTCCAACATCTCCTTCGAAATATGAATGTCCCGCTGGAAGAGATAACGTTTCAAAGCCTTTCCTCGAGTGACTCTTCGCAAAAAGATGCAGCACCCCATGAAACCGAAATGGCTGAAATTCTGTATTTGGTCAAGGTTGGAGACAAAGATTTTCACTCAGTGTTACCTTTTATTCAACCCCCCCCCTTAAATCTAGCAGTTTACAAGGGAGGCAGAAAAGTGTCTAAAACACAAAACGTGAATGAGGTGGAACAGAAGCCCTAATTTTCCCATGGTGATTACTGTTAGAAAAAAGCGTGGGCAGAGGAAAGGGGGGAGGAACCCACACACTTAATGTCTTTAAGACTGGGATCATTTCTCCTGTAGTCCACTCCTCCTATCCATCCAATGTTCACCAGTCTGCTAGAAAGAGGCAAAAGCTGTCATTATAAACAGTGCAGCTAGTGGCTTTAATATATCACAACTATAAGGCTGAAGGCATAATTGCTACTTTTCATGTTCCTCATACAGTGAATAGTATTTAGCCTTTGACCCATTGCTGTTTTCGAGCATCAAATCACCCACCTGCCTAGACTATGCCTAGTTAATATTACTATGTGCCTAAAATGCTACCAAAAGGAACTTCTTTTGTTGTGCAAACGCTGATGAACTTACGCACCAAGGCAGTATAGCAAGGAGACAAAGTATCGTGCATTTCTGTTGCTTCAAACTCAAAAGAGGGCATTTATATTGTACTCCATTATACTGGGCAGTTAGTGCAAATGTAAACAAAATTCTCCCGTATCTCCACTTACATGGTCACGACTCTATTTACAGTTCTTTGGGACAGCATTAGTTCTGCTGTTAACTGATTTATGAAGATAATTTGATAACAACGTCCCCAAATCAATGCCTTTATTATGTGCACAGAATGATGACAGAACTGTGATAAATAACCTCATGGCTGATTTGAAATGAAACTTTGCTTGTTGGGGGAAATTGAATCCAAACTGAAATATAATTTTGGTTTAGGGCTAAACCCAGATGGCAGACCATTTTTCTTTAATACTTTCAACAGTGGCGAAAAACCCTCCCGCCATTGATGGCATTATCATGTGGCAAAAATCTGATTGGTGACATAGTGTAATCCAATTCAAGTGTGGTTTCTGATTGGCTGAGTTCATCCAAGTGACTGAGCTAAGCAAGAGAAGGAAACAGTACACAAGGGCAGGGAGAATGATACCAAAGGAAGCAGCATCTAGGGGTGAAACAGGGGTGGGTGGAGGAGTCAGATAGTCCCATGAATTGAAGAATGCATGATGAAGCTAAACAGGCTAACTCTAACTAACAAGCCTGCTGCTAACAAGCCCGGTGCTCTTGTAATGCTGATATATTTGTGTTTCACTTCTCCATGTGAAAGAGGAGATGTTGATTAGGCAACGGTCCCTCCTCACATTGAGAAGTACACATGTACACTGGTATGTATGGAGCTCCTTCACATGCTAGGCAAATACATGGAGGAAGGACTTGTGTGACCGCAGGGAGCATCAGTGAAAGGGCTAGCTTGCATCATGTGTTCTTTTAATAGATAGTGTGAGTCATCTGAACACCTCCAAATGCCACAATGTGATTTTTAAAAGGCAAGCATCAACACAAAAGGCATTTCTCTTTGAAAACGTTGGCAGCATTAAGATAAATTCAGCAGTGTAAATAAGTTTTGATGGATGTAATAATGGAATACTGAATAGTTTAGTTTATATAAAACATGCAGGGATTTGTGTTATGCAAAATGAGCCATGGAAAGAGAAGAAAGGAAGTCATTGGAATTTTAAGGTTGTTTAAATAAATGTTTTAAATTGTAAAACAGAAAATTTAGTACTTAGTTCGTTCTGGAGGTCCGTTCTTAACGTGAAACTGTTCTTAACCTGAAGTACCACTTTAGCTAATGGGGCCTCCCACTGCTGCCACCGTGCCGCCGGAGCACGATTTCTGTTCTCATCCTGAAGCAAAGTTCTTAACCCAAGGTACTATTTCTGGGTTAGCAGAGTCTGTAACCTGAAGCGTATTTAACCTGAAGCGTAGGTAACCTGAGGTACCACTGTATATATAACAAACACAAAAGGCAATTCTCTGTCAAAACCTGCAAAAGCTATGGCCAGAGATGTGCAATGATGCTTCTGTTATACTAACTTCCATACAGTATAATAACACGGCAAAGGAAAGTTACAATTAATTTAAGCCCAGCCCTGTAGTTGGGCATATGAAACATCTGTCCCGAACCAGACTTGGGCATTGCTGAACCACCTGTCTGAGTATAGTTTGATGGGGAAGATGAGCGAGGACAAGCAAGAGAAGATTATGCAGCAGTGCTATCAGTCACCCTTCACCCTTCCTTTCCTTTGATTGCACCTCTGTCACCACCAGCCTTGAGCTTCAGCCAGCTGCTTCATCACCTTCAGAGGGTGAATGATGGAAGCACTTGACAGCGGCTCACAAACTTCCCAGCTACTTCTGAAAAGGGAAAGCATGGCAAGCTGAGGCAGCTGAGAGGAAGTTTCCTCTCTTGACTGGGACCAGCTATCAGCATTAAGCACAGAGAAGAGCCTGCATAGGTAAGTAGCCTAAGTTTTGTAACAGCTTCTATTCATGTAAAATGGGTGGGGAACCTGTAGCCCTCCAGACATTGTTGGACTATAACTCCCATCATCCTAGAACATTGGTTGTGGGTGATGGGAATTAGAGTCCAACAACCTCTGGAGAGCCAGTGTGCTGTAGTGGTTAAGAGCGGTAGACTCGTAATCTGGTGAACCGGGTTTGTGTCTCCACTCCTCCACATGCAACTGCTGGGTGACCTTGGGCTAGTCACACTTCTTTGAAGTCTCTCAGCCCCACTCACCTCACGGAGTGTTTGTTGTGGGGGAGGAAGGGAAAGGAGAATGTTAGCCGCTTTGAGACTCCTTCGGGTAGTGATAAAGCAGGATATCAAATCCAAACTACTACTACTATTCTTCTTCTTCTTCTTCTTCTTCTTCTTCTTCTTCTTCTTCTTCTTCTTCTTCTTCTTCTTCTTCTGGAGGTCCACAGGTTCCCCCATTCCGTATGAAGAAGGCAAGGACCATACAGAATGGGGAAAGAAAGAACAGAAGCAGTTGCTCTATGTAGCTAGTTTTCACTGAAGAAGCGTAGCAAACCAGATTTCTAATTTTGGTCACTTCCAACATGTTGCTACTTTGTGGGTAGGACCGAGTTGCATACCAGTGAGTTCCAAAAAGAAAACAAAAATCCAGATCTTTTGCAGTAAGGTAAGTGATGGGAAAATGTACCAAAAAGTGTGGGATAACGAGCATTTGATGTGATGCTGTATAACCTCCTTGCAAATACATCATAATGGATGCTTGTTAAAAAATAAGGTAAAGGTAAATGGACCCCTGACCATTAGGTCCAGTCGTGGACGACTCTGGGGTTGTGGCGCTCATCTCGCTTTATTGGGCGAGGGAGCCGGCATACACCTTCCAGGTCATGTGGCCAGCATGAATGACTAAGCCTTTTCTGGTGAACCAGAGCAGCACACAGAAATGCTGTTTACCTTCCCGCCAGAGTGGTACCTATTTATCTACTTGCACTTTGACGTGCCTTCGAACTGCTAGGTTGGCAGGAGCAGGGACCGAGCAACAGGAGCTCACCCCATTGTGGGGATTCGAACCACCAACCTTCTCAGCAAGCCCTAGGCTCTGTGGTTTAGACCACAGTGCCACCCTTTGTTAAAAAGTAGATGCCATATAACTTCCCCCCAAACCTCGTGCAAATACATCAGGATGAATGCTCAGCTAACAGGTCATCTGAAAGTTACCTCAGAATTTTTGAATGTAGCACAACTGCAGGCTACCCCTGCAGTCATAGACAAGGAGATAATATTAGGTCTATCTCGGGGACACCATGTTAGGTTGTGTCTGCCTGTGTATACCTGTGGCAAATGCAACCCATCAACCATGTATGAGAGTCCTTCATGACTTTGCAAATTGGTCGTGTGCATGGATAATCAAGATTGGAGGCAAGGCCCGAAGTTGCTTCCATGTTAACAGTTTTTGTAGCGACCCTGCTAGATTCCAACAAACTCACTGACATATAGCCAACATGTGGCTTGAAGAGCTGGGTTCAAATGGCAATAGCTCTGGCTTTCGCATTTGTCAGGTCTACAGTAAGTCTGCACAGCTTCAGCAATATGTCTTCAACACAACTTCAGCACAAATCTCGCAGACCTTTCAGGTAGGAGCAGGGCTTTGTTTGAAAACTGTTGGCACACATCTTCTCCACCTTTACCAGCCTACTATCCTTTCTCTCTCTCTCTCTCTCTCTCTCTCTCTCTCCCCCCCGCCCCCCGCTTTTTCTCCTTTCTCTAGGAAGGCAGCCAAACAACTTGGTCAGAGGTACACACAACAGCAAGGACTGTTGGGAAAGTTTGTCTCAAGTCTCCAGAGGCCCATTACAGGATTCCCAAAAATCCTGTTTTGCTGCCTGCCTGGGATTGCAAAGCCAACGTGGTTGTGAAGAACCTTGACAATGATTATTGGGCTACATTTGACTCACAGGGTCAGTAGTGTAGCTCTTGAAAGCCTTCGGGTCTTTTTTGTCATATTTGCTGGATGTGTAGGGTCAAGCAACAGTGGGTTTTAAAGAGCAGAGATTGCCAATAAATCAGAAAATATAGGGGTTTTCCATTCACTTCACTAGCCCCTTTAATTGTGTGTTAATTTATTATTTGCAGAAAGCGTCAGTATAATAACACAGCATCTCTTTTATCATAGGGGCCTTCTATAAAATGTCCATAATTTGGAGGTAGAAGAAGAAGAACAACAAAAACCCATCTCTCATAAAAAAGGTCTTTTTCTCTGTTAGCAAACATAAAACATGTCATCATTTTCAATTAAAGAACTCGTGAAGTCTTTGAAAAGAGGACTTGTTTGCTTAAAATATGTGAAGGTCACATTTGCCCAGTAATAGTGAATGAGGAGGAGTCATTTATTATTTTTAAGCAGGTTGTCATTTAGCTATTATGAAGATGAATAACATTTGTTATTGCCTAATAATCCTCCTGTTGATTATGCAGGAAAAGACACTAGCAGACACTCTTATGTGCCTCCTTTGCTTTTGATATTATTAATGGATTTTGATTAAATTTTGTAAACACTAAATTATGAGCCTTGTTCTCTGGATGAAGTGACTGGCAAGCATGATACTCAGCCCAGCTCTGCTGTCCTGCACTTTGCCTCAGATGTGTTGCTTCTCTATGCACTTGCACAACACAGCAAAAACAAAGTTCTTTTTTTTAAATATCAAACAGATTGTCAATGGCTCATATGCCGCTCTATTAAGGTTAGTTTTTTGACACCTGCCTTCCTAAGGAGAGTTAATAAAGCTATAAGTTACCTGCGCAGCTTTCATTTGGAGTCGAGCCTAATTACCTGGATCTTCTCCACGTTTTTTGGAAACTCCGAGTTCCGCTTCCAAAGCAGATGGAGTCGCTCAGGAATGACTTCATTTGTATTAATTTGTTAGACTGTCTTCTGTTATTCATCTCACTGCCTTCAGAGTCCAGCAATTTGGGAAGGGGCTGGGCTGGGAGTAATCCTCCACACACTTGACAAGTGAAACTTCGTCATGATGAAGTATGAAGAAGTCAATTAAGTGCTGAGTGGTTTAAGACAGGCATTGTTGCTATCACTGATTAGGAATGGGAGAATCTGTCGATATTCCTTTTTCTTAGTTTCTCATTTTTCCACCTTTAAGTTCAATTCTCCATATTTCCACATCAGTTTGTAAATTTGGTGGTGGTGGGGAGTCCTTATGAAAATTCGGCAATATCTTAGTGTGAATTTCTCCTAATGCACACACCTTAGGTGTGCCATTTTGCCTAAAGATACACTTTTTGCAAAGCAGTTTTCCCAGCATACAATGCATTTTCTGTATGCTATTTCATTCATGGTTGCATTTCTACTCACATGTCACTCCAGTACATTCATACCTTGGGTTACAACCGCTTCAGGTTGCGTTTTTTTTGGTTATGGACCGCTGAAACCCGGAAGTTCCAGAATGGGTTACTTCCAGATTTCGGCAGTCGCGTATGTACAGAAGTGCTAAATTGTGCTTTGTGCATGCGCAGAAGTGCCGAATCACAACCAGTGTGTGCACAGACATGGGTTGCGAAAGTGCATCCTGCATCGATCACGTTTGCAACCTGAGCATCCACTGTATATTCATTTTTTGTACACAATTCTTTGGTTAGAGAGCTGCATTGCAAAATTCAGAGATGTGCAAATTTCAACAGTTATGGCCCAGGAGGCCAGCTCCTGGAGAACTGACTCCAAGGTGTGGCCTGGAAGCAGGACTTCCATTTCTCCTCTGTACAGGCTCCAATCAAGACTAAAACCCAAAGATCAATATCTCTCCTCATAGGGGGTCCATACCTAAACAAAAGAATATTAGGCATACAGAATGGAACTCATGCAAGCTAAATGTTTGCCTGTGTCAGCGTGATTATTTGTGAGAATATGGTGTCTCTGAGTGAATGGGTGTGTATGTGTGTGAAAATGGGATGTATTCATGTTCGTATGCTGTGGCCACACCCACTTTCCCTCAGGTAGGGTTGCCATATGTCCAGATTTCCCCAGAATTTCTGAAATATGGTGCTTTGTCCTGGATCTTTGTCAACAGAAACATCATGTTTATTTGGCGTATTTGTAAAACACACAAAAAAGTCAACAATTTATGGGGTTTCCTTAAAAAAGCTCAACAGCTTTTGGGGCGTCCTGGTTTTTATTTTTTGTAATATGTCAAGCCTACCTGAGGAAATGTGGCCTTTGGATTGGGGCTGCCTCTGAAGACAGTTCGGAAACTTCAGCAAGTGCCGAATTCAGCAGCCAGGTTGCTCACTGGAGCAAGATGCTTTGAGCATCTTACACTGATCCTGGTCTGACTGCACTGGCTACCAATTAGTTTTCGGGCCCAATTCAAAGTGCTGGTTTTGACCTATAAAGCCTTAAATGGCTCAGGACCGCAATACCTCAAGGACCGCCTCTTCCCATATGAACCTACTCGGTCCCTGAGATCATCTTCTGAGGCCCTCCTTCGTGTGCCTCCTCCTCGAGAGATCTGGAGGGCGGCAGCACAAGAACAGGCCTTCTCTGCAGTGGCTCCCTGCCTGTGGAATGCTCTCCCCAGGGAAGTTCGCCTGGTGCCTTCATCATACACCTTTAGGCACCAGGCAAAAACGTTCCTCTTTAACCATGCCTTTGGCTGATCTTATTGACATCCAACAACCTTTTAGAATGTGACTTTTTGGGGTGGGGTGGGGGTTATTGGGTTACTGCTTTTGGTTTGATTTTATATGTTGTGGTCTTGTTGTGAACCGCCCCGAGACCTCCGGGTATAGGGCGGTGTATAAGTTGAATGAATTAATTTATGATATAAAGACATAAAAGCACTCCCACCAGTCACTCTTGTGTCTAAAAGAAGCTGTGATATTTTATTTGAATAACACTATGCATAAAGAAGGCTGATCGCCGAAGAATTGATGCTTTTGAATTATGGTGCTGGAGGAGAGTCCCATGGACAGCAAGATGATCACACCTCTCCATTCTTAAGGAAATCAGCCCTGAGTGCTCACTGGAAGGACAGATCCTGAAGCTGAGGCTCCAATACTTTGGCCACCTCATGAGAAGAGAAGACTCCCTGGAAAAGACCCTGATGTTGGGGAAGATGGAGGGCACAAGGAGAAGGGGACGACAGAGGACGAGATGGTTGGACAGTGTTCTCGAAGCTACCAACATGAGTTTGACCAAACTGTGGGAGGCAGTGGACAACAGGAGTGCCTGGTGTGCTCTGGTCCATGGGGTCACGAAGAGTCGGACATGACTAAACGACTAAACAAAACAAAACAAATGCACAACTTGTTCTGGGATGATGTATGTGAGTTCTGAAAATGCCTCCATAGCTCATGGCTCCAGTCTCCAAGCCTGTAAGTCATTCAGACTAGCTGTCTGAACCAGGCAGCCTGGGATGCAGGATGCAGACTTTGAATCTCCTAGCCCACAGAATCTGCAAATGCAGTCCTTTTGCATGTATTGATTAGCTCACTCCACTGAAATGAATGGAATCACATCTCAAATGCACATGGGAAAGCATGGTGTGCTGTAAGGCACATATGGCATTCTGCAGGATGACGAGGTTTCCATTTGTTGGGCATGGGAGGTACAACAGAAGATTGCAGTCTGTGTCTTGAAATATTAACAAAAGCAACAACGTTGTTTAAAAGTATATTATTATAAGACATATGCAGTTCTGAGGGGCTATGGGCAAGTTATCTACCCCTCATATAGTTCTGCAAGACTAAAACCACCACTCTGGTGTTGTTGAAGGACTGGGGGTTTGGGCTAAAATTTAGCAGCTTGAAGATCCATTGATGTGTGAGAGACTGGAGGACATTTCCACTGAAATCTATGGCTTACTAAAGTGCCTTGTTTTGTTGAATGTGGTCTGTAATAAGCACACACAATCCACACCATGTCGCATTTTTCTCAGAATTTTACATCAAGTCTGATCACCCAAACATTTTGGATGCTCCTCAAAGCCACTTCCATCAATAAGGCGGTACTTTATATTACAACCCAGAATATGTGTAGACTACAGCTCTCTGCGTGGGAGCCTAATTTTCATAGCAGCGAAACTGTACGATCGTCTGCCAAGAAATAAAAAATAAAATAAAAAGTCACACGACCAAAGAATAAAGTTTTGCTGTTGCATGCTCAATTTGCTTCCTATTTATGCAGTGTAGGTGAAAATCTTTGAAAGTATAGGCCTTAAAGCTATAATTTTGAGTGGGTACTAATCACAATCACTACAAATGCTGACAAGTTTCCATGTCTGCATTTTTGGACATTTACTGTTCTTCTCATTAAAATATTCAGAACAAAAAAATGAAAAATGAAAATGAAAGGCTTCATCATTAATGTTTTATGCAGCAAAAAAACTATACAAAAAAACCCCACCACCCTTTAGTTTTCTGATCACAGAATACAGGTAAAAGTTCTCTGTATGAAGACTTCTCAGTTAATGAAATTCACTTAAATTCATATTGAGATAGATGGGTGTTATCCACAGAGGATATACTTAGCTATCAGACACAGTCTGTCCTGGCTTT
Organism: Podarcis raffonei; assembly: GCF_027172205.1. NCBI lineage: Eukaryota > Metazoa > Chordata > Lepidosauria > Squamata > Lacertidae > Podarcis > Podarcis raffonei. The sequence goes on from NC_070608.1 coordinate 68,395,185, forward strand.
TTGACAACTCTGAGAATACCTGCTCATCACAGCAATCATAGGTCACATTTTTAGGTTTACCCATATTGCAAGAAGAACCCTGGTGGATCACACCAAAAGGTCCATCTCATCAACACTGCTCCTCAATATCTAAAATTAATCTGTAGAAGACAGAAAGACTGCAGGTTGGGAAATAAGATAATCTGGATGGATTTGACCACTTTGCAAAGGTAAGAGACACACCCGTTGCTCCACCCATTTTTCTGTATTTGGCCCCACCCATTTTTTGCCTCTCACCTTGCTCATCATTGGCTTGTGGCCCACAGAAGGTTGCCCATGAGGGAATGCTACCCTCAGGCTAGAAAAGGAGAACCCACTCCAGGTTTAAATTCAATTCAATTAAAAATACAGTCATACCTCGGGTTACGAACGCTGCGGGTTGCACGTTTTCGGGTTGCAGACTGCACTAAACTTAGAAGTACCGGAACGGGTTACTTCTGGGTTTCGGCGTTCACGCAAAAGTGCAAAAGGATGTCATGCGCATGCACAGAAGCGTCGAATCACGTCATATGCATGCGCATACGCGATGCTTCAGGCTGTGAATGCTGCGGGTTGTGAACGTGCCTCCCGCACGGATCACATTCACAACCAGAGGTATGACTGTAACATTGTCCAGCATTCTGTTCAAACAGCACTTAGTAACACCGTTCTGAAAACTGGACAGATAGCCAAAGCCTACTCTGGTTGATGTATTAGGAGGTAAACTGCCTCTGGGGACAGAAGTTTCATTTAGCTACTGTGGCTAGTAGCCCTTGCTAGATCCATAACTTGTCTAATCTTTTTTCAAAATCCATCTAAGCTAGTGGCTATACTCGACACAATGCGTAGCAGAGCGAATTCCACTATAAGTGTATAATCCACCCTGTATATAACTTTCCTGTTATGTATGGAAAGGACCCAAGTGAGGCTCTATTAGAACAAAACAGCTGCTTCAACGTAGTGATGTATCATCTTTTAATCTATTTGGTTTTGTTTACAAATCCAGAATGCATTAAATCACCCTGTTAATTGCACCTGAGCTGTTAATTGCACCTGTATTCTGTAAGTGAATTGTGAAGCGAATGACCACAAAATCGGACCATTATGACCACAAAATCGGACCATTATGTTCAAATATGATTATTTCCTGAATGGCGCAGAAGAAAAGAAGGTGACAAGATAATCAATAGTGGGACATTCTCTAGCATTTGGGGGCCTAGATCCAAAAAGCTTTTTCTTGTTCTTCATTTTGTAGCCCCCCTTGGTCCATTTTTCTTTGCATGCACAAACCTATTTGCTCCATCGTGATAAATGAGGATAAAGCTGGTTTTTGTATAGTATCCTTTCAGGCACTTCCCCGTTGCCTAATGAAAGTGAAAAACCTTTCAGTGTCTTGTAAATACCAAATGCTCTATTTATTGGGCAAGTGCTCTGTAAATAACCATTAAGGCTGTTTGTCAGAGTGTCAGCAGTTCTCCAGGGCGCCAACACGAAACTGTTTCCATGATTATACAGAGGAGGAGGAGAAGTCGGTAATGTATTAGATCGCCGGTTCAGAGCACGAATGTGAGCAACCCTTCAAGCCCCCAGCCTCTAAAGTCCGATTCCAATGTTATTATTTCCTGCTAGATTCTTTTAAGTCCAGATGTCAAGGGAAACCACAGGCCAAGAGCCGGGCGACTTTGTAACGTCAGAACAATCAAGGTGCAACAGTGACACATGGAACTTGCAGGCTTTCTTCAGCAGCTCTATACATTATCTGGCAGGAGTGGCTAACCTGTAGCTCTCAAGATATTGTTGGAACCGAACTCCCATTAGTCCCAGCAGGATTGCCAGTGGTCAGGGATGATGGGAATTGTAGTCCAACATGTTACCTAGTGCTGTTATTGGCTGATTTATAAATGCACCATTTCTTATTAATTGACTATTTGGGAATGCTGTTAGACTAGGGCAGCCATATTTCATACTACCTTCACCTTTGCTTATTTCAAAAAGTGAAAATCCGGACACTAAAGTTGTTGTTCAGCTTTTTTTTGCAAAATCTCTCCCCCCCCCGCCCTGTTGGGTTGAAATAACGACAGACAGGTAGCGAGTGTCATCTGGGAGGCATCTCCCGAGCAAGTCTCGGGGAGTCCCTTTTATTGAATATTACAGCATTGCCACATACGTGATTGTTGCTGATTGGTTAACACAAGTACAAAGCAAAGGGTTGCATATAGGCATTAATCACCGATAGATTAAAGGCTGGGAAAGGGAGCACAGAACTAGACAGGCATGAAAACCTCCTAATTAAAATATAACTAATGATTGATAATGCAAGACTTAAACAATTACGTTCCAATAGATGTGGTCAACTATGCATTAAGAACAGGTCAGGGTACGATGTTTCATGAACTCAATGTGATCTGAACATTCTGGGGTGGTGAGGGAATGTCTTAGTATTAGAATGATTTGTGCAGAACGATTTATGCAGCATGTACAGAGACGAAACTTAGAAGCAAGACTTTCCCAAACATGTCACAGTCATGTGCAGAAACAGAGCTTTCCTACACCCCCCCGAACTTTTTAAAAAGGAAATTAAACAGCAAATCAACACTTCTGACATGGGTTGCCATACATACGCCCAGGTTTCCCCGGACATTTTTCCAGCCTTTTAGAAATTCTGCCCGGACACTGTTTCTGATGGAAAAATCCCAGATATGCCTGGGAATTTCCGGGCATATGGCAGCCCTATGTTAGACAACCATTTGAATGTTTACACATGCACTCAGTGATATAGTCATCATCTCAAGAACATACAAGGCAGAGCCAGTCTGAAGACATTGTTTATGACCCTAAATTCCAGCTCTGCCTGGAGTTTCTCTCCTCCTCTTCCAAAAACATGTCAAAAATGTGAACACCTGACACTGGTCCAGCTGGCTTGGTGGGGTCTATAATGACTGGCAGTGGTTTTCCAGGCTTTCAGAAATGATCTTTTTCCAGCCCTACCTGGGGATTTTGAGAATTGACTGTGGGACCTTTAGCATGTGCCCTACTACTAAGCTACAGCTATATTACTTTATCCAACTACCTTCCCCCACGCACTAAACCATAGCTATGTTTCCTTATCAACTATATTCCTTTTTCCACATTCTGAGGTCAATTGGTTGTGTGTTTCCCTGCAGTTCCCAATGATGGCATCAGAGTATGGACTACGATTTGCAATAAGTTATACAGGGGGAAGTGAAGATCTAGAAGCAGGGCTGCCACTTTTGGTATCAGACTTGCGATTACTATAATGTACAGTTCTATCCAAATAAGACTCTGAATTTGACGACTCTTAAGTTTGAGTCCCCAGTGTAATAGCTTTGACAGCATTTGGAAGTTTGCTTAGATAAAATCACAGAGAAGCAGGTGGAAAACCCTAATGTCTTTAGCAAAGCAGAAATAATAAGCTTCCCCCCCCTGAATCGGGAGTAAAAGGACCCTATTTGGCACTGGGAAATAATGAAAGTGACAAAAAAATTCATCATCATTATTAATGGATCTTGTACATTGCATACAAATAATTTGGGCATATTAGAAGAAACTTCTGTCGTTTCCTTTTGAGTACTCTTCTTACTGTGTTGTGCGTTAACATTTTGACAATCAGTAGATGTTTTTTGAAATGCCGTTTTACGTATATACCTGCTCAGCCTGAACAGCAGAGAAAATTTAACACATTCCCTGCTGCCTGGGCAAGTCTTAAATAGATGCATTGCAAACCACAAACAACTCTTCAAACGTTATGTTGTCCACAGGAGAGTAAATCATTTCTTGTGAGGCACTGCTGCAATATTTTAGGTTTTGTCACGGTTTATTAGGTGCAAAACTGATATATTTATAGCTGACTTGATGACTTTACATTTTCTTTCTTGATGCTAGCGGGAAAACACCTTGTAAATAATTGTAAATAATATCAGGGCCCCGTTCACGAGTAATACATCAAGAAGTCCCAGATCTCTTGCGACTTTAATGGCTTAACTGGAAAATATAATTTGGTGTTTGGCATATAGATGAACTGTTATTAAAATAGTTGAACTCCTGTTCAATGTGGGGGGTGGCTACCACAGATCTATGTTGCACAGATAGAACTTTCAGGTCACCTGGTTGCAAGTCATCCAGTCTTGAGACACTGAGGAATATTCATACATGTGTGAACATGTATCTCTTCTGAATCCTGCTTGGTTTCCTGGCCTGTTACTTGACCTCTCATTACGCTCCACAGTTCTAGTTATAGCCCTGGATTGGATTCTACATGTAATTACATGTTTGTGTGCCCACGAGAGTGCAGGAATATGTGAGTCCTTTATGCAATCTTTTAGTCTAGTATTGATCTAGGCAACCTGTAGGAATGGGGGAACAACTAGATCCAGTTTGCACATAGAGGCAAGTTTGCCAAATACTCTCTTGCAAATTCACAATGTACGCATCAAAACTCAGCCATCTATTGATATTCTCACTCCTTCAAACTACAGAAATGCATCTACAAAGGTGAAGTATACATCAAAATGCATGTATTATAGGATTGCCATATTTCAAGAAGGAAAAATCCAGACACAAAAGTTGTTGAACATTTTTTGGGAAATTGCCCCAAATGTTGCTGAGTTATTTTCACTGTTTGTATCCCAGATATGTCCAGGAAAATTTGGACGTATGGCAACCCTAAATATTATATGGGGGAAAATTGTTTTGCAAAAATGTTTATATTAGGCAAGATGCATACAAACATGTGCACTGGGATAAATTTTTCACTTCCAGAACACTGAAAAGTTTCATGAGAATTTATTTATTTGCCAACAGATGTGGAAATGTAGAGAGCTGAATTTAAGTTTGGGGAAAAATGAGACACTGGGAGAAACTAAAATGGACAGTCACTCATCCCTAGCAACCTGGTTAGAGCCTGCAATGCATTTGACCCATAACACAAAGCTGGTTTTTTTTCCCTTTCCAAAGTGCATTCTTAGGGATGATGATCTTCCTTGGTAATTGTCAACAAACACATTTGAAAGACACCTTTCGCACCTCCAGTGCTCTCCCTCTGCAATAAGTAGCCAGTAGGAAGTGTTATGGGAACATTCAAGGCCAACCTGTTGTTGTTGTTGTTTAGTCGTTTAGTCGTGTCCGACTCTTCATGACCCCATGGACCAGAGCACACCAGGCACTCCTGTCTTCCACTGCCTTCCGCAGTTTGGTCAAACTCATGTTGGTAGCTTTGAGAACACTGTCCAACCATCTCGTCCTCCGTCGTCCCCTTCTCCTTGTGCCCTCCATCTTTCCCAACATCAGGGTCTTTTCCAGGGAGTCTTCTCTTCTCATGAGGTGGCCAAAGTATTGGAGTCTCAGCTTCAGGATCTGTCCTTCCAGTGAGCACTCGGGGCTAATTTCCTTCAGAATGGATCGGTTTGATCTTTTTGCAGTCCATGGGACTCTCAAGAGTCTCCTCCAGCACCATAATTCAAAAGTATCAATTCTTCGGCGATCAGCCTTCTTTATGGTCCAGCTCTCACTAGGCCAACCTACCCCAACCTATTTACATGTCCTAACCAGCATGGGCACCAGGTTGGGAAAGACACATTCTAGGCACACTCTGAGTTCTCGCAAGGCAATTGGCCTAGATTTCACTCCACAGGAACTGACATTGTGCCTTACAACACGCCCCAGAATTCTCTGTAATATGCAGGGGTGTCTTGGAAGACAAATCATTGTGGACAGAGCTTCCTGATGGTAGGAAGCTGAAAACCACTGGCACTAATTATTAATCCCCTTCATCGCCCTCCTCTAGTCACCTGTATGGGTGAATGATAATGAGGGGAATATAGCCTGAATCTATTTCAGGCCAGCGTAGAGATTTATGCAGCTGCGGGTTATTCTCATGTTCCTTCCATGTGGACAATCCAGAAGAGATTTTATCATCTGTGACATATTGTGTGCTAATGCCTTTTTTCTCAGGCCCACCTCAGTGCCAGGTACCCTACATTTGTACATAATTCTCCCCACCTCTGGCCTCAATTACCATGTCAGGTAATAACGAGGCCTGTATTTATATCCCCTCCAGGAATAGAGTATGGCTATTACTGTGAAAAGGGGAGAGATTGCATTTAAATGCTTACAGGAAGCCAACCACAATTAGTATTCTAGTTTAGCTCTTATTGTAGTAAATGATATTACCGTGGAGCCCAAATATTTCTTTTATGTCAGGCCCCACTTACTAGTTTCCATTTCCTAGAGTCAATCTAGAAATCAATCATTTACCCAAGAAAAATTCAATACAAAAATCCTCCAGCTATCAAGTGTAATTATGGGTATGTTTTCTTTTGTTAAAAATAGCAGAAATCCAAATATCAGATCCTTTTTATAGATATTGGACAAATGAAGTGACTGTAGCTATGTGTTACAGCTAGAACTTTATTTTGCCTCATGTTTTAAATGCCAAGAGAGGAAAGACTTGAAAGGATTTTGTTGCTCTTGACTAAATCACTGCAAGATATCACTGTAAGTGCACTGACAGAGGACGGAAAGCACTGTAGATTAACTATGATATGACAACATTTTGAAAACTTGATGCTCTCCTGGCAACAATACATTGATCCACTCACTAAAACCCACAGACAGAAGCCAGCTGAGAAAATAATTTTGGGAGCGGAGTTGTTCCTGATGTTCGTCCCTCAATGCAAGCTCTATGTTTGTGAGTGATGGCATAAGACTCACAGTATAAGGGCATAAGGGCCACAGTTTCCCTAACCCTGATTTAGCAAAACACTCAACTTGGTTTGCTTCTCTAAACCAGGGGCAGCCAATGTGCTCCCTCCAGATGTTCTTGAACTACAACTCTCATCAACTAGCCAGCATTTGTATGCAATGTACATAGGATTTGTAGTCCAAGAAAACTTGGAGAGCACCATGTTGATTGCCCCCTGCTCTAAACCGTAGTTAAGACCAACCTCAGTTTGCCCAAGTGCAGACAAAAGAAAAAAGAAACACAGGTGACTTTTTCCTCATGGCCATGTTTGAGAAAGAATAGGAAGGAAGGAGTTGATGAGACTGAGCTTCCTTCACACAATGCTCCCCCTCCCAAATAATCTTTATTAGTTTTTCAATTAGATACTCCACATACACATATTACATTTATACTTGCTCTTCAGAGCTGAATTCCCTCCTTCCTTCTTCTGGTTTTTTATATCACATATAATTTTACCACATTATTTTCTTCCTTTTTATATATTTGTCCATAATGTAACCATAAATAAATAAGTCCTCATGTTTATACAATTCTTGTTGTCTGTCTGTATTCATTTACCGCTACTGTTAGTTATCTTAGTTTCCTTATACATTTTGCTTCTTATTATTTTCATTATCCATCACTTTTCTTAATCTTTCCCATTATGAGGTTTGTTTCCAATTCTACTGGTTTTACTATTTCATCTCATCTTTCCTATATACAACATAAATTTTTCCCATTCTTTTTGAAATGTTTCCTCGGCCTGTTGTTGAACTTTTCCTGTTAGTTTGGCTATTTCTGCATATTCCATCCCTCCACATAATGCTAAACCACAGTTTATTGTCACATCTTAACAAAGCGTATAAAGCTCCTGTTTTCCCACCTTCTCTCGCGTATTTTAATTCTGCTGCCAAGTCTTTGCATCGCATAGTTCATTTTCAAAGTAATGGCCAGGGCTCCCATTGCTAGGCATGCATGTCTTGAGAATATATTAGATGGCTAATCACTTTGACATATGTATGTCCATTAACTGTACAACTAGTTCCCCTTAGCAAAGACAGAAGAAGAAAGGAGACAACTACAGGTAGCTTTCATCATGATGTGACTTGTCAGTAAATAACTTAAGGCAGAAACCAGCGATATTTTCTTTTAAGCAAAATGGCAGAAACTCAATACTTAATTAATTTGTGTCCTTTCTGTTCCAGAATTTGGAAAACAGTGCGGGTTTTCATATTAGCAGAGACACAAATGATCAATTTCTGCTTTCTTTTGGCAGATAAGCTCATCTTCACACTTTGGATGGTTTCACTTTGCACAGAAGATGTCTATTATTTTATGTGTAATTGATAAAATTAATGGGGCTTCTGGTCACTCTGAAGCATTCTACATAAAGAGCATCCCAATATTCTACCGCAATGCGTCAGCTTAAATGCATGAACAACGCTATCGGGGGGGGAGGAGCCCACCCCTACTAAACTTTGGCAAACTAGATCGGCTTCTGCTCCCAAGGCCTTGAAGTGCACAGATACACACTACCCTGCTGAAAACCAGCACCACCATTTCAGAACAGCTCACAGTCTCTCCCCTCATGGAACCCCACAACTGTTTTGTATTGCTAGAAATAGGGTAGAATTCAGTGAAGCGCTAAGGTTCCATCAGCTCAAGGATTTCTGCTTACACAATGCAACACTGCCCACCACCAATAACTTTTGTACCAAAGAGACTGGCACTGTAAAATAGCTCCACCTTAACCATTGGAGGTAATGATAACCATATAAAGGACCAAACTAGAAGTTATATTGCTGATGGATGGATGGGTCTCTTCTCTGGATGACAATTGGCTGGGAAAGGGGAAGAATAAATGGTGGGTAAGGACCTGGAGGGAGTTGCTTAACCCCTTTCTCACCGTCTATTTTTCCCCACAATCCCATCACCCAGCCGCTTTGCTCTGTGATGCAGAGCAACAGATTCCTGTTGGTTTTTGTAATTTGGTTAAAGAACAAAAGGAGAATTCCCTGGAAATTTAGAACCAGGTTTGGGGCAATGGAGCCTAAGCAGAGATTTAAAATCACAAAACATGCAGCAAACCAAAGTATGGAAATATAGGCCATTAGACCTTTAAAATATCCCTTTCTAAGTTCCTTCCAAAGTTTCACACTTCCCTTAGCATAGAAAGAGACAATACCTCGCCCCCCACCTTTACATACAAACTCTTCAAAGGTTGGATTCATCTGCTTTCCCATGACATGGTGGAAGGGAAGAGAACAAAGTGTTTGTTAACTCTTCCTCCCAAGGTGAGGAGGAGTGACCTAGCTAAGCCGGGCAGGACAGCTTACTCTATGGTCTTAACCCCTTCACGCATTAATTAGAGTTAAGCATGTTGGTTATACGAGGCTGATTTATCCCACAGTTTCGGGGGATAAAAAGGCAGAGGAAGGTAGGATTAAACCCTTTCCTCTCTTCTGCTAAATCAGCTTCAGATCATGCACGGCAAAGCTGCTTCCCAGTTCTTCGCCAAGGGACCAGGGCTCTCAGGTCTGGGTCTCTGATAGGTAAATAGGATGGTTCCCTCTTGAAAGGATTTCTTCCAGTTCCATAGATAATACTAGAGCTGGTGATTTCTCTAAGGCCAGAAGTAACGTGCAAGAACTGTCCGCTGTGCTTTGCAATAGGAAAAGAAATATATGTGGTGATATGATGTGCCCTGGGAGTTTTCAGGATGACACTAGCACATAGCCACGTTCCCTGCTACATTAATATGACGGTAAGGAGCACTGTGGGTTTCTGGGAACTTAAGGTTTGTTTTTTTGCCAGCATGGGGCTATTTTCGGTCTGTCCTACTTATCACTATTGTGTTTCATCACATGAAAAGACATTTCTGGGGGGTGGGGGGTTTAGGAGTTTTCGTCCAAGCTACATTGCTCAGTTTTTCATAGCAGTTTTTAATAAAAGCAAGGTATTTATTTGTATATGGTGCTGCACTCTCTTTTTCTGTGAGCTTACCCACATGCACAAATACCTTATTTAATGGCCCTAAGCAACTGCTGAGTATGCAAATATGGCAACAGTCCATCCATTAACTGTTATAATGGCCAATTTTGCGGGAGTGTTGGGATTCTTCTCTGAACCCTATTTTATGGTCTAACAGTTTATTTTAATCAGTAATTTTTTAACAAAATGTATAAGAAACAATTTTTAAAAAAACCCTTGTAGCAGATATGCAGGAAGAAGAGGGATTTTGTTTTTGCTATGGACTCAAATGCATACTTTCAATTCCCCTGCCCCACCCCGTTATACAAGGCAGGAGGGGAGAAGAAAAGATAATTTACAACTAATATCTCTTTGCCTCATTTGCATCTGTGAAAGAGCATTTATAAGCGAATGATTAACACTTGTGCGACTACATAGTTTATTAGTAAGAAACAAAAATAGCTTCTCCAATGTAATTTATATACCAGACTGCATTCATCACCCCCCCTTCAATTAAGGCGCAATCCTGTTCTGAATTATGCCGACTGAAGGGCTTTTGGGTTTTGTGGGAGGCCCTGCTAGGCCAGCAGAATGTGTGATACACTCTGCTGCCATGATGCGCCAATGGAGGCAACCGGGAGGGTCTGAATAAATACTGTGCCTTGACTGAACTGCATTGCTCTAATACAGGAATGAAATAGAATGTTGTCATATACTGAGTTAGACCACTGGGCCATCGAACTGAGTCTACGGCGTACATGAAGATGCTGGGGGTTGAATTTGAGGCTTTCTCCATGCAAAGGAGATGCTCCACCCACTGAGATATGGCCTTTCTTCTTTTTAACAACACCTGCGAGAAATTCATCTCTACATGGAAGAAAGGTCTTTATTAACATAATGTTTGAAGATAAGGAGAGGTTATGGAGGAAAAGGGTCAAGTTCACTGCATGTACGGTGTTAAAGGGAAATATTATGAAAATGATGTATAGATGGTACTTAACCCCTGTAAAATTGGCAAAGATACATCATAATAGTGATAATTTATGTTGGAAATGTAAAGAAAAAGAAGGTACTTTTCATCATATGTGGTGGACCTGCCCCAAGGTGAAAGACTTCTGGGAGAAGATTTATAATGAATTGAAAAAAAATGTTGAAATATACATTTATTATTTAAATATACCTTCTTGAAGAAACCAGAGGCCTTTCTCTTGGGCATGGTCGGCCAAGTGGTGCCAAAGAAGGACAGAACTTTTTTTATGTATGCTACAACAGCAGCAAGGATACTCATCACAAAGTATTGGAAGACGCAAGATCTACCCACTCTGGAAGAATGGCAGATGAAATTGATCGACTGTATGGGACTGGCAGAATTGACGAGCAGAATCCGTGACCAGGGAGAAGAGTCGGCTGAAGAAGACTATTTACAGAAATATTGTAAAATTTAAGAAAGTTAGATGGTGTTGGATTGAAATTGAGAGGTTTCTAGCTGCAATGATATATAAGAACATAGATGGGGGAAAAAAGGGTTTGAAAAATAAGGTAATGTTACAAGCTGTAATGCTTTAAATGAAGGATTTGCTGAACAAATAATCTTAATTGGGATACAAGAAGGAGAAGTATGAGGAGGTCTGAGAAATTTGTTATTTAAAAGTATGGTTTATGAATTTTATGCCTTTGTTTAATGTTTCTGTTTGTTTTGTTTGTTTGTTTGTTTAAAAAATTGGAAAACTTAATAAATATTCTTTAAAAAAAATGAAATATACATTTATTAAGAAAAGAGGCCTTTCTTCTTGGAATAATAGGTTTGGAATTTCCCAAGAAAGATGTTAGACTGTTTTTGTATGCCACAACTGCAGCTAGAATTTTGTTAGCTAAGAATTGGAAAACACAAGAAGTCCCAACAGTGGAGGAATGGCAGGTGAAGATGATGGACTTTTCGGAGCTAGCCGACCTGACTGGAAGAGTCCGCGACCAGAAGGGGGAGGACTACCAGGAGGAATGGATGAAATTCAAAGACTATTTAGTTAAATATGTTAAGATAATTTAATTGGAAAAATTTGCAAATACCAGATAGGCTTAGGATTTAAATATGTAAAGTTAGAGAATAACATGTTTAAAGTTAAAATGAAAAGAAAGAAAGATGTTAAGTGATTAAGTTAATTATATGAGAAAACTGGTTTTGGAAAACTGTTACAATGATATACACTGAAATTCAGCCAGGGGGATTTGAGGAAGTCACTTAATAATGTTCCTAAGATTGGATTAAGTGCAATTAAGATGTATGTTTGTTTGTTTAAAAATTTTGGAAAATCAATTTTAAAAAATTGAAAAACAAAGAAAGGGCTTTATTGGCAAAGCTCAAGCTCTCAAACCATTGCCACTGCTAGCCAAACACTCACCAAAGCAATTTTCTTTTGCTGGATCGCAACCCACAAGCATTGCACACCCAGTATTCCACTGCAACCCCGAAGGTGAGATGGGTCCATATGCTCATAGGCACTGCATCGTCCACCCCACCCCAGATCTATGAGGCAGGAGCAGTGGTAGAACTCTCATCCCGCCTTTCTTCTCTCTCACCTCTTCACAAACACCTATTGTGTATCCAGGTTGAGTGACTAAGAGAAGTTCAGTATCATACTGTACAGTACAGCAAAGTTCAGTACAATAGAGTACAGTTAGGTATGGTACTATTAAGTTCAGTACCGTACAGTATAGTTAACTATACTGAACCTAACTGTGCAAAACCTAAGTTGAGCACAGTTCAGTACAGTTAAATTAAGTTGAGTACAGTTAAGAAGGGTTGCCATTATTTCAAACAGTGAAAATCGGGACAGAAAACTTGCTGAACTTTTTTGGCAAAGTTGTTGAACTTTTTTTTTAGTTTTGGCCAAAGCGGTTGAGCTTCTTTTTGCAAGATCGCAAAAACAAAACAAAACATGGGCTGCATGGGCATGCTGATGAATACGGTATTCTGGATATGTCTGGGAAATTACGAACATACGGCAACCCTAAGTTAAGTTTGCTATAGGCAAGGTAAGTTTAATTCAGTTCAGTGATGTACAGTCCAGTCCAGTACAGTACTGCACAGTTCAGTTCAGTAAAATTAAGTTCAGTACCATACCGTTCAGCACAGTTCAGTTAAGCTGAGTTCAGAACAGTAGAATTCAGTACAGGTTAGTGAAGTATTTCACTGAAGTAAAATGGCTCCGGTGTATTTAGCCTGAAAATGACCTCAATGTGAGGTGAAACGATGGCTAGGATTTGCTCAGAAATGGCCCTGAGAATACTTCCTGATGAATGAGAATTCCATGTCAGTGGGAAACAGTTGTACATGGTCTAACACCAAGAGAGGTGATGAATTCAGATGACTTTAAAAGGTTCAAACAACAGCTTCTTGGACAATTCACTGCAGCCGCAACATGTTGTGATGGATGCTAGCAACTGGGTGAACCCGGCTAAAAAAAACCCTACTCTTTTTATATATAATTTTTATTTATTTTCCATTTAGTAATATACATTCACATCATTATTATCCACTTTATCTCCCTGGCTCTTTAGAGCCTATCGACTTCCTTCCCTCCTGCATCATGGCTTTCAAAATTAACCTTTATATCATTGCATTTTATACGTTTTCTAAATCTAATTACACGCATTACAAAATAGCTCAAAATTTAAATAAATGTAGAAAGGTAGAAAATTTCTCATTACAAGTCTTCAGACAACCCTGCTAGGGATGTTAATTGCTTACAACAATTTTTCAGATATCGTATATATTTACTCCAGTCCTTTTGGAATACTTGATCATGCTAGTTTTGGATTTTTCCTGTCAACTTTGCCAGTTCTGCAAAGTCCATCATCTTCATCTGCCACTCTTTTTTCATTGGTACTTCTTCTTGTTTCCATTTTTGGGCTGAGAATTCTTGCTGCAGTTGTTGCATACATAAACAGTCTTTTTATCATCCCTTGGTAAATCTTCACCCACTATACCCAATAAAAAGGCTTCTGCTTTTTTAACAAAAGTAAAAGAAATCTACTCTTAACATGGGGGTCATTCTGGAAATATTAAGAAATCTGATTATCTGTAGCGGGAAAAGTGGCTGAAAATATTTTCAGCTTCCCATTCCTAGATGGTAAAGGCAAAGGTAAAGGTAAAGGGACCCCCGATTAGGTCTAGTCATGACCGACTCTGGGGTTGCGGCGCTCATCTCGCTTTATTGGCCGAGGGAGCCAGCGTACAGCTTCCGGGTCATGTGGCCAGCATGACTAAGTCGCTTCTGGGGAACCAGAGCAGCGCACGGAAACGCCATTTACCTTCCCGCTGGAGCGGTACCTATTTATCTACTTGCACTTTGATGTGCTTTCGAACTGCTAGGTTGACAGGAGCAGGGACCGAGCAATGGGAGGTCACCCCATCGTGGGGATTCGAACCACCAACCTTCTGATCGGCAAGTCCTAGGCTCTGTGGTTTAACCCACAGTGCCACCTGTGTCCCTCCATCCTAGACGGTACCTGTATGAAAAAAGGAAGTTGGCAGCCATGGTGCATGAATGCTAGGTGTGTGTGAGAGAGCATCAGGCCATCACTGCCAACTTAGAACTCCCCCAACCTCACCACCAACTTGCCCTGCCCCTTCTCCCTCCTGGCAAGCAGTCATGCCCCTCACATGCCACTGCTGTTTGTTGGTCCATCTAAACTATGACAGGTCTATGGATGGGTGGATGGGAATGTGAGGGAACCCCAAAAGTCTGGCAGGAAAGCTGAAAAATAGAATCTGTATTAAAAACCCCGTAAGACGATCTTACTGCAAGCTTGCAAAATGTTTTGAAAGGCAATTTAAAAAAATACAAATAGCTGGGAAATGAAGTGATTTATTACATTATTTGCCACTTTTTATGTGAGCAGATTCCAAACGTTTCAGATATAATGTAGAGAAAGTATAGTTTTCTCAGGAGACAAAAAACACTCCTACCAGAAGCTATTAGCATGTAAGTATGAAATTCTAATCTGACCTTTCTATTCAAAGCCTCTAGAATATGTCTGTTTATGTAGAGAAATGCATGATGATTTTAAAAAGGTAAAGGTACCCCTGCCCGTACGGGCCAGTCTTGACAGACTCTGGGGTTGTGCGCCCATCTCACTTAAGAGGCCGAGGGCCAGCGCTGTCCGGAGACACTTCCGGGTCACGTGGCCAGCGTGACATCGCTGCTCTGGCGAGCCAGAGCCGCACACGGAAACGCCGTTTACCTTCCCGCTAGTAAGCGGTCCCTATTTATCTACTTGCACCCGGGGGTGCTTTCGAACTGCTAGGTTGGCAGGCGCTGGGACCGAACAACGGGAGCGCACCCCGCCGCGGGGATTCGAACCGCCGACGTTTTGATCGGCAAGCCCTAGGTGCTGAGGCTTTTACCCACAGCACCACCCGCGTCCCTATGATGATTTTAGCTCTCAACAAATTATGTTTGCTATTTGATCAATTTAGTATTTTAATTTGTATAGTTTCCCCCTCCCACAAATATGAATGATTAAAGCTGAAATCCCATGCGACACATATCTGTGAGTAAGTCTCATTGAGCTGAGTGAGACATGCAGGATTGCCCTGTTCAATTAAAAAGAGAAATAATTTATCAAGATGCTCAGACAAAAAAACCCTAAACCTTCCTCCAAGAGATATGGCATAGAACTTGTTGCTGATTTGAGGTAATGGGGTTCTGTTCTTTAAAGGGCGGAAAACAATAGACTGAGTGTACACAAATCTGTGTACACCTGAATTACCGGTAGCTGTTTGGATCCTGCTTTGGTCTCTATGAGGTTCTCCTTCCTACTTTCATTTATCTTTCTTGATTACTGAAGCAAACTGGTAAAGGTAAAGGGACCCCTGACCATTAGGTCCAGTCGTGGCCAACTCTGGCTTTGCGGTGCTCATCTCGCTTTATTGGCCAAGGGAGCTGGCATACAGCTTCTGGGTCATGTGGCCAGCATGACTAAGCCGCTTATGGCGAACCAGAGCAGCGCATGGAAATGCCATTTACCTTCCCGCCGGAGCGGTACGTATTTATCTACTTATACTTTGACGTGCTTTTGAACTGCTAGGTTGGCAGGAGCAGGGACCGAGCAACAGGAGCTCACCCTGTCGTGGGGATTCGAACCAGCGACCTTCTGATTGGCAAGCCCTAGGTTCTGTGGTTCAACCCACAGCGCCACCCGCGTCCGAAGCAAACTGACAACCTCCTAAATACGCCACGCAATGTTAAAGCTCATTGAATCCTGTGGCTGTTGCTCCAAAGCAACCAACTCAATTCAGAAAAGCTTAGTGTAGAATCAGATTCTTCAGGTCAATTTTGGGCCTAAGTTGGGGATCACACGCACAGGTTCAGTGTGGACATGCATCTGGATGCAAATCTGCATTGCAACCCACGTTCAAATGCAAGGCATCCGATGTGGTGCACATTCAACAACAGCACAGTTGTGGATGGGGGTCAGGGCTAGCAGCAGGAAACAGCATCCCCAAGCATCTGCCAAGGCATCACTGCCAGCCTCCAGAGACCTCCAACCTTCACTCCCTTTCCCATCTGCACTGCAGTAATGCAATTGCATGTCTTCTGTTCCTGCTCTTATAAGATGGCTATGTTTCTTTACATTTTTGACTGTCTTGTTTTCCCCGTGACCTTCATTGCATGCCACTCTGTAACTAAGATCCCATAAATGAGGCTATATATTCTTCAGTCTATTCTCCCCCCCTCCCAACATATGCAAATCCCAGTCATACCTCTGGAGACAATTCTCTGAAAGCACAACAGCATCACTTTTGTGCTAATCCAACCCTTTCCCCAGAAGGACTAAACACACACACACACACAGACATATATATATTGGCAAATCAGCACTATTTATTGTGCAGTTAAAAATTCTGTTGTCCTTTCCTTCTTCTCTTCCTTTTGGCAGCTTGTCAGATATCGTTAGGGTGATCTTAGTGATGCTGCATTGTTCATTTAGTTTCACTTTTCCCCCTCCCCCCCACTTTGCCCTTTAAAATAAAAGCCAACAGCAGGGAATAAACTATACCAGAGGGGGGACTTCATTACCTGATTGTTGGGGCAAGGGAGTTGGGTGTGACTGTGATGTTCCGTGTACATACATGTCAAGCACCTGCATGCACATAGATAAATAGCTTCTTTCTCTCTCTCCAGTCCCACAGGCATATAGAGGCTGGATCTACACCGATATGAAAAACGCTGTTAAAAAGCGTCTAAAAATATAGCTTTCAGTGCAATTTACCATTAGCGATGGATCGCTGCTCTACAGTGCCCTCTGGTGTCATGTTTTTATAACACACTTTCAACGTTATAATTGACCAGTGTAGCTGAGTCCAGAGTTTGGTTGGTTTACTGGGATACCCCAAAGTATCACCCTGGGGCACTATTTGGGCCCCAGGGTATGTGAGGAGCATGCAGAAGAGATTACAGTGGTGCCTCGGTTTAAGAACTTAATTCGTTCTGGAGGTCCATTCTTAACCTGAAACTGTTCTTAACCTGAGGTACCACTTTAGCTAATGGGGCCTCCCACTGCTGCCACACCGCCACCGCACGATTTCTGTTCTTATCCTGAAGCAAAGTTCTTAACCTGAGGTACCATTTCTGGATTAGCAGAGTCTGTAACCTGAAGCGTCTGTAACCTGAGGTACCACTGTATAGCAATGAGAAATGAGATTCACATACTTTGAATACATTTGTGACTAAATTTATAGGGCAAGAGGAAGCCACCCAAACAGTGAATTTTATGTGTTTGCTGTACTTTATTTTGCATAGCTCAGGTGTAGCTACCATGGCACCCTCTAGATGTTGCTAAACTATAGTTGGTTGTGTTGATGACAACAAGGTAAAACCAAGGCACTCAGTAATTGTTCCCTATTCAGCTGATTCTAGGACCTTCTGTCTGTTCCGTTAGTAGAGACTTTACCAGGGCTTACCAAGAAAGGTCCAGGCTTTGCTTCCACCTGAAAGGGATAGCGCTTACAGCAGGCGTTAATTGTGCAAGCGAGAGCCATTGCTGTTTGGTAATTATCCTCTGTTGTGGTTGGAATTTGTGATTGATTTTCTGCTTCATAGAATCGAGTTGCATCTTTCTTCCTTTTGTGGTCTGGTTCCTGTTCCCGATGACACAGTCTGCTGAACACTCAAGGTGATGCAGTGCATGCAGCAAAACTGGCTAGATCCAGGTTGAATGTCCTACCTATCTAAACTCTTTCTCAATCTCAAACTAACCTACTTCACGGGGTTGTGAAGAGAAACTTGGGAGGTAGGAGCCATTCATACAACCTTGAGCTCTTTGGAGAAAAGGGAGGCTATAAGTACAATAAATGTGATGAAAGAATAAAATCAGGAGGACCTTAGTTAGTCTCGAGCAGGCTTAGCCAATGTCCTGCCCTCCAGACATACTGGACTACAGTTCCCATCTTCCTTAGCCATTGGTCATACTGGTAGTGGCTGAAGGGAACTGTAGTCCAACATCTGGATAGCCCCATTTCTAGAACAAATAGGGACAACCATAAGGGATGACCACTTTAGCAGGAATAACCAGCTGCACAAATATAAGAGGGGCGGCAGCAAATGGATTACCAGTACCACACGTAAAAAGGATCTATGGGTCTAAATAGACCATAGTATGAGTCAACATTGTAATGTAGCAGCAAAAAAAACCCTCATGCTTTTCTAGGCTGCATCTACAGAAGTATTGTGTCCCGATCAAATGAAGTTATAGTTCCACTCTGTTCTGCCTTGGTCAGACCACACCTGGAGTACTGTGTCCAGTGTACCCAAATTAAGAAGCATATTGACAAGCTGGAACATGTGACCTAGAGGAAGCTGACCTAGATGATCAAGGGTCTGGAAAAGAAGCCTTAAGAGGAACGGTTGAGGGAGTTGGGTATGTTTAGCCTTTTAGGTTAAAGAGGAGAGGAGAAAAGAGGCGACTGAGAGGTGATATCATAGACATCTTCAAATATCTCAAGGGCTGTCACATGGAAGATAGAGCAAGCTTGTTTTCTCCTGCTCTAGAGGGTAGTATCCGAATCAATGGCTTCAAGTCACAAGAAAGAAGATTCTAACTAAACATCAGGAAGAACTTTCTGGTGGTAAAAGCTGTTCAACGGAGAAATGGACTTCCATGAGAGGTGGCCTGCCATTTGTTGGAGGGTGAATGGCTATCTGCTATGGATGCTTTAACTGAGATCCCTGCATTGCAGGCGGTTGGACTAGATGACCCTTGGAGTCTTTTCCAACCGCACTATCCTATGATTCTATAGTGCTATACAGAGAGTTAAATTCTTGACATGTCATCAGCATTTTTATTTATTTCTGGTCCAAAATTAATATTCACGCCAAGCCACCTTAGAAACTTCAAGGTATAAAATTACCTAAAAGGTTCAATGTCAATAAATTAAGAAGTAGCAGAGCTGAACAGAAGCTACAAAGTGCTGTGACCGGTCACCTTGGGAAGGCAGGTGGCCTGTGGGATGCAGAAAACGTTTCGCTTTTAAGAGGCCCCTTTGTAGTGCCATATGCAAGATTCTTGGCCATAGACACTGCACTCATCAAAACCAGTTTGATTCCCCTTATTTTAAGGAAAAGATTAAGACGTCACGAGCCTGCTTGATGAGAAACATCATTTATATTTAGCTTGGACAGATGACAAGGGATACAGTTCTGAGACACTGGTTTGTTGGAATATATGTAAGATCTCACAGAGTAAATTAAGAGAGATGTGGAAAACCTGCTGGAGGAAAAAAAAGGCTGACGATCTGCAGACCAAATGATATGCGAAGAAGTTTTATGCTGCGTGCAAGCTTGTTTATTAGCCACACTCCTTTGATTCTATTTATGGTACGGGCCTGGAAGGGACTTTTATTTTGACTTTAAAAAACCATCTTGGACTATGATATACACTATAAGGTGTATGCCATACCTTTGTATAATATGAATCAGCTTCTAGCCCAGAAGCATTTTATACTTGAAACAGAACAAGTCATTAAATCACTATCCAATGGAAAGGCCATTCCAGATAAGATTTATAAGGCTGATGGCAAGTATCTTGTTCCATGCCTTATTGAGCTATACCCAAAAGTGTGGGGGAGGGAGAGAGATACCTTGTCCCTACAAAAGGAAAGAGCTTCAACTATTGTCATAGGGGACATCATATCTACATAAGGAAATAGTCATGCTAGAATTATATTTAATGGACATATTGTGTGGATATTCTGGCAGCCAACATAGCTTTACAAAAGGCAGAAGAATTCGGTTGGATGCCTTGTGAAATAAAAATAAAAATGAGAATTTGGTTTATATGCTATCTGCGGTTCCTTTGCTGTTCTGGGTATTCTGCAATCTACTATGCTTTTGGACCATTCCATTGCAATTATATGAATGAGCCTTGTGTGTTTTCTGACAATATCTCTGCTTTTCTTATAATTCAGCTTTCTGACATCAGTAGAAATTATTGTGATATTCTACAATATTTTAAATCACTTTGTCCTGAACTACAGGGCACCTGGAGGCAAATCCTGCTGAAGTACATGATCCCATGGCAGATGCTAGCACACAGCCTTGGCAGGCCAACAGGTCTAAAGTCCAGCTAGGTTCCTGCTTCTACAGCCAATCCTGGAATCAGGGCTCTTGGAGGTCAGACCTGCACATGTACAGTCCCAGAGAACTCCCTAGAACATCCAAGCCATGGTCCAACGAATGTGGGAAGCTGAGGAGACCCAGCACCTCAGTTCTGCTTCCCTTTTATACTTTGCCTGCTGACTGCAACATCTGGGCTCGATGAGGCAGATGACCCTCACCTGTTCCCAGCAGAGTTCAGCTAAGGAATCACACAACTCCTCCCAGGGCTAGTAAGCCCCACCTGGCCAGCTAGGGAGATGGCCTGTGGGCCCTTGCCTGCCTCAGCTTCCTAGAGTGCTACTCCTGCTGGTTCCTGTGCCTCAGAGCCTGCCTTGTTTGTGGGGGCAGGGGGCCCTCTGGCTCTGGTGATGGGTCCTGCTGCTTTGGTTCCTGTGCACTGCCACCCAGCCCCTTGCCATCCTCTGTCACTCTGAGTGTGATGGCCCAGTTTATGGGTGGTTGAAGTCCCAGCTGAGGATGTCGGGACCAGGGGCAAGATGGCAGGGTGGGAGCAGGAGTGAGAGTCCGGAAGCCAGGAGTCTGGAAGCTAAGAGTCTGAGGGTCAGGAAACCAGGAGTCAAGGGTCTGAGGATCAGGAAGCAAGGAGTCAAGAAGCCAAGGGTCCGAGGTTCAGGAAGCAAGGAGTCAAGAAGCCAAACGCAGCAAGGCAGGAAGCGTGTTGCTGCAGCAAAGAGCCAAAGGAAAATGCTGACCTTATACCCCTTCCTGGCTCTTGCCACCCGGTGCTGTGAGTTACCAATAGGCCTCACCTGTGCGGCCATGCCTTGCCTCTCCAGAACAAACTTAGGAAAGCCCCAGTCCTGCGAAGCCCTACTGGTTACAGGGCCAGGCTCCTGCACACACTCCTGACAGTGATTACTACCTTCCCCACCCCCTGCTTGCCCCTGTGCGTCCCAGTCCTGGCTACACCCCTCACCAGGATCCTCTTCCTCCTCCCCATCCTCCAGCCAGTTCATGACACACTGGCTGGATCTAGGCACATCAAAGAAGCGTTTCTGTTAAACATGTTGCAAACTTTGTATGAGAGATCGGGTGAGCAAAAATGGAACTCCACACCACCATGTGGTGTCACAGTGTTAGAATGCATACAGTCATACCTTGGGTTACAGATGCTTCAGGTTGCGTTTTTTTGGGTTATGGACCACCAAAACCCGGAAGTACCTGAATGGGTTACTTCCAGGTTTCGGCGGTCGCACATGCGCATAAGCGCCGAATTGCAACCCATGCGTGCGCAGATGCAACGCTGCGGCTTGCAAACATGCATCCCACACGGATCATGTTCGCAACCCGAGCGTCCACTGTAAACAACATATATGAAGAGCTTTTATATGCCAGTGTAGCTGAGTCCACTTTAATGGTTGCCATATTGAGCATTTGTGGGTTGCCTATATCTGCCTTACAGCCAAGCCAGCCAGCCGTTGTGATATTTTCTACCCTCTTTTGCCCAACCAACTTCACGCTTGTGAGTAAAACATGAACGCATGAGAATGATGGTTTATGCAGCTCGAAGACTACAAAACCAATTATGCAGGGTGTGACTAATAGCAAAGCATGCATGTACTGGGACCCAAATAAAACTACATGGACATTTGAATGTCCAACAGAAATCTGTTGCTGCAAGCTTGGAGTATGAAGTTCTACCTACAGATTTTTGAGCACACCTAACAAGACCTTTATATAAGGTTTGTTTGTTTTTTCTTCATTCTGCTTGATTCAAGAAAAGCAAAGGGATTGCAGCACCACTTATTGTTATACAACTGTTGAGCTCACAAAGGTGTTTTGTGGAAGCTTCATACTGTCTGTAAAGATGGCGTTTGGATATTGATTGCAAGATTTGGGCAGCAATCCTTTACTCACACACCTGTGAGGAAGCCCCATTGAACTCAGTGGGACTTAATTCTAAGTAGGCATGTTTAGGATTGTGCTGTTGGCTTCCTATATCAATGCAGATTCAGATAATTTCCATGACAGATGGATGACCAGAATGGCAGGGAAGAGAGATGTTTCTAAACCTTGTCCTGCAGTGGTCCTTTCTTGCGCAGATTCTTTATAAGCGCTTTATTTGCTCTGTTGCTTTTCTTTATATTAATGTGGGAGGAAAGATTAGATTTAGGGCTGATGGGAATCTTCTGAAACTTAAATCTAAGGTGATTGAAGAAATGGTCAGCGGACGGCTGGTTGCAGACGATTGTGTCCTCATCGCTAGAGGTCATCGAAGTAATAAATGAATCTCCTTTCAGGACCATGTATATGATTTGGGCTAATCATTAGTCTAAAAAAGACAGAAGTTTTATATCAATCTGCTCTGGCTAAGATTTATGTTCCATGAGGAATTACTATCAGAGACCACATCCTACAAATGATGGATAAATCGACATACTTGGGGAGTACCCTGTCTCATGAATCAAGCGCTGGTGATGAAATTGCAAGCTGAATAGCCAGAGCTAATGTGGCTTTTGGCAGGCCTCACAAGCACCACTGGGAGCAGATGGGTATAGGCTTCTTCAGATAAAATTGAAGACCACAGTCCTGGTGCTTGAAAAACATATTTTTAAAAATTTTAATTTAATTTTAAAAACTTTTTAACATCTAAATGAAGCCGCTGGGAGAGATCATCAGTGGGGGTTTGGACTGGGTGTCCATCAATATGCAGATGATACCCAGATCTACCTCTCTTTCAAATCAGAACCAGTGAAGGTGGTGAAGGTCCTGTGTGAGTGCCTGGAGGCGGTTGGAGGATGGATGGGGGCTAATGGATTGAGGTTGAATCCTGACAAGACAGAAGCACTGTTTTGGGGAGACAGGGGGCGGGCTGGTGTGGAGGACTTCCTGGTCCTGAATGGGGTAACTGTGCCCCTGAAGGACCAGGTGCACAACCTGGGAGTCATTTTGGACTCACAGCTGTCCATGGAGGAGCAGGTCAATTCTGTATCCAGGGCAGCTGTCTATCAGCTCCACCTGGTACGCAGGCTGAGACCCTACCTGCCCGTGGACTGTCTCGCCAGAGTGGTGCATGCTCTAGTTATCTCCTGCTTGGACTACTGCAATGCGCTCTGTGTGAGGCTTTGAAGGTGACCCGGAAACTACTACTAATCCAGAATGCGGCAGCTAGACTGGTGACTGGGAGCAGCTGCCGAGACCACACAACACCGGTCTTGAAAGACCTACTTTGGCTCCCAGTACGTTTCCGAGCACAATTCAAAGTGTTGGTGCTGACCTTTAAAGCCCTAAACAGCCTTGGCCCAGTATACCTGAAGGAGCGTCTCCATCCCCATCGTTCTGCCCGGACGCTGAGGTCCAGCGCTGAGGGCCTTCTGGCGGTTCCCTCATTGCAAGAAGCAAAGCTACAGGGAACCAGGCAGAGGCCCTTCTCAGTAGTGGCACCCGCCCTGTGGAACGCCCTCCCATCAGATGTCAATGAGATAAACAACTACCTGACATTCAGAAGACATCTTAAGGTAGCCCTGTTCCAGGAAGTTTTATGACATCTTAGTGCAATTTTGGTCTTTGTGGAAGCCGCCCAGAGTGGCTGGGGAAACCCAGCCAGATGGGCGGGGTACAAATAATAATTTATTATTATTATTAACATGGGCAATATGTAACAGACACATTAAGGAATTCAAGCCTATGTTTGTGTTTACTCAGAAGTAAGCTCCACTTTGCCCCATGGGGTTTACTCCCTAAGAATGTGTGAAACCTGAAGAACTTTCATCTAAGTTGCTTGAGCAATGAAAGGGTGATTAAATGGGAACACCAAAATCCTATTACCAATGCTGTCCAAGTTTTCAAGCATAGGAGTCATGATTATGAGAGCTCAGTTGTACTTTTCAGGTCACATTCAGCAACAGTTCCACTATGATTATTATTGTTTTTTAATGAAGACATTATACATACATATCTACTATTTACATCATACTCTTAGTCTGAAGATCTCAGGGAGGGTAGCACCACAATTCAAACAAAATAACAATATCAAGAAAACTATTATGCAACCACTATGCATCACAAATCTGTAGTGGAACACCAGTGCCAACTTTCCAAAGCAAGTGTACAAAAGCATTTTTTTTCAGTTGGAGATGAAACAACAATGAATTTCAAGAGGCTGGGAGTTCCAAAGGATAACCTTAAAGCAGGATGGTAATAGGATTCAGAGCTGGGAATAGCAAACAGAAGATTAGTCAGTATAGAGGCAAATCCCCTATTGACGCTTGTATTGATGTGTAAATGTTAGGAGTCAGCTAAGTTTTACTTGGAGCAGACTGATTGAAATGATTGAAAATGACTATGTTAGGTCTGTTAATTTCAACATGTCTACTCTGTCCTGAGTATGGACAACTCTTTAAGAGTGGCCTGATATGTCCATCATTCTTAGATATCTTATATGGCCTGTGGTTTTAATTGCGTTTTTCACTGCATTCTTTGGCATTTTACCATACAATTATTGAGTTTTATTATAAACTGCTTTGGTGGGGTCATTTAAAGGGCCTTTAAATAAATAAGTACTGCATCTTATTTCCCCCCTTCAAAAGCTTGTGGGGTGTGTGTGGAGTGATCACCACCTCTGCCTTCTGAAAGTAGGTATAATGAAATGTCATTATTTTAATGCCTCAATTGTACATTCCGTTATGTTCTATTCACCAGGATGACTCTTGCAACTGAACTATCACACTAGTTACAACAGTAGAGAAGACTTTGTCCCCATGCACCCTGCAAAAGCTATTGTGTCGGCAGACTTTGCGAGCACATCTCTGACCCAAATAGAATTAGATAATTCAGTCGTATTTTGTTGTGTAGGCAGGGATGTAAGCATCAGCCTGCCTGCTGGTAAAGTTGGATGTTCTGCAGCTTTAGGACAATCTGGGGACACAATTAAGGTACCGGCTATCAAACAGTTGTTGTGTCGGGGGGCAACCACACAGTTGTAATCAGGCCTCCTGGCTTAGTTATTATGTAGGCTAGATCTTAGCCTCTAGACAGTTCATTAGATCCCTTTGGTTTCACTTGTTAGTAGGAAATGACTTTGTATATAAAGCGCAACGGTACCTTGCACCATCCTGCTGCAAGATGCGAGAGTTGAGTCATCTGGTTCAGCAGCGGAAAAAAAGAATATTTCATCAAGTTGTTATCTTCGCTTAAGACGTTGGAGAATTCATTGGTTCATTTTTCCAAACATGCAAGGAACTTTAACATAACCAGTAGACTGAAGGACAACTCTGGCATAGTAATTTTCCACCACAGAAGACCATCAGTGGAGAAACAAGCCTTAGAAGTATAATACTAGAATGCAAAATCTAAGTTGATTTTGTAGAAAATGTTTGTGTGTGTGTGGAGGTCCATAACCAATCTTTTCTATACCCCGGGCAGGTTTCAGATTCTGTGCTTCCACATACCAGAAACTGGTTTTTGATTTAACTTAACAATGGCTTAAGACTTTTGAAAGTACCATAGCTGAAATGCCAAGTTTGGTGGTCTAGATGCTTTATGTTTTCCTGCTGGCATCCGTCTGTCTCGAGAGACAATGGAGTGTGTCATATATATATATATTGCAATTAGATGTGCTAGTTTCTCCCTGTTTGTAAACATGTTCTTCTCGGGTAATTTGTTTTTGCAATTTCTCTCAGGATCACTACATTCGTTTCATAATCAATGTGATAAATCAATTCAATAATTACAGATCAAAATGGGAATTATTAAATCTGAACATTCTCTAATGAAAGTTTATCTGTGCTGATGGCACAGTGGCAAACGGTCTTTTGATCCAGGCGATGAATTTAAGATGGCAATTCCAACAAAGAATGATTTGCCTGTGCTATTTAAATGAAAGAAGCTGTTATTTTATTAAATATTTTAAAGATATAACTTGTATGGGGATACTATAATATTTATTTTAATCAGTACGTTAATCAATCGGCAGAGGAAAAGCGAGACAGTTAATCCTCTAAAAAATTCATTAGTTGGCTGTCTGCCTTAATTTTTAGGCTTCCTTGATTCTTTTCAGCGTTAAAGGAGGTGGCAGATTTATCATGAATCACTGCATCTGGAGATGAGGCTCTAAGTCCCTTGTGTTTTAATCAATTGATCAGCAGGAGACATTGAACCTTTTGAGATGCAGGCAGCTCAGCTCACAAACCAGTTAAATGAGGGAACTTTGACTGAAATTGCCAAGAACTTGGGTTGAAGCTGGAACTGGGTTGTAGCTTAGTGGCACTGGCGGAGGAAGGGGGTGTGGTGGGTGTGGCCTGCCCCAGGTGTCATCCCTGAGGGGGGGTGAGATTGCCGCCCCACCCCCCTGGGACACTCGCCCGCCCCCGGGTGGACAGCATGTGCGCTGCTCCGGGTGTCGGAGCAGCTAGCTCAGTAGAGGAAGTCCCAGTCTCCGGCTCCAGGATCTCCAGATTGGTCTAATGCTGCAAAGAGCTGCTGATCACCATTGTAGACAACACAGAACTAGATGCAGCAAAGTTGTGGCTCAGTCTAATGCAGCCAGCTGTGAAAGATCCCTGTCTGAAATCCTGGAAGGCCTCTGTCTGTCAGTGTAAATACTAACGGAGCTAGCATGGATCTTTGAAGAGCGGAAGCCTACACAGGTTCAGCTGCTTGCAGTCACTGCTTGTAGTAACTGCTGTAGGCTCCATGTGGTAGGAAACCTTAATAATAATAATAATAATTTTTATTTATACCCTGCCCTCCCCAGCAAAGGCCGGGCTCAGGGCGGCTAACAAGCAATAATAAAAACAAGTTGAATGAATACAACATAAAAACAAGATTAAAATACAACATTAAAATATTGAAACATTAAAATATTAAAATGCAGCCTCATCACAGGAGGAAAAAGGAAAAAGAAAAAAGAAAGAGGGGGAGGGAATCAAATTAGCTCCAAGCCAAAGGCCAGGCGGAACAACTCTGCCTTACAGGCCCTGCAGAAAGAAATCAGATTCCGCAGGGCCCTGGTCTCATGAGGCAGAGCGTTCCACCAGGCCGGAGCCAGTGTTGAAAAGGCCCTGGCTCTGGTTGAAGCTAATCTAACTTCCTTAGGGCTTGGGACCACTAGGGTGTTGCTATTTATGGACCTTGCATGACTGAGGTCCCAAATTGCATCAAAACATGTGTGTGTCTAGGAGTACAAGTGTAGGCTCCCTTATTCAGATGTAGACACTTCATGAGCAGACTTTAAGGTTGGGTAGTAGGTCATGTTGGAAGAATGGGGCTAGTAGGCATTGATTGGACTGGGACTGTGCCTTGTTTTGGAAAGGTCCCAGGTTCAATCCTTGCCCTCTACAGGTAGATCTGGGAGACACTTTTGGCTGACACGCAGGAGAGCCACTGCCACTTGGAGGAGACTAGGGATGGAGAACCTCCATATTTTAACTGGACCACAACTCCCATCATCCTGACCCTTGACCATGTTCATTGGCGCTGATGGGAGATGCAGTCTCACAACGTCCAGGTGGCCACACAAATACCCCACCCTGATATATACACCAAGCATATTGTGTTCTTGCCTGGATAGCTCAATTGGTTAGAGCGTGGTGCTGATAATGCCAAGGTTCCAGGTTTGGTCCCCATATAGAACAACTGCATATTTATCCATTGTGGGTGGTTCAACGAGATGATCCTCAGGGTCTCTTTCCAACTCTGCAATGCTATGATTCTATGCTTTATTTTTGGGAGGGTGGTAAGGAGGCAGCAGGGTCTTCTGGAGTGCCAGGGAACAAGAAGAGCTCTAAAGCAAACTGGTTTAAATAAAAGTAGTCTAGAAAACATCACCTTGCCAACAAAGGTCTGTAAAGTTAAAGCTATGGTTTTCCCAATAGTGATGTATGGAAGTGAGAGCTGGACCATAAAGAAGGCTGATCGCCAAAGAATTGATGCTTTTGAATTATGGTGCTGGAGGAGACTCTTGAGAGTCCCATGGACTGCAAGAAGATCAAACCTCTCCATTCTTAAGGAAATCAGCCCTGAGTGCTCACTGGAAGGACAGATCCTGAAGCTGAGGCTCCAATACTTTGGTCACCTCATGAGAAGAGAAGACTCCCTGGAAAAGACCCTGATGTTGGGAAAGATGGAGGGCACAAGGAGAAGGGGACGACAGAGGACGAGATGGTTGGACAGTGTTCTCGAAGCTACCAGCATGAGTTTGACCAAACTGCGGGAGGCAGTGGAAGACAGGAGTGCCTGGCGTGCTCTGGTTCATGGGGTCACAAAGAGTCGGACACGACTAAATGACTAAAGAACAACAACAAGTCTAGCAAAAGGAGCTGGTGGATCGTAGACTTCTTTGGCCAAGGTAGCATAGCATCTGGAAACTGTTTATACCAAGCCTAGCCCACAAAGCCTACCTTGGCTGAGAATGGTGTTTGCTTCCCAATATATCTGGGATGGGGAAAGAAAGAGACCTGAAAGAGAAACAATTGGAGAGCCAGAATAGTGAAATAGGGACAGTTATGTCACTAGTGGCTGCGATATAAACATTTCATGGATAGACTCTTCCCACATATATAAAGAGCTATATCGAGAAACCATCCTAGCGGAGCACACGCTCCCTGCCAGCGGTCCTATATTAAAAGGATGTATTGCATACTATTGGGTATTCGTTCCACTTACATCCTGCCTGTCTGTCGATGCTCAAGCTAGCTTAAACTGCAAACTGGCCAGCAGAAATGTTCCATCTGCCATCCAAACTTCAAAATCTGTCACATGTATATCCTCAACAACATCATAGGAAGATTTCTGGCAAGCAATCCCAGGACACAAACATATGCCAATAGCCTCAGTATCAACAAGAGCTATGCTGCGCCTGCCAAGAGGAGCGGAAAAAAAATCACTCCCCCAGTGGCGTCTGTATATGTTTGCAAATTAATTTACTTGAATATATTCCCATTATCCTTAATAAACAGAAATAAGAGAGGACTACGAGTCACATAGATAATCCAAAGCAAAGTGTATTTTACCGAGGGGAGATTAAGCAAGGGACATCTGCAATCGCGCTGTTTTGGCGCAGCTCTGGAATATTTGCACACATTCCCTGCGTACAAATTAACTGCGCAGAACAATTAGAGGAATTAAAGCAATGGCTCTTTTTACTAGTCGGTTCTTGGAAGGTATTTGCTGCCAATCCCCCAGGTGATTTAAATCGGCACAACTGAAGTCAATGTGTTTCCATCCTTTTTATGCTAGAGCTGTGTGCAAATGCAGCACTGTATCGGTGGACAGAGAAATTGGAGTGGGGTGTATTTTTCATTGGATTCATCCAGTGGGAGGAAACGTTCTCCGAAGTTTCTCAGGGGTGAGGTGCACCATTTTCAGTGTCCGTAGTGCACCTTCTTTTGTAAATAAGATTTTATTTATTTTTGCCATGTGTTGGCAGCCTGGCCACCATCTTCGTATCTTTCATGGCTTCTCAGACCCAGCATCATCAAAGGGCATTATATGTGTGTGAAATGGTGGCAGATACACACCCAGAGACAAATTACTGGAGGGTATTTGAAGAAAATACTACAAAACTGTCTTAGTTTCTGGTGGGGATTCAAAAAAAAGGAAATATCAGAAATTTCCTCAGTGTATGAGGAGGGAACTTCCCTCCTTTCCCTCCCCAGACACAATCCTGATGAAATCATCCATGCTTTCCATGCATTAAAGCACCTCCATTAGCAATTGTAGCTTTTTTCTCAAAGTCTAATTACTGCTTGGGGAGCAGGGATGCTCAGATTGCAGATGGGGGAGTGAAAATTGGTGCCAACCCTATGGGGCCCTGGGTGCACTCACACCACAGGGCTCTGACACGACTTCCAGTTTCTACCAGAAGTTATGTTGGAGGTCCAAGGTGACGTCCGAGGCCCTGCAAAGCCTTGGAAGCGACTTCTGGTAGAAACTGGATGTTGCATCGGAGGTCTTGAGAGGCCTTGGATGTGACCTCCGAGGCCCCACAAGGCCTCAGAAGTGATGTTGGAGGCCCTACAGGCCTCCAAACACGACTTCCGGTAGAAACTGGAAGTTGTGTCAGAGGTCTCACGAGGCCTCCGATGTGACCCATGAGGCCCTGGAAGCAGCGCTGCACTGCTGCCACCATAACATGACGTCATGACGTCACATTATTTCACGGGTGCTATTGGGCACCCACAATCTTGGGCCTGAGTTGGCACACCGGGAGTGAAGGAGTAAAGTCCCCCTCCCTGCACTCTCTGGTCCCAATGAAAACTACCCTCCAAGCCTGATTATTATTATTACTACTACAGTCATACCTCATGTTACGTTTGCTTCATATTACGTTCTTTCATGTTACATCCCGCGGTGACCTGGAAGTACCAGAAAGAGTTACTTCTGGGTTTCGCTGCTCGCACATGCACAGAAGCGCAAAATGACATCACACACATGTGCAGAAGCAGTGAATCACAACCCGCGCATGTGCAGGCTCGCCACTGCGGATTGTGCTCTTTTCATGTTGCAAACGGGCCTCCGGAGCGGATCCCATTTGCAACCAGAGGTACCACTATATTTAAAAAAACATGTTTGCCTACTATGCAATTAAAATAACATATTGTACAGTGGTACCTCGGGATAAGTACTTAATTCGTTCCAGAGGTCTGTGCTTAACCTGAAACTGTTCTTAACCTGAAGCACCACTTTAGCTAATGGGGCCTCCTGCTGCCGCTGCGCCACCAGAGCATGATTTCTGTTCTCATCCTGAAGCACAGTTCTTAACCTGAAGCACTATTTCTGGGTTAGCGGAGTCTGTAACCTGAAGCGTATGTAACCTGAAGCGTATGTAACCCGAGGTACCACTGTACTGCCCTCAGAGTTTTCTGAGCTTTGAACTTTGGAAGGTGGGAATAATAAAGCCCCCAAGACTTATCCAGAAAACTACACGCAGCCAACCCATCATCTGCAAAATGGCAGGAACCCTGCTGGTTACCACAGCTGGGTACATAGTTATTCAGAGGGCTGCTTATGAGTGCCACTTGGTCAAAGTGGGCAGGGGGAATGAAAACCTGGCATTGCTGCCCTAGTCACTCAAATTGTATCCTTGCGCATATAGCGGTTGCATCGCGGCCTGCATGCCAGAGAGCGCATGCCTTTCTTTGCGCTCCCCTCCTCCCCTCCAGGATCACTTGCCCTACAACGAGCAATTAATCATGACTCGCATTCGCTGGCCTTGTCTCCGATCAGCTGCCTGACAGACAATTATTAACTGGGAAACACACATCAGGAAATGTGCTATTGTGGCAAGACAGGCGAGCAATATCATCTTTTTTTTATGAGTGAATAAAGCATACACAGGTTAAGGTAACACTGATTGCCTATTAATCTCTGGGTAAGAAAGTATAATGATCAGTTTCACATCCTTTCCCCCTCCACTGCCCCCTTTTAGCCTCTGTCTTCTTGCGAAGTAGCCATTTGCTCTTCCACCAGAAGGGTGATAATTCTCTTCCTCTCCCGAGAATCTACTCTATATCACACTTCTCCCTCCCTTTCTTGTCTCTTTAAAATGGTCTGTCAGACAATAATAAACACATTTTCACATTGGTTGTCTCGGGGAAGCAACAGGTATCTTAAAATCACTGAGCTTTTCTGCTTCTTCATAGAGCTGTGTCTTTTTGCGACAAGAGTCACATAAACTTACAAAGCTCAGCTAATACCAAAGGATGGATGGATTGGTGTCTTTCTGGGTTTTAATCACTTTTACATGTGTTCGCTCTTAAGTCAGTCTCATCACTTTTCAACAGCAGCCTGTATTTTTTTCTTTAAAAAAGTACTGCACAAAAATATGCATTTAATTATAGTTTAAGTACACATTTTAAAGGTCTCTCTCTAAACACCCACTCACTTATATTTTCTCTCAAAATGTACATTCATCTCATCATGACAACCTTGTTTTCATACATTTTATGACCCAAGAATTGCATCACAACATTCAGAAAGGTGAAATCATATAAATATAGATATAGATATTCAATGCAAGGCCAGTTTGCTTCAGGTCAGTTTTCATTAGAATTTGCAGTATTGAATTTCGAAGTTACACTGAGTTTGTCCACTCAGTCTGAGACTGCATACACACTGCAGCTCTAAAGGCTTGGCAAAAGAGGTAAGGGTGATATTAAACTAAGCTTTACTCAGAGTAGACGTATTGAAATTAATGGACCTAGCTTAGTCATGATAATTAACTGGCCAACTCTGAATAAAACTTAGTTGAATACCACCCTAAGTTTTTAGCTGGCACTGAAAAGTGACCATTGTTTGCCCCAAACAATTTCAAGGTACCATATTTTTCGCTCTATAAGACACACTTTTCCCCTCCTAAAAAGTAAGGGGAAATGTGTGTGCGTTTTATGGAGTGAATGCAGGCTGCGCAGTTATCGCTGAAGCCAGAAGAGCAAGAGGGATCAGTGTGCAGCGATCCTTCTTGCTCTTCTGGCTTCAGGGATAGCCACGCAAAGCCTCTTGAGCGCAGCTGGAGCGCTCCTGCCTCTTTGCTCAGGAGGCTTTGTGTTGCTTTCTTGTTTCTTGTTTTCCTCCTCTAAAAACTAGGTGTGTCTTATGGCCAGGTGCGTCTTATGGAGCGAAAAATATGGTACATAAGGCATACGTGCATTACAACGTTGTTCAAGTTAGTGGCAGACATGGCTTCATCAAGTTTTTGGCACCAGCTGCAGGACTGGATTTGGAGGAGAGAGCTTAACATTTTTAAGCAGTTTGGCAATAAGGTGAATCAATTGATCCACTCAAGAATTGACCATTGGGCTTGGTGAGGCCAGTGGCTTTAAGCAGCACCTCTGAAGCTGAAAACCAGTATTTGTCTTGTTCCATCCACCACCCACTTGTGATAAGAGGAAGCTGTGAAAATTCGTAGAGGAACTTTCAAGTGGTATCATCAGAGCCAGTATGAGAGGCTCAGTGTTAACTAGATCACATGCCACGTGAGGTTGCCTGCACCTCTCCCATTTCCTCTTTGTGCCTGAGCGTGAGAGCATCAGTGCTTCAACCCTGAAATCATCTCTCCATTAAATAATCACTACACCAGTACTTGCCTTAATAATTCAATTATTCAATCCATTAGGTAAATAATTCACAGGCTTTTGACAGTTTATTTTCTTCATTCCACATGCTGTAGCAATAGATTATTGTCTTGCAGAAATCGCCTGCTGTCCTGATCCATAGCCATCTCCATCGCTGAGATGTGGCGACAGCAGCCCAGACGGGGTGGTGGAAAGCAAGATTGCCTGAGCCAACCTCCTAAGGTCAGGACCCTGGACAGCAACAAATGTGACTGAGTTGATTTGCAGGAGTACGAAGTTCAGGACCACAGGCACTAATCCTACAGCAGAGTGGGACAAGTTAGGCACACAGAAAACTGCCTTACGCTGAGTTGGATTTTTGGCAGCTTCATAGGGTTCCAGACAGGAGACATTTCCCAAACCTACCAGGAGTGGAGCAGTGCCTGCCACACCTGCTGCCACATGATGTGCTGCCACACATCACCTCCACCTACCATTAAGTGCAGAATAGCGGGAATCTCTGCTACACAGGTGTATGTTTCTGTGAAATTAGGGACCTCAATCTTGCAAGCGTTTCCTATCACACAGTGCCTTCAGCAGAACCTTCTGTCAGGGCTAGAGTCAGGCGCAAGTCAGCAATAAGGGAAGCAGATCTCCATTGTCAGTGAAGTTAGCAAACATACTACTTGGCCTAGTGGTCTCAGCAACACTACTCAGTAGGACTCTTGCCCCTATGGAGCAGTTGCCAGAATTGAAGGCCCTTGCCTTCCACTCCTTTCTAAGGCTCCTCCTCTCCTGGATGTCTCCCAAGCACACCTCTGGCCTCTGTTATGGTTTTCTCATTACTCTGTGAATTCTTGGAGACCAAGGGGGAGGGGAGCTTGTCACCGCAGGACAGGGAGACTCCCTGGATTCTTCAGCAGTCTCTTGACTGCCCCCTCCTCGTCTGCTTCAGCCTTGGAGTCTGAACTGCTCCCTATCACAGGCTCTTCCTGCTCACTAAACCCTGCTGCTCCTTTGGCATTCTGCACCTCCTCCCAATCTTCTTCTCCCTCTGACCTGCCCTCAGTGTCTCACCACCAGTCCCCTGGCCCTGAGCTTTCCTCCTCTGGGGTTTCACTTGGGGGTTCCTTGGCTGGTGCCTCATACCATTCCTCTTTCTACAGCCAGTCCCTGACACCTACAGCAGTGACTACAGCAGCAGCACGTTCATGGGCTTTCTCTTTGCTGACAGGTGGGCAGGTGTGGAGGACTCCCTGGTCCTGAATGGGACAACTGTGCCCCTGGAGGACCAGGAGCACAGCCTGGGAGTCATTTTGGACTCACAGCTGTCCATGGAGTCACAGGTTAATTCCGTGTCCAGGATGGCTGTTTACCAGCTCCTTCTGATATGCAGCCTGTGACCCTACCTGCCCAGGGACTGTCTCCCTGGAGTGGTGCATGCTCTAGTTATCTCCTACTTTGACTACTGCAATGCGCTCTATGTGGGGCTATCTTTGAAGGTGACCTGGAAACTACAACTAATCCAGAATGCAGCAGCCAGACTGGAGACTGGGAGTGGCTGCCGAGACCATATAACACCAGTCCTGAAAGACCTCCATTGGCTCCAGTACGTTTCCAAGCACAATTCAAAGTGTTGCTGCTGCATTTAAAGCCCTAAGTGGCCTCGGCCCAGTATACCTGAAGGAACATCTTCACCCACATCGTTCTGCCCAGACACTGAGGTCCAGTTCTGAGGGCCTTCTGGCGGTTCCCTCACTGCTAGAAGTGAGGTTACAGGGAACCAGGCAGAGGCCCTTCTCAGTAGTGGCGCCCAC
Organism: Podarcis raffonei; assembly: GCF_027172205.1. NCBI lineage: Eukaryota > Metazoa > Chordata > Lepidosauria > Squamata > Lacertidae > Podarcis > Podarcis raffonei. Next base: position 68,430,400 of record NC_070608.1, read on the forward strand.
CCTGTGGAACGCCCTACCATCAAATGTCAAGGAAATAAACAACTATCTGACTTTTAGAAGACATCTGAAGGCAGCTTTGTTTAGGGAAGTTTTTAATGTTTGATGTTTTATCATGTTTTTAATATGCTATTGGGAGGCGCCCAGAGTGGCTAGGGAGGTCCGGCCAGATGGTGGGGTATAAGTAATAAATTATTATTATTGTTATTGTTATTGTTATTGTTATTGTTATTGTTGTTATTATTATTATTATTATTATTATTAACGCTGACTGGTAGAGGCTATTCAGGATTCCATACTTTTCACAGCTAGTTGCCCTGTACTGAGTCAGACCCTTTATCCGCTTAGTTTGGTGTTGTCTGAAAATAATGGACTATGCAGAATTGGACAAAATGACGGGAAGGATTCGAAACCTGTGGGACCAGAGATTTACAGAAGACTGGATTAGAAGAAGTATATGAACTATTTGAAGAGCAATTGTAACCAACAAATTACGCTAGTAGGACTACAAGAAGTTTTGTAAGGAGGAATATATGAAGTGCTACAAAGTAGATAAAGAACAGAGATATTGGTTATGAGTTTTAAATGTAACAGGGATAATAAGTAATGTATACTCAGAGATTAGATTGGAAAATTTTCAGACCGGACTGATGGAAGTCAAAAAAATTGAATAAGATGTAAAAATATGTTTAATTACTGTTTAAAATGGTATGTTTAAAAACTAATAAAAATTTATATATATATATAAATAGTTTGGTGTTGTCTACCCTGATGGCAGTGGTTCTCCAGAGTTTTAGACAGGGCCCTTTCCCAATGCTGAGAATTGAACCTCTCCCCCCCCACACACAGTGCAAAGCATGTACCATTGAGCTAAGGTGCCATTGAGCTATGGTCCTGTGTGCATTGCTTATGTCCCCAATCCACACAGTCTCATGATTGGCTACCTGGGCGCATTCATGTGCCAGCACCTATGCAGGAGTGTCATTCTATCTATCTGTGAAATGTTGGAGGCTACCCAGAAGTATATCATCTTGTCTTCTCATGCGATGTGCCACATTTCTGGCACCGTCTACTGCTTCTTCTGTTTTGCTTTCCCCTTAGCTAGCTATTGTCTGCTTTCTTCCACTGTGGCGCCCACTGTAATCTGCTGTGCTCTTTTCTCCAGGGACTTGATCTGCGTTGCTTGTTCATCTGCTTGGCATACACATACTGCCACTTCTGAGCTTTGAAACTTCTCCTTCATAACAGTTCCGAATTATTACCCCAGGAAAGTCTGGTCTTTGATGAGGTATTTCTTTAACATACTTTAACTGCAGGGCTGGCTTGTAACATGTTAGTAATAAACATTATTATTATTTCCTGGTTTCTTTTTCCTGGAGTTGTAATCTAGAATGCCTGTCTTTTGTTTCAGGATAAAAAAGACACAAAGGTAATTGTGGGCCTCAGATCCTGGCAGCTTTGTTTTTTCTCTTCTTCAAAGTCCTCAGGGTTAAAAGAAGAAGAAAAACCTCTTGTGCACAGTTTGTGTTTCTGTATCTTCCAGGAAAAATAAATAAATCTTAAGGCAGTCCTCTAAATGATTCACCCTCTGCCTTTTATAAACCGCTCACATTCCAAAACTTTAATAAGGAATGGGGGAAATTTATAATTTACCTTGGAGAACGCTGAAAGAGTTGAAATCATTAGCGGGATTGCGATAACACTTGTAATGTAACGAGAACTATGGATACAATGAAGATTTGGACTACTATAAAGGATGCGGCCAAAAGGGTTTAACAATGGGACCCATGGAGAGGGAGGTGGGAAGTCCAGAGAATCGTGGGAATCTTGTACTGTTGAAATGGGTTGTGGAATGATTGTGAATTTTAATATGTAAAACCAAATAAAGAAATTAGAGGAGGGGGGGGGAAAGATAACATTCACGATCTTTCTCAAAATTTCCTGAGCTTCCCCATACCACCAGACCCTCTGCCACAACATGTTATCTCAGTGAGTTTGATTGGTAGTGAGGAATCATTATTTATAGAGAAATATAAAGGGGACAATCCTATGGTAAGATCTGCCAGGAACTACAGCTTAGGATGTAGTGGATCTCAGGCTTAGCCAACTGATTCTTGGCTCTTTGTTGTTGTTGTTGTTTAGTCGTTTAGTCGTGTCCGACTCTTCGTGACCCCATGGACCAGAGCACGCCAGGCACTCCTGTCTTCCACTGCCTCCCGCAGTTTGGTCAAACTCATGCTGGTAGCTTCGAGAACACTGTCCAACCATCTCATCCTCTGTCGTCCCCTTCTCCTTGTGCCCTCCATCTTTCCCAACATCAGGGTCTTTTCCAGGGAGTCTTCTCTTCTCATGAGGTGGCCAAAGTATTGGAGCCTCAGCTTCACGATCTGCCCTTCCAGTGAGCACTCAGGGCTGATTTCCTTAAGAATGGATAGGTTTGATCTTCTTGCAGTCCATGGGACTTAAGTCTCCAACCCCAGATCAGCCAAAGATATTTCAGCCACCTGAGTTGCAACTGACTGAACGGAGGCCAGCATAAGTTCCAAAAAAGGGGCATGAAGCCGGGGGGGAAGAACACCGAAGGGTGCCTTAGGCTGGATCCTAAGCATGTTCAGCACAGCTGTTGAGCAGGGTTTGGAGTTGGTGTAACTTTTCATTAGATTAATTTAATTTGACTTGCTTTATACCAGCTTCTTGTGCAGAGGATTGCTCCCTTAAATCATGCTGCCATATATTTTTAAGCAATATATCCTAGCAAATGGCCTGCCTCCCCCTCCCTGAAGCGTCTATTTGTATAGGGTGATGACTATTTTTCGCTGGCACAGTAATACATTTAGGGCCAGCTTCCAACCAACTGAAAGGTCTCCTCTTTAAGACCTTAGCAATATGAATATAGATAATTTAAAAGATAGGTCAGGGCCCATCGCATAAAATGCCACCGTGAAATTTGCATATGATCTGTTGCACCATATAATAGAATATGATTATGTATAAAAAGAACACATAATGTTTTGCCCAAGAATGGGAGATATATATAGTGTAACATATTAAAGTTGGAGAAGAGGAGGGAATATACTAGAGGGGGAAGCAACAATATTTTCCCTAAAAGTATCTGGGGGAAACCATTTTTGCAGGTCAGAAGGACGCACTTCTGAGCATAGTGGTAACTGAACATAACACAAGGCAGATACAACTGAACATAACACAAGCCCGGCTTTCGCTGAGGAGGGCGGGATATAAAAAAATATTGATTGATTGATTGATTGATTGATGGGAGGTTTTTCTTGGTGCAGGTGGGGAAGCAAACAACTTTCAGTAGGGCAAATGGGCCGCTGCCCCACCAATCTCTTGTCTGTCTCCTCCCTCCTCCCCACCTCCTTACCTTCTTACTTATCACAAATCCAGGGGGTGGCACAGCCTGTCACCTTCCTCCTTTTTAGTGTCAGTGTGTTCCTTGTAGAATTGAGCAGAGAGAAAGGATGGGAACAAAACTAGACTTTGTTGTCTCTACCTGTCATTATTCTCCCACCCTACAAGTTCCAATGGGCACCAGCTATCCCTGTGAACATCACTCCTAATCTTAAACACTAGGCTAGTATTTAAGAACAACCAGAGAAAGACCAGAGAAGGACCAGAGAAGGACCAGAACTCATGGCTTCCTAATGGCAATGGGATGTATCAGAGTACAGCAGGGTAGCCTAGGGACTGCTGGGCAAGTCATGTGCAGCAGACAAAGCCCTTTCCTCCAATATCTTGTTGTTGCTCTCCTCCTACTCCCTCATGGCTCTCGTGCTTACCGGTCAGTGTAGAAGGAGTCATGGGAGCAAAGCAATGCATGTGCACACATGAGAGCTGCTGGAGTGCTTAAGCTGGTCTAGTTTCCTTTCTGCCTCCTCACTTGATCAGGGAGCTTCCCCAAAAGTACTGTCTGCGATGCAGAGGGAGAAGGGAGCTGGGCAAGTCAGAACAAGTAAGAAAAATAAAAAATTGTGGACACTTGGATGCTGACGACCCCCACTCTCCAAAGCATCTACGGCTTGAGGTGCCTGCCTCACTTTGCCTTATGGTAGTGTGAGAATATACAACACAAGGACATCATTATGCCATGTTAGCACAGGAGTCCTCTGAGCGTGTTTGGAGAGTTCTGCACAGTGGCATAGCACAGGGGTGGTTGCCCCGGGGGCAAAATTGTTAGGAGCGCAACATTTCAACACCCAGTACTGCCTCAATACGGCTGCACTTCTGTCACTGGGCTCCATTGAAAACACTTTGTCCATGCGAAGGAGGAAATGCCCTCTCCAGACAATGAAATGACTCTTTTTCCCCTTATCCCTGCAGCTGTGATCTCCTGGGTGATGCAGATGCTGTTATGCAGTTGAACGTGCATGCATACTCCATCTGTTTCTCTCCCTCTGCGTGGCCCTGGGTACTGGCAACCTACGTTATGTCACTGGTTCTGCTACACCACTAGAGTCTTCCAAACCTGTGATAGAATCCCCTAGGCCTGTCAGCCTCAGTTCAGTCCTAAGCAGAAAGACAGATTCACCACTAAAAAGCCAGTTGTTTTCTATCTCTAGTTACCTGAAACAAGGGAGTCAAAGTGACCCCAGTCTTTCTTTCGCTTCGGGGAGTGTAGCTCAGTAGAAAAAAAGTGACAAAGTTTATCTTGAGAATTAGAAAAACTTCTAGGAGAGGAGAACAAAGTGCTTCTTTTCTAAGCTGACTCACTCTGTCTGGTGAGACCCTGCGGTTAAAAAATTAGCTCTCGTTTTGGTCCTCAGGCTTCAGTTGATATTAAAAGTTATTCTATGCTAAATCATGAAAGGTTTGCCCTTCGAGCGCCTTATAATGAACTCAGAGCTTCTAATGTCTGACTGGGAAACTAATTGACAAACTGGTATCATCACATGAAGCCAGCTCCTCTGGATACTGCTTTTATAATATCTTAAGCCTTAAGAAAAAAACCCCACCATGCAACTCATGTCCTTTTCCATCACTGTAGGAACTGTGAAAGCTGCTTCTTATAAACAGAGTGACAAGATCTTGTCATGCCAGACTGGAGGAGGTCAGTGAAGGGAAATGAGAAACCTCGCTTAGGCAATAAATCTGCACCCTAATCTTAAACAACTCAGATACAGCTGACTTAGGTTTCCATCCAGCAATACAGTGGTACCTCAGGTTAAGTACTTAATTCGTTCTGGAGGTCCGTTCTTAACCTGAAACTGTTCTTAACCTGAAGCACCACTTTAGCTAATGGGGCCTCCTGCTGCCGCTGCACCGCCGGAGCACGATTTCTGTTCTCATCCTGAAGCAAAGTTTTTAACCCGAGGTAATGTTTCTGGGTTAGCGGAGTCTGTAACCTGAAGTGTATGTAACCTGAAGCGTATGTAACCCGAGGTACCACTGTATATAAATGGCAACCCGGGATACTTTGAGGTGAGTATGCTTTAAATGTATTGTGTGTACATAGTCCTTATCTGATCAGCCATGGCCAATGCCTGCTTCTTAGGTCTAGCCATCTTGGAGAGAAGACCAACAATGTCCTTCAGAACACAGGGACCATCTTCTGCATATATACAACAGAAGGGGCCACAATATTCCTCTTTATCACTCGCCCCAGATTAATCCACCCATCGACATTTCAATTAGGGGCTACTGGACTAATGATTACAACTGTAGGTCTCTATAGGAAGAGGTCTCGCACCTCACCTCACGTGAAGTCAAAATGAACCTCAGAGCACCCACCCTCCTTCCTTCTTCCCATACTAAGCATTTAGAACAGTCATAACTAGAAACTTTGCTTTGTGAATGCTTGTTCAAAGTTCCTCTCTCCTTTTCTGGCACAGTGAAGCTAGCATGATGTGCAAAGTGGGAGGGTGGGTGGGGAGTATTTGAAAAGCAGGACAACGACTTCAAAGCCCTCATCGACAAGGAACACTCTCTTCAAATTTCCCACTAGCTATTAAGACAACGGTGCCAGGGCTAGCAGTGGCCAAATCCTTGCCATGTAGACACAGAGCCAAGAACTGCAGGTGTTTCAGAAATGCAGAAGCTCAGAAGTCACTGTAATCATCTAGATTTAGCCGAGCCCTTGGAGCTCCTTTGGTAATTTCTGCAAGACAGCCAACAACCTCTATTACTTCTGCACCATATGCTTGGCGTCTTTGACTAGATCTGCTTTGAGAGGAGTCAAATGACACAGAGATAAAAATACTGCTGTGGTTTTTGTTTGTTTTTAAATCCACCAAGGTTGCTGATGGTTTTTTTATGTACAAAGAAAATGAAGAGAAGGAAATACATAAACAACCTGGGGGGGAGAGAGGTATATTTGGGATCCACCAGAGAAGTTTCATTATTAAAACCAGAAGCTCTTTTACTTGGTATGGTAGGTATAGAAATACATAAGAATGATACAAAACTGTTTTTATATGTGACTACTGCAGCAAGAATATTACTAGCCCAAAGATGGAAGCAAGAAGAAATAATAACAAAAGAAGAGTGGCAAATAAAACTGACGGACTATGCCAAGACTTACAGGGAAAATTTGAAACCAACAGGACTAGACTTTCCTAAAGGACTGGAAGAAATTTACGTTGTATTTGAAAGACAAATGTAATTACTTAACATCGCTTGTAGGGTTGCAAGAAGTCTTGTAAGGTGGCCTATTCAAATTATTGTGAAAAGGACTAAGATTAGCTGATATAAGTTTGGACTTACAACAATAAGAATAGTAATAAAAGGCATAACTAGAAAGGAATTTAGAAAACCATTAGAAGGGGTTGAAGGAAGCCCTAGGCTGTGATAGCCAAAGATTTGTTATGTTGTGTTGGAAAATCTGTGCAAAATTTAATAAAAATTATATTTTTTTAAAAAAAGAGAAAAGTTTCACCATTCTGATCTAAACTCATCATCATGTGTTTTCTCTCTTTTTTTTTTAAAAAATAATTTTTTATTAACCGGCCAATCACATCAAATTAAATCACATCATATAAATTCCGAATTACAAAGCCGAATTTTAAATTTTTGTTGGGGGGACCCATATTTCAAGATCCGAAGGGGGGATTCTGATCATCTTCTTGCTACTGCGTTAATGTCCAAATCAATTCAAATCAGTCCAAACAGAGTTCATAATTCTATCCAGTCTTATCTTGCTGTTTCCACATCACATCTTATTCATATATTTTCTCTTTTTCCTTTATGATCTCTTCTGATAGTCTCCTTAAGCCGATAAACACCAATAATAATCATGTGTGGATTTTCCCGTCCTTCCAGTCCCAATTTGAGATGGTTTCCATATATCATCGCCTTCATAGATAACATCTCTCTTTCCATCATTAATTACAGAACTGTCGCTCTTGAGTCCTTCTGAGGAGTTTCTCCCACAATATAAAAACAGCTCTATTTCTCTATTTCTCCTCCCAGACTCAGTCCTCCGACAGAACTTCCCAATATGGCGACGGCATTTTTAACTGCGTCATTTCAAAGCTCTTATACATTCTACGCTCTTCTTAAAACATGCTTTGGTTCGAAAGTTTATCTCCACACAGCCTTAAATCCACAGCTTAAGTCCTTAAAACGACATTTCTGACACGTGAGGGGAGGGGATTCTTGTTTAATCACATAAGGAAAGAAAGGAAAGGTTTTTTTCCCCTCCCCCATCAGTCATTTGCCATACCGTGTCTTGATGTATCTTCTCATGCTTTAATCTTGTCTTGTTTTATCAGAGATCTCTTCTGTTGCAGTCTTTACTCCCCCTCCTTTCTTGAAATATGTGCATTCCTTCATCCAAATTGTTTCTTTTGAAGTTCTTGCAGCTAGTGGCGCGGATCAGAGACAGCGTCCAGGAGCGCCGAGATCCCACAGGAGGGCTTTGTGCCTAGTGCCCCCATCCCCACAAATTTCGGGGGTAGTATAGGGCACAGCAGGCAAGGCAGTCCCCCCCACCATCCTGGGGGGGGTAGGGAGGCTAATTACTCCCATCATAGCCTCCAAATTACCTCGTGTGGGTCGGAGAGATGTTATTGTCAGTCATCTTCCGATGCGCCCCCTAGTGGCCCCCATCATGTGTTTTCTCTGAGGGAGGTGCAATGGCTGGCACCATAAGAGTGGACATTTTCCAGTGCTGTCTCCCATTTTGTGGAATGCTCCCCCCCCACAAAAAACCCTCACATCTTTCTCCAGCCATTCAAGTGACAGGCTCAGATATTTCTTTTTCTTATAATAATTTTTATTAAGTTTTCCATTTTAACAATCCAATCGCATCACATTAATTATTCCAAATTATACCAATACATATTATAAAGTCCAAATATTTTGCGAAATTATAATTTTTTTGTTGGGGGTTCCCATGCTTCGAGTTCAGTAAGGTCCAATCATCTCATATTTCTGCTGCTTTTAGTGTTCACCACTCCCATCTTTCAATCTTCTTGTTATTATCCTTCTTCTTCTTAATCACCTCTGAGTTATTTCCACAGGCGAGTTAAAGTAAACAATATTATGCTTCTGGCTCAGATATTTCAGCCTGTCCAGGATTTTGATTGTTAATCTTAGAAACATTCATAGAATTGTAGAGTTGGAAGGGACCGTGAGGATAATCTAGTCCAACTCTTCAGTTCTGGAATCTTTCATCCAGCAGGGCTTGAACTCACAACCCTGAGATCTACCAACTAAGCTATCCCAGAAAGATATAACTCTATATGGTTTTGGCCTCTCTGGTGGTGCTCATTTTTACCTTTATTTATTCATCATATTTATTATAAAAAAAACTTGTATAACACTATTCATTTAAAATAATCAAAGTCGGTTACAACCATACACATATAAAATAAAAACCATATCCAAATTTAAAACCAATTATAATCTGCTAGCAATTGCAGAAAGATTATTATCTTAATTTTCTGAATAAGTTGGTAGCATAGAAAAGTTTTCAACCGATATTTAATGGTTAAATCTCTGTGGAACCTTGATTGGCAGAGCGTTGCATGGGGCTGAGCCAATGAGACTAATTGTTGCTGTCAGATGAACATCTTCAACACGCTTAAGGACAGCAGGTTACCTAAAGTGGTGCATGATGGACCATGATGGAACTAACAGCTCCATCTTTTAACAGAGGGGAATGGCCAGGGGACTCAGGTGGAAAAGTTGGAGGAATTGTTGCCACTGTATGCCTCTGGTGATCATATCACTTGACCTACTAAGCTCTGAACATTCCCATGCGCTGTCTGGTCTGGTATTTTTTGCTCCCTGGCGCAGGGTGGTAGAAATCACTGTGCGTGTATGTCTTACAGGTGTGTCATCAATTCAACTGGAGAGGCGAGTCTAATGACTTCTGCTTACTTTCCTTATCCCCATGACTTCTGATGAGCTCTGCTTTCACGAACTAAAAGCAAGAGATTCAGCTTGTATGAAACAATTTTTATGACCAGGAAAACACCATTTCATTAGTAAAAGGTTGTCCACTCCAAACAAAAAACAACAATGGTTCAGATGGCTGCTTTGTAGCCTCTATATCAGGGGTCAGCCACCTTTTTCAGCTGTGGGCCGGCCCACCGGCCCTCAAACCATGTGGTGGGCCGGACTGTATTTTGAAAAAATATATGAACAAATTCCTATGCCCCACAAATAACCCAGGGATGCATTTTAAATAAAAAGACACATTCTACTCATGTAAAAACACCAGGCAGGCTCCACAAATAACCCAGAGATGCATTTTAAATTAAAGGACACATTCTACTCATGTAAAAACACGCTGATTCCAGGGCCATCCATGGGCCGGATTGAGAAGGCAATTGGGCTACATCCGGCCCACGGGCCTTAGCTTGCCTACAATTGCTTTAGAGAGATGCTGCTCTATATGCTTTAATGCAACATGCAGACTTCTTTTGTGCTTAAACAAGTTAGGCTTATTGACTGTTAAGTTGTGGGTGAACATATCAGACGACACAGCGATTCTTCAAACAGCTCTTGTTTATTCACAGGCCAGAACTGAACTGAACTGAAGGGTTCAGTCAGCCTGCTTATATAGAGCTCCAGTACAACGTAACTGTAACTATTTTCTAAAACTACCCAATCACTGAAAGTCACTTTGATCCCTTATTTGCATAACTATCTACAGTATCCCCCTGCTGGCCCAGGGTGAGAACTTCAGTACATTGACATTGACGCTTATACTAGGCACATGTTTTCAAGAGAGAAGAGTCTGTGTTTGCTCTCACTTGTTTCCTGCATGCTAACTTCCAGAGCCTGCCAGGATTCCCCAACAACAATGGCTTATCACAGCTCTGGAGCTCTTTGAACTAAAAAAACAAGAACAAAAGATGTTGGAAAGTTGATATAATATGAATCATTTCCTTATCTCCCCCTCCTCTGCCCCACCAGAGATAATTTCCAAAGCAGATCAGATATGAAAAGTGCTGGAAAGAAGAGGAAGTCTTGACGAAAGAAGAATGGATACAAAAACTTATGGACTAGGCAGAAATGGTGAAACTTACCGGAAAAATAGGAAATCAAGATAACAAACTTTTTATAAAAAAATGGAAATGGTTTATTGAATATTTGCAAACAAATTGTAAACAGATAAGGACATTGGCAGGATTATTGTAATAACCTGCAGTTTCATAAGAGTATATAATGAAAGCAGATGAATAAAGGAATAAGTTAATTTAGAATATGCAGGAAATAATAAAAATAAATTTAAGGAACCACAGAAAGAAGAGGAAGGAAGTTGAGTTTTGAAATGTTAAAATGACTGTAAAATTATTGAAATGCATTTAACTGAAAATCAGAAATAAAAAATAAAATAAAAAACCGGATATGAAAAATGTTTCTCATCCCCACACAGTCTCACATATAAAGACCCAGCCTCACTGATGAATGGCTGCTTTGTTTTGTTTCCCTTCCATATGTTTATCAAATCACATGGGCTCTTTCTCAGCCTTGATGTCACATCAGAAGCATTTCTGCAGAGTGGGGGAGCTGGAAGTGCCAGACAATTTGTGTGCGACCGCTTTGATGTAACATTAAGAACTGCTCTGTTGGATCAGACCAAAGCTCTTTATCAAGGATGGAGGCACTGTGGACTTCCAGATGTTGGTGAACTACAGTTCCTATCACCCCTGGCCTTTGGCCATGCTGGAGTTTCAGCCCAACAACATCTGGCAGGCCACAGGGGCCGCATCCCTTGTCTCAAATTGCCATCTTACTGCCTCTGGGAAGCTCTGTTGTAGGATGCGAAGGAAACAGCCCTGTCCTGTTGTTTGTAGAAGACATCCAGTCTCAGATGCAAACTTTCTCTGAATGTGGAGGTTCTATTTAGTTGCTATGGATAAGACACAGATACAGTGGTACCTCAGGTTACAGACGCTTCAGGTTACAGACTCCACTAACCCAGAAATAGTACCTTGGGTTAAGAACTTTGCTTCAGGATGAGAACAGAAATGGTGCGGCGGCGGCGTGGCAGCAGCGGGAGGCCCCATTAGCTAAAGTGGTACCTCGGGTTAAGAACAGTTTCAGGTTAAGAACGGACCTCCGGAACGAATTAAATTCTTAACCCGAGGTACCACTGTACACCTCATACATTATGAGCTGAGGGAAGATTTCTTTTGTACTGATCCTCATGCCCAGTGGCGGAGCTCCATGCTCTGGCACTGGGGGGCGGAGAGCAGACATGGGCGAGGCTGCAGGGGTGTGGCGTGTGTCCTGGGGGGCATGATGCGCTATTGGCGGGGGTGTGGCACCCAGCATGGGCAGGGGGGCAGCCGTGATGGCACCCCACCGGGATTGCGCTGCTGGGAGCGGTGTGCTCCCCCTGCCCCCTTCCTCCGCCAGTGTCCATGCCATTTAATCATTTCACTGGGAGGCCCCAAGCAAGGCCAGATCTGGAGGGTGAGGAGTTTGAGCGTTTGAAGAAGAAAGTAAAAGAGAATATGAGAGAGTTCTTGGGTTTCATCTCTGGCCTCTTCTAGCTTATGGTAGTCCATAACCAAAGGTGTTGTGGTGCAAGCCCTTTAACAAATTTTCACCAATATTTGCATCATGGTGGACAGGGGTGGGAGCCTCTGAATATTCCTGGAAGAATGAGAAATATTTAATTCAATATCATTTCATATGATATCTTTGTCTTTTATGAGTTCTTTCCAGGAATTCTTACAAATGTGCTCTCTGTACGGAAGGCACTGGCTCCAAGCCAAAGGTCATTTAAGTCATGAACATATTCTATTTGCTGGAAACCATGCTTGACTTTTTAATGGCTTCCTGCTCATGTTCTCAGGTGAGACGTCTAAAGCCTGTTGCTTTCAACTGACAATTGTAAGCTTAGTGAAATGGACACAAAATCAGACAGAGGCCATGCAACATTCCAGTTCCCACCAGGAAAACAAAGTTTAGTAAAGAAATCAATTTGCTGGTCGCCAATATCCAGGTCATTTAACAGTTTATATTCAATTCAATCAGTTTTTTAGCTCCTTTCTTCATCACACCATGCTAGTTAATTGTGACTTTCCAAAAGGAATAGAAACACCAAGTCCATGAAGGCAACAATAATGTCAAGAGTGTAATTACAGTCTCAAAACTGCCAGAAAATGCAATGGAGAAGGCTGAAACTCAATGGTAGATCACCTGCTTTGAAAATCCTAGGTTCAGAATGGGGAAAAAATTATAATTTATTTAGGAGACCACTGTAAGCAGATGAAAACATCAGCAAGATTTTAATAACACTTCTAATGTAGCAAATATCATGGGCAATATGGAGAGATATAAAATATGGACTATGAAATAATATGAAGTTGGAAAGGTTTACAATAGGACCCTTGGAGGGGATGGTGGGAAGTCTGGAGATTCAGAGAAATCTCTAAAAATGGATAGGTATTTTGTATTGTTATAATTCTACACTTGTAGAATCAAATGAAAATCATTTGAAGTCAAGGGAGAAAAGAAAGTCCTAGATTCAACTGCCTTGTTTTTTCTTTTGGTTTTTTTCCTTTTACTTATATACCACCCTTCATCACTTGGAAGGACAGATCCTGAAGCTGCAATACTTTGGCCACCTCATGAGAAGAGAAGACTCTGGTGTTGGGAAAGACTGAGGGCACAAGGAGAAGGGGACGACAGAGGACAAGATGGTTGGATAGTGTTCTCGAAGCTATCAGCATGAGTTTGACCAAGCTGCAGGAGGCAGTGGAAGACAGGAGTGCCTGGCGTGCTCTGGTCCATGGGGTCACGAAGAGTCGGACACGACTAAATGACTAAACAACAACAACCACCCTTCATCATAAGAACTTAGAGCAATTCGCAAGCTATCCCCCTGCTCTATCCCCCATCCATACACGTAAAAAGGATGATCAGTGTTCAAGGACACATTCCAGGCAGGCAAGCACACTCAAGGAGGTTGCAGAGCAGGGCGAGTGAGGAGTTGTGGCCTGGGGAGAGGGTATGTGACCTGGGAAGAGTGCCAAGAGCCAAATATTGAGAGTTTGTATCCAACAACTTTTGGAGGGTCACAAGTTGAAAGCATCTGGAGGGCAACAGGTTGGAGACAGCTGAACTAAGATACGTTCCTACAGATGGCATCCCCACTTTATATGACCTGGGGGGGAGAAAGGCTCTTAGTTTTAAAAGATGGCATTGATTCTGACTTTGTCGCTGTTTTGTTTTGTTTTTTTAAAAAAAGTGATACAGCCTTTGGGCCCGGCCTGTCCATGTGAATCAACATGCATTATGAAGAAGATCACGGGGTTGTGATCTCATTCTAGTTCTGACATCTAGTTTCAGCTGGTTTGTTGTTGATTTGCATGAGCTCCTCTCCAGCTCTTCAGAAGAAGCAACTGGGAACATCTCCTACAGGTTTCCTACTTTAAAACGGCCTTAGAAAATGCCTCTTGGGAACAGCAAATAGCAAAAGCATTATCTGCATCTGCATTTCAATTTTAAATAGAACCCTGTTTGAAAAACAAACCTTATAAATGAGATGCAATATTCTGGCATGAGTATGTGCGTGCAGAGAGACAGAAGAAGGCAATGCACTTCTTAACACCCATACTCCCTCGTTCCCTCCCAACAAATAAAATTTGCGGTGGATTTCTGATGAAGGATACTCCTCTACTGCTATCTATGGGCCAAGCTACATATGACACAGAATATATATGATGGGATCTCCTGACATGTTATGGAAATACAGCTGTGAGGAAGGACTGTACAACCATTTCCCAACCCCAAGCTTCTGTACATAGGGAAATAAGAATAGCATGATAAAAAAATTGGATGTGGAAAGGCCAGTAGGGTCTGATGGGGTGGAGTGGCATGAGCCCGTGTTCCTTACCTGGCTTCCCAAACCAGAGGTTACTGCCAGTCTCCAATAGGGAGGGGGCAAAGCAATAGGGCAGCTGATGTGCAGCATCTGGAGGGTTGGTTTGGGTCCATCGCCATGCCTGCAAGACACTGGCTTACCAACTTCCTCTCCACATTGGGAAGCCAGCTAAGAAATGCCTCTCACCCTTCTCTTCCCTGCCCTGCTAGGAAAGGTCAAAGAGGTTTATAATGTTAATTTATACGTCTAGATATAAATATAAAAATACCTGCTGGAATTTAAATGCATCCCACTGCACTGGGGGACTACTGTGAGCAGGGGACCTGTGTGTCTGGTCAGGTCCAGGTGCTGTGTTGATGGGCAACTTCAAGTCCCTTGCACCTCTCCCTTCTTGTGGTCCCCAATCTTTAATTTGGACATGGACCAGACACCCCTTCACAGAGAGGAGACCGTCAAATAGAGAGCTGTAAAGTAAGACCCATGGCTACCCTAAAAACCACAACAGTTACTTGTGGAGAAACTCAAAAGTATAGGTTCATCAGAAGCTGGGTCTTCTTCTTCTTCATTGGCAATCACTTGTAGCCGAGTAAGATTGTCTTCCATAAACATGGTTTTAAAAGTTAGTCTGTAAGTGATTTTGGAGGCCAATTCTGGATCCACGTGTCCTTCCACAGTGGGAGCATAGGTTTCTGGGCAGGAGTTGATCAGGGTGAGGGTTTGCCAAGCATGCCCTCCTCTTAGCGCATTTCTCCCTTTCATCCGGAGTTCGAGAGTCTTCAAAACCCATGACACCTTTGGTAAAGGCCTCTCTCCAATTGGAGTGCTCACAGGCTAGTGTTTCCCCGTTGTCGGTGTTTATACTACATTTTTAAAGATTTGCCTCGAGAGAGAGTATTTGAACCTCTTTTGTTGATCACCAGCATTGTGCTTTTAAAGTTCGGGCTAGAGTAGGGTAAGACCACACTTGTATGTTACACTTGGCTCATAAAGGACCTAATCCCTGTTTGGGAGTTCTTTTTACCCATATTTAAGGAAACACGCAAAGGGAAGCCGTGTGTGTGTGTGTGTGCATGCGCACTAGTAAGACCCTCTTTTTCCAGCACATTACCAATTATCACTTTTAGAACCCTTCATGTGTGTAAAGGTCTGAGAAGTGGGGGACCTTCTCTACGCACGGAAGCTCCCCATATGATTTAGAATCTGGGTTGTGTGTTTTGTGCACGCACCATCCACAAGTAGAATAGAAATGAATGGGGCTCAATAATGTAGGTAATTTTAGCATTAGTGGACAATGAGACAGGTAATGTCGCTTTTGACAAACTGCAGCAGAATGGAATACATGGGGCAAATACAGAGCAGAATGGAAAATGGTGCCTTCCTACATGTGCACCTATTCAGAGAACACCTGAATAGGGTCCAAGTGTCAGGCTTCAAGGAATCAGCTTCCTTCCCCCTCCCCCTTGGCAGTAGATAAGCAGAACAAAGTGAATGGAGTCTTCTTACCAGTTAGAATTCTTTAATAATCACAGTGAGGGACAACAAACATCTCCCTTGAAGAATGGCAGTGCTTCCAATTAAGGCTACACTACCACCCCATGTCCCTGTGCTGGTCCCGGGGGGGGGGGGGTGTTACCGTGTGGCATGGTCCATGTCCGGTCCGAGGCTGAAGCAGGGTCCAAGGCAGGAAGTCGGGTGTGGTCAGGAACTCTGGCAGAAAGCAGGACAGGGTGCTGGCAGGAACAGGTAACCAACGATGTTGCTCCCACAACCTGGGACTGGGCGGGCTGCCCTTTATCTCATCTGAGGCATAGGGCGGCCCTGATCCTCTGGTGACTCGCCTCTCCTGGCCTGAAGGTGAGCACTCCTCCTGCGAGAATTTAGTTCCCTCCGCCTCTTTGCCCTGAGCCTCTGCAACTCAGGAGAGGCTGGAGGGTTACCAGACCCAGAGGCAACCTCACCTTCCCCTGACAGGGCTGGGAGAGGAGCACCTGCAGGCAATGGGTCCTCAATCACCTCTGGAGCCAGAGCGGATTCAGCTGGTGTCTGCTCCTGAGGATCCGGCACAGGTGAGGGCCCTTCAGGTTCAAGCCCCTGCCCCAGCTCAGCTGGCCCTGGAGGCAGGGACTCCTGTGCAGGCTGGGATTCCTCAGGTTCAGTCTCTGAATCAGATTCCCAGGCCATCACAGTCCCTCTCGATCCACGTCACTCCTACATCTGCTGAGCTTGTAGTCGCTGTGCTTTCTGTTCAGCTACTTTCTCAGCTCTCCTAGAACGTGGAGAAGGGGGAAGGGGGATGGTATCCCATGACCGTGAATCTGTTAACCCTCTCTCTTCCTAGCTGCTCTTCATCAAGTATTTCCCAGCTTTTCCCTTCTGAACTATGCCCCTCTGCAAACCACTGTTCTAAATCTATACTGTCCTCCTGCTCTTGGGGAGATTCAGGGTCAGGAGGAAGAGGAGGGGGAGAAGGCTCCCACCATGCCTCCTCACTGTAGCCCTCCTCAGCACGGTCCCTGACACCAAGTTTGCCTGCAATGTTAATTCAGAAATAAGTGTGCCTCAGTGACCAGAAGTTTGAATAAATTACAAAACAGTAAACCATTTCCAGGGTGTTTTTTAGAAGAAGAAGAAGAAGAAGAAGAAGAAGAAGAAGAAGAAGAAGAAGAAGAAGAAGAAGAGGCAAGCAGCGTACAAATTTTAATCAATCTGTCGCACACACACATATATATTCTCATATTCGTGTGAGTGTGTATAACCAAGAACAAATAGCACCCAGTCCTCAAGAGGTAGCCTGTTTCATGCAGAACATTTGAGAAACCTTGATTGTTGTGGGATATGTTGGCATGAAAAGTATTAGAGGGCTGGCAACGCATTCATAATAACCAGGAATTAATAAATAGATGAAAACAAATGACAGCATTAAGACAAACATACACAAATGAATCATCCAAACAAATGCTGAAGTCAAATTACTTTATGGAAATTAGTTTCCTTTGTACTGTACATATTTCACAAGCAGGATTTAAATATAGGATCTAAGTACTTCTTCTAGTGGTATTATATTTTTTCCACAGATTTCTAGCCAAGCACATTAATGGATGTCTTTGTTTAGATAAAGGGACAATCAGAGATCTTATAACTACTGGAGCTATCTGTCAGTGTGGCGACAATGAGTTTGTGTGTATGTGACTCACATACGCACGTATTGTTTAGATCCCGCAGTCCTTAGGAAATAAATCATGAATAAGATTTCTGCATAAAAAAGACCGTGCATCTGGGCACCCATATCTTAAGTCTCATGGCAAAATATCATGGACATCAATACCAGCTGGTAGCAGCCTCTTGTTCTAAGGAGTTGGTAATAATTATCCAGTTTAATTACTGCTCTGTCTTATCAAGATGCTATTCAGCTGCTTGTCCTTGGAGAGCAACTATTGTTGAGAAGGGAGTAACGTAATATTATCTTGTACAGTGGTGATAAATAGTGGAGGTGAGAGCAGGACATGCTGAATGTTCAAGGCAGTGCTACACCAAACCTTACTTCAGCTTATTTTATTTTACTTTATTTTGGAGTAGGGGGTGACCAATATGGTGTCCACCCGGAATTGCTGGGCTACAACTCCCATCATCCTTGATCATTGACCACACTGGCTACGGGTGATGGGAATTCATAGAACCACAGAATCAAAGAATTGTAGAATTGGAAGGGACCCTGAGGACTGTTTTATTCCAACCTCCTGCAATGCAGGAATATGCAGCTGTCCCATACAGGGATCGAACCTGTAACCTAGGCAGTAGCAGCTCCATGGTCTAACAAACTGAGCTATCCAGGCTAAGTGATGGAGGGCATCGTGTCTTAGAATAGAATGAAAGAAGAACATGCTAAACCAGGCTTCCTCAACCTTGGCCCTCCATATGTTTTGAGACTATGATTCCCATCATCCCTGACCACTGGTCCTGATAGCTAGGGATCATGGGAGTTGCAGGCTGAAAACATCTGGAGGGCTGAGATTGAGGAAACCTGCGCTGAACTATTGGAAATACAGTGGTACCTTGGTACTCAAGCTGCTTGTCTCCCAAACAAATCGGCTCCCAAACGCAGAAGTGAGTGTTCCGGTTTGCATACTTTTTTCAGAAGCCAAACATCTGATGCGGTTTCTGTGGCTTTTGACTGAGTGTAGGATGTTCCTGCAGCCAATTGGAAGCCGTGCCTTGGTTTTCGAATGGTTTCGGGAGTCAAACGGACTCCCAGAACGGATTAAGTTTGAGAACCAAGGTGCCACTGTGCTTATTAGTTGAGCTCAAACCTTATGGAAATAGAGGGTTCAGAAGACACAGTGGTGATGCTAACCCACATCTTCTCAGTAAGGTGGGGTTGGGGGAAAACCTATACAGTATTGTGACATCAATGCATTTGTCCATTTCATAGAAACCAGCAGCCAATGAAACAGAGAAAAATAAACTCTCACACTCTGACATGAGAGGAGATATGATAGCCATCTAATTATTATTATTATTATTATTATTATTATTATTATTATTATTATTTCTTATTTATACCCCGCCCACCTGACTGCCCCCCCCCCAGCCACTCTGGGAGGCTTCCAACAGAACACTAAAATACAATAACCTATTAAACATAAAAAGCTTCCCTAAATAGGGCTGCCTTCAGATGTCTTCTAAAAGTTTGGTAGTCACCATATTTTTCGCTCTATAAGATGCATCAGACAACAAGACGCACCTAGTTTTTGGAGGAGGAAAACAAGAAAAAAAATATTCTGAATCTCAGAAGCCAGAACAGCAAGAGGGATCGCTGCACAGTGAAAGCAGCAATCCCTCTTGCTGTTCTGGCTTCTGTGATAGCTGTGCAGCCTGCATCCGCTCCATAAGATGCACACACATTTCCCCTTACTTTTTAGGAGGGGAAAAGTCTTATAGAGCAAAAAATACGGTATTTTTCTCTTTGACATCTGGTGGGAGGGCGTTCCACAGGGCGGGTGTCACTACCAAGAAGGCCCTCTGCCTGGTTCCCTGCAACTTGACTTCTCGTAGTGAGGGAACCGCCAGAAGGCCCTTGGCACTGGACCTCAGTGATATCTCAAGGGCTGTCACATGGAAGATGGAGGAAGCTTGTTTTCTCCTGCTCCGGATCGTAGGACTCGAACCAATGGATTCAAGTTACAAGAAAGGAGATTCTGACTAAACATCAGGAATAACTGTTGGACAGTGGAATGGCCTTCCTTGGGAGGTTGTGGACTCTCCTTCACTGGAGGTTTTTAAACAGAGCTTGGATGGCCACCTGTCATGGATGCTTTAGGTGAGATTCCCGTGTTGCAAGTTGTGGGACTAGATGACCCTTGAGGTCCCGTCCAACTCTACAATTCTATGATTCTGTGACCTCACACCATCCTTCTTTTGCAACATGTTTTCAGGCCAAAGGTCAGCTGGATCAAACCAAAACCCTATCCCAAAGTGGGAGACAAGCAGCACACAAGGACATTAGCCCTCTCCCACTGTGATTTTCCCCAAGCCTCTGATTCTGAAGATAGCATATAGTCATCATGGATTTGTCTACCCCGCTTCTCTTTTACAGAAGACTAAATTGGCGCATGTGGCAACAAATCCCATAGTTTATGTGCTGTGCGAAGAACACATCTGTACACCTGGGCTTGTATCCAACGAAGTTGTCCTGAAAGGACATCTGCCTGGGCAACAGGACTTCCTCTCCTTCTCCCCTCATTCCCCCCAGTCTGCTTGGGAAGGGGTCAAGGAAACCCTCAAAACGGTTTTTCGGAGGTACACAGTCAGAGGACAGAGAAAGTTGCCTTTTGAAACATGAGGTTTTGAATACCTGTCAGTCAGGGCTTGCCATTTAGCTGTGTGCATTGGTGTTAATTTGCAGGGATTTCTTTCTTTCTTTCTTTCTTTCTTTCTTTCTTTCTTTCTTTCTTTCTTTTTAATATTTTATTAGTTTTCTTGGTTTAAAAAGGTATGTGCAATGTCTCTTTTTTCAAGTTACATTTGCCATAGGTCAGTTTCATTTGTTGAGACATTAGGGTTACATTAGGAAGAAAAAGGGGAAGAAGGATTTCTGAGTTCTTTTTGCACAGTCAGGGCAGGTAAAGAGTGTTGGAGAGCTTTCTTAAAATTTAAACTTTTTTTTAAAAAAAGAAGTGTATGGAAAAAACAGAAAGTGAAACTTTTGTGAAGTTACTAAGCATTGATGATACTCCCCACTTGGGGGGGGGGGAGAGAGAGACTGTGTAGGTCTGGCACCACCCATTCCTGCCCGCTACTGGAATGTGGCCCTGGACAACTTTCCATCAGAATAATGGGACCCTTGGCCCCACCCCCAAAGTTTCCCACCCTCCCCCACTAGTGAAAGTCTGCTATGGAATATCAATGTGTCAATTATGCATAGCTATTAGAGTTCCATAGGGGACACGGGTGGCGTTGTGGGTTAAACCACAGAGCCTAGGACTTGCCGATCAGAAGGTCGGCGGTGAGCTCCCGTTGCTTGGTCCCTGCTCCTGCCAACCTAGCAGTTCGGAAGCATGTCAAAGTCCAAGTAGATAAATAGGTACCACTCCGGCGGGAAGGTAAACGGCATTTCCGTGCGCTGCTCTGATTCACCAGAAGCAGCTTAGTCATGCTGGCCACATGACCCGGAAGCTGTATGCCGGCTCCCTTGGCCAATAAAGCGAGATGAGCGCCACAACCCCAGAGCCGGCCACGACTGGACCTAATGGTCAGGGGTCCCTTTACCTTTTTTATTAGAATTCCATGGGGAGGGGGAATGCTAATTTAATTCCTATTTTCCATGCACTTAAAGTATTTCCCATGCTTTCTGACTTTGCTTCTCCTCGCCTATTTAAAAAAGCCCAGTGCTGATGCTTTCTTCCTCCTCCGCTATTTGAGCTGGTTATCAAAAGACCCATATGCTAGCTAATCTATTGGAGATACAAGATTCTTCCAGCAGCATCCATTCCAGCTATTGGCTGGCTCTCCAGGCAGCTGTGTTGGTGGCTTGCTTCCAGTCGACCCAAAGTGGTTGACTTGTTCTCCGAGGAAACCGTTTCCTTTGGACTCTCTTTTTAACTCTAGGGAACTGGCATGCAACCTCTCTATTTACAACCCGAGTCCTAGCCTAACAAGACTCGCTGCAAGCATCCTGTCACAAAATTATTTTCTCCCCCTCCGCTGCTTTGGCTGCATCTTTAATTTCTGCTTTGGGAAGCAAAGGGACCGTTGTTGCCTAGAGAACAGAATATGGAAGGAACAAAACACAGCCGATTTTATTTTAAATTAAAGTCAGCATCCTCCCTTTGTGTTGATTTCTTCTGTGCTAGCATTGCCGCCATCGCATAATAATGAATGACAAGCAGCCAAAATTAAAATCGCAAGCTTATATCTTGCCTACAACCTCAATAAAATAGATCAGCTTACTATGTTTTTTTCTCCGCCATTCTCTCAAACAGCATGGCACAAGCGCTCCAAAATCCATCTTTCCAGTTTTAATTTGCCTCCTCCTTCCCACCTTAAAGACATTTATTTCTAGTGATTTGCATCTTGAAATCTATGGGTATTCTTCCTTTGGTGGCCAGAGAGGTCACTGTTGAGTTTTTTATTTTTTAAAGAAGGCTCTCTCTCTTTCTCTCTCTCTCTCTCTCTCTCTCTGTGTGTGTGTGTGTAAGTGAAACATCTGCCCCTTCTAAAAGACTGAATGCCTGGCAGAATGCATATAGCCAAATTATGCCTACCTTAAATGTAAATAAGCTTCAGGGCGATAAAAATGAGGTTCTAATTAGCAACACCGAAATACTGGAACATAGCAGCAAAGATGGCATCTAAACATAGCATTCATTTTTAATTATATGGTCCATAGATCCTTCCCATGGAAGTTGTTTATTAAATGTTGCAAATTTACTGTGCACTGAAGCCATGGATTTTAATTGCCGTTGATTGCACTCAAAGGACCGGTTCACACGTGCATAGTTATCACATGATGACTGTAGCATCAACAGCAGTTTTCCCTGCTGGTATGATCCTATAGCTGCCTGGCATTTGCTAAATGATTCATATTTTGCCTTGCTGCAGTACAGGCAAGTCTGCCATCCAGTTGAGATCAATGCATCCCACAATCAGATGCATTGTTCCAATCGTTCCAAGATGACACGCTGATATGGGTGAATCAGGGTTGAATTACATATTCTCCTATGCATGGAAAATAGCAAAGTGATCAAAGGGATGATTCATATCATCAAAACTGTCTTCCATGGGATGAATATTGTCAGTATCCAGAGATACAATCCCATAGAGAACATCACCCATCTGACCTCAAGCTAGGCTACATACATTTGATTTTTTAAAAAATACCATATTTTTTGCTCTGTAAGACTCACTTTTTCCCTCCTAAAAAGTAAGGGGAAATGTGTGTGTGTGTTATGGAGCAAATGCAGGCTGCACAGCTATCCCAGAAGCCAGAACAGCAAGAGGGATCGCTGCTTCTGCTGTGCAGCGATCCCTCTTGCTGTTCTGGCTTCTGAGATTCAGAATATTTTTTTCCTTGTTTTCCTCCTCCAAAAACTAGGTGCATCTTATGGTCTGGTGTGTCTTATAGAGCGAAAAATACGGTATATTTATGATTTTCAATTTTATACATTTCAATAATTTTACCATCATTTTAACATTTCGAAACTCAACTTCCTTCCCCCTCTTTCTGCGGTTCCTTAAATTTATTTTTTATATTTCCTGCATATTCCAAATTAACTTAACTTATTCATTTATTCATCTGCTTTAAATGTATACTCTTATAAAACTGCAGGTTATTACAGCAATCCTGCCAATGTTCTTATCTGCTTACATTTTGTTCGTAAATATTCAATAAATCGTTTCCATTCTTTCAATAAAAAGTTGGTTATCTTGATTTCTTATTTTTCCAGTAAGTTTAGTCATTTCTGTGACTTCCGTAAGTTTTTGTATCCATTCTTCTTTCGTTGGGACTTCTTTCTACTTTTGGGCAAGTAATACTCTTGCCGCTGTAGTCGCATACATGAATAAATTTCTATACAGACTTATCTTTCCAAAATATTTAACACTCTGCAGATGACAATGTGACAGATCTTCCACATCAGTAGTGGTGAACCCATGGTCTTTCAGATGTCGTTGGGCTCCAGTTTCCCATCAGTCCCAGCTAGCATGGTCAGTAGGCAGGGATGATTGGAGACATGGTCTACCAATATCTGGAGGGCCACAGGTTCCCTATAGTTGTTCTATGTGCATCAAGTCACCTTGGGGGAAAAGGGGTCAGATGAATTCTACTTTGGTACTATGGTGTGTGCCTGAGATACTAGGGAGGACGAGGAGGGGAGCAGTGAAAAAATGGGCATTTAAAATGCAGCAGACAAAATAATATACACATCAATCAGTGTCTAGTAACAGCCTCCGTAATGTTACTTATTACAGGTTTTCATCAAATATGCATTGTTCTCATGAGCAGCGTGTTACAAAGACAGGCATTTTAGAGTAAAATTATATGAAAGGGGATTTGGAAAAGATTGTTCTCCATTTTGCGGGGGATATCCAGTTCAGGGTTTTGTTTTGTTTTTTAAAAAATCACATAATTGTTATGGAAAGAGTCAAATAAATCAAATGTTTTACTGCTGACAAGATTTTTATCAGGCATACCAGGCCACCGTAATTCCTCTTGGATCACCCAATAACCATGTAAAACAAAGTCAATTGTCAGGCTGTTAACAGAAAGAATAATGGGACACATTTCTTTCCATCACTCCCTTCGATTACGGGGGAACTTTTGCTCTATCCTTTTGAATGGCAACGGTATGAATATGAAAAAGTGTCTGATTTCAGAGCAGCTGCTATGCCTCTGAGTCTGTGCTTCCCAGCTCTTGAGAGCTGAAACACTTTCCTCTGAATTAATATTGTGTGGTGGGAGATAAGGGTCGGTGAATCTGACAATTTCGGGGTTCCCCAGTTTCCCATTAAATTGATTTCCTCGTGAGTTTGCAATTTGTTTTTTAAATCCTCATGAACATTCACCAATATTTTATTGTCCATTTCTTCTGATGCACACATTTTTGCAAGGCAATTTCCCCCCCTATAATGCGTTTGTGTATGCTTTTCATTAATATGTGCATTTCCATGCACACATTACTCTAGAATATGCATTTTTTAAAAAAACGCATTACCGGGCTTTGCAAAATTCAGAGAAGGGTGAATACGGAAGGACTGGTTTTGGTTTGCATGACATTTGTCACCCAAAATGGATGTGATTGTGCCCCAAATTGGCACCAGAGGTGGGGAGTTTCTCCATCAATTGGGGAGACGGCAGGCAGGCCACCCATGGGCATGGCTTCTGCCACTTGAAGTGGCAGCGTCACCCTACCTAATGGCTGCGCTGCATGAGGTTAACGATAACAACAATAACGATAATCTTTATTGTCATTGTCCCATACAGAACAACGAAACTGAAAAATCTACATAATACATTCAAAAACCAACAAGCCTGCTATCCCAGCCATCCCAGCTTGTTTAGCCCCCTAAAAACTCTGATACCCCATAATTAAATACAATAGACTTCCATAGAGACTACCTTACACTGCATTTAAAAACAAAATTGCATTTGGATGGAAACTGTTTCTCAGGCAGCTAGTCCTAGTCTTTATAACCCTGTACCTTCTTCCAGAAGGCAGAAGCTGAAAGAGATCATTTCTGGGGTGCACACTATCCTGCACTATCTCTGCAGGCACCTGGAAGCATAGATTTGATCTAAGGTGGGAAGAGTGCACCCAATTATTCTCTTCACAGTCTTTACAACCCTGGACAGCATTGTTTTTTCTCTGACCGTGCAACTCCCAACTCCCAAACCACACACACAGACCATATGTTAATACACTCTCCACAGTACAATGGTAAAATGCGGTTATCACTGTTTTTTTTTTAAGATATTTATTGGAATTTTCAAAAAATAAAGAAAAAACATAAAAAAACAATTAAAAACACATAAAATTTACATTTCTTACTGTCAATAACCAATTTCCTTGACTTCCCCACACCTCCCCTTCTTGTATTCCAGTTCCAATTTTTAGCTCAGCAAGTTCTTGTCCCCAAACTTTACCTTATTTTCTCTAATTCATTTTAGTTAACCAATTTTAACTTATAAATCTCAATCTTTATACATCAATACTTATTCTTAAAAATCTTTTTCTAAGGTCAGCCCCATCATTTTAGTTAACCAATTTTAACTTATAAACCTCAATCTTTATACGTCAATACTTATTCTTAAAGGTCTTTTTCTCTGAAAGCACCTCAAAGTGCAAGTAGATAAATAGGTACTGCTCCAGCAGGAAGGTAAACGCTGTTTCCGTGTGCTGCTCTGGTTCGCCAGAAGCGGTTTGGTCATGCTGGCCACATGACCTGGAAGCTGTATGCCGGCTCCTTCGGCCAATAAAGCGAGATGAGCGCCGCAACCCCAGAGTCGGCCGTGACTGGACCTAATGGTCAGGGGTCCCTTTACCTTTACCTTTAAATATGCTCAACACAGCCTCTCCTGCCACTTCTGTTTGCACGTTATCTCTGCTGAGTGTGCGTGCCCAGCTTCTGAAGGCTTCTGAAGCTAGGCTTGCAGTTTCATGCTGATCCAATGACTGGAGATCTCCCGTCACACCAACCAGTGGGCTGGGGCCAGCTGGGGGCCCGCCAATTGCCCCCGATTCCTTGGCTGCATCCCAACAGAAACTTGGGAGAGAAGGAGGGAGATGTTCAGCCCTTTTCCTGCTCAGATTAAAACCCGAACCAGAGAGGAAAACGGGAGGTCGTAATGCTCAGCTCATATTTATTTTGTTGATTTCCTAAAATATATACACGGCTTAATTGCAAAAAAAAAAGACAACAACCCTCAAAGCGGTTTACAAAAATATAAAACAAGAAAATCAATTAAAAGATTAAAATAAAATTTAAACATGCAACAGTTAAAATACTAAAACATTAAAATTACTTGAGTGTTACATTTCTTTTTGGTGGCAACGCTGCCCTTGATCTTTCTTTTTCATGGTTCAAATTCACTGTCTTTTAAGATGATTGTATTGTTTGGGCTCGGTAGACAAAATATGTCCCACCCTTGCCACTCGAGGCAAGACTCAGTTGGGCTTACAACTTGAGTTGGCTGTGTAGACCAAAGACTTCATGCACATGCTCCGGTTTAGGAGTATTTGTGTCCTAATCTAATAGCTATGCAATCTTGCCAACTTGCAACAGGAGAGGAATGTAGCAATGTTTTCTTGGCAGGGAGGAAATCAATATCTTCTAAAAAGCACAATTTGCTTAGCCGTCTTATTAACAGAACGTAGAATCAACTGTACTACACAGGAACTAAGATAAAGAGTGTATGTTTTTAAAGAAAAGGAATAGTTCAATAATAATTTGTCTAAGAGCTTGTCCGGGCTTCAACCATGAATGGTGGGTGCTAATACATTTTGGTAATGTTGCTGGGTATAAGACATGTTTATATAGCTGGAAGCACTTGTACAAGACAAAACAAAACAAATGGGTGCATTTCTTTTATAAATAGATGAGCCAAGCATGAGCGAATGCAGGAGTGAATTTGCCTTCTAAAAAAGTTTATGCTGAATTAAGCAAAAGGCCACCTTGTCTAGTTTTCTGTCCCCAAGGCAGGATGTATCCTGCACAGCCTCCACAACTCAAACCACACATCCCTTATGCCACAAAGCAAATAACTCTAGATGACTCCAGCAAATGTACCAGGTCATATAATGCAAGGGGAGTTCAGATAACCAAAGTCAGTTGATCGGGCACAGGGCCCAAAACCCCTTCATGAGAATGATTCAACTAGAATTCTAGCACAATTTACTGAATTCTGAAATAAAAAGATTGTGGGGGAAGGTGGGGAAAAGAAGATGCAGTTGCTATAATCCTACACTCTATAAGAAAGCAGTCAATATAGTAAAGTTGTACCTTGGTTCTCGAATTTAATCTGTTCCGGGAGTCCGCTCAACTCCCAAAACAGTTTGAAAACAAAGGTGTGGCTTCCGATTGGCTGCAGGAGCTTCCTGCAGCCAATCGGAAGCTGCAGAAGCCACATTGGATGTTCGCCTTCCAAAAAACCTTTGCAAACCGGAACACTAACTTCCGGGTTTGCTGCTTTCAGGAGCCGATTTGTTCGACAACCAAGGCGTTTGACTACCAAGATACCACTGTATATACGGTAGAAGACTCTAGCCTGGGGTGGAAAACTCAGCCCTGTGGTCCTAATTAAGCCCACTAGGCCTGAGATTGACCCGCCAGGCTGTTTCATGCCCATCTTTTCTGTACCCTGCATAATATATAACATCAGACATGTGAAGCTTCTAGTCACAACTAAAATGAAGAAAAAATAGCAGCACAGTCTAGGCGCTGTCCCAGTTTTTCACCTGAATAGAAAAGCCATTACTGCCTCATCTGGTCACCCTGCACTTAGGATGCCCTGCCAATTCTTCCTTTGCATTGGTGGCTTGAATTCAAGCCAAAGCTGCAAATAATCTCCATCCTATTACTCTTCCTACACTCCATCTGGAGACTAGGTAGGTCAACAGAGTGTTACAAGCCACCCTGATCTCTGTTGAGTGGTGCATGTGATTCCAGGGTCCAAAACTGGGGTTTGTGTTTCCTTTGGAAATGAGGCACAAGGGAGGCCGTAGTGCCTTTATGACGTATGTTTTATTTACATGTATTTACACCTGAGTCTGGGACGCAGGTGGCACTGTGGGTTAAACCACAGAGCCTAGGGCTTGATGATCAGAAGGTTGGTGGTTCGAATCCCCGCAGTGGAGTGAGCTCCTGTTACTCGGTCCCTGCTCCTGCCAACCTAGCAGTTTGAAAGCACGTCAAAGTGCAAGTAGATAAATAGGTACCGCTCCGGCGGGAAGGTAAACGGCGTTTCCATGCGTTGCTCTGGTTCGCCAGAAGAGGTTTAGTCATGCTGGCCACATGACCCGGAAGCTGTACGCTGGCTCCCTTGGCCAATAAAGCGAGATGAGCGCCGCAACCCCAGAGTTGGCCGTGACTGGACCTAATAGTCATGGGTCCCTTTACCTTTACCTTTACACCTGAGTCTACTGTTGAGGAAGCTCCCAGCACTCAGATTTCAAGAGTTGCTTGCTTCCTGCAAGAGCGCAGTCCTGGATTCAATGTCATCCCAAGTGCCGTCTCCATATCTCTCCTCCAGCTTCCCTCTGCCAGTCCACCCAAAGTTCTGCCCCCCACGTTTCAAACCTCTTTTAAAAAACACCACACTGGTTCATCCAGCCTATGTCACTGCTCCTTACCCACTTGGAACTCCCCCTCCCAGAATGCACCATCAAGCACTGAAATCCTGGCCTTTGTCTCTGTACATTGACCCCTCATGGGAGGATGGGCACACACTCCTCTGCTGCCGGACACTGTTTGTGCCAGTTGCCTATTACCTTTTTTTTTTTTTTTTTTTTTACTACATAATGGTTCTTCTCTCCAGGACATTCCTGGCCAGCAAACTCATCCAGCTTGCATTTTTACACTGCTAAGCTGTCCTGCGCCCAGTGTGAGCCAGTGTGCTGTAGTGGTTCAGAGCGGTGCACTCGTAATCTGGTGAACCAGGTTTGCTTCCCCGCTTCTCCACATGCGGCTGCTGGGTGACCTTGGGCCAGTCACACTTCTCTGAAGTCTCTCAGCCCCATTCACCTCACAGAGTGTTTGTTGTGGGGGAGGAAGGGAAAGGAGAATGTTAGCCGCTTTGAGACTCCCTACGGTAGTGATAAAGCGGGATATCAAATCCAAACTCCTCCCCGGCACAGACTTCAAGCATGCAGCAATGTCCTACATTTACTAACTCTAGAAATTATGGGTGGGGATGGGAATCTGGTATCCAGGACTTTTAGGGGAATTCTTCCTCTCCTCACAACTCATAACAATACAGTGGTAGACTCCTCTAACTCAGAAGCAGTACCTTGGGTTGAGAACTTTACTTCAGGATGAGAACAGAAATCGTGCGCCACTGGTGTGGCTGCAGCGGGAGGTCCCATTAGCTAAAGTGGTGCTTCAGGTTAAGAACAGACCTCCGGAACGAATTAAGTTCATAACCTGAGGTACCACTGTATGTTTATCAGCACCTGCAGGGGGGCTGTTCCACTCTCCTAAATATAATTCACTGGGCGCTTAAGAAATGAGTTTCTCCTAGGATGACCCCTCTTTAGCTAACAATCAAACAATTGAAGCTGACACTGTTATCATTATCCTCCTAGATATAAACAGGAAGTATGAAATCCACCAAATTTGGGTATGGAAATTGAGTCTTTGATATTCCCATGCGTATTGTCATTCCTGCTAGATTTTCTTCCTTCAAAACGAAAAAAGAAGAAGAAGAAAAGAAAGAGTCAACAATCAAATTTTTTTCTCTGGGGTGGGTGGAATGCAGCAAGCTAATTTTGATCGCATCCAACCCTTTCTGCCTCCTCCTTTCTTCCCTCAAACGCCTAAAAATTGAAGATATGGCCATCTGAGGAAGAGATGCAGCCCAGGGTGTTGTGAGCCATTAAGACTTGGCAGCGATAAACATCCCCCAGAGCATCATATGCTGAGAAGCACAGATGTGTTAATCCACATTATGATAAACATTACTTAGAGTAATTTTATTTCCACTGGTAGGACACTTTATCAAAGGAGATGCATATTTTGCCACTTTAGGCAAAAAGAAGCAGAGCAACTTAGACGGCTAATAGGTTTGAATTGATCTGTGAAGGGTACACAGGCGAGATCCATCTGCTTCATTATGATGCTCATTAGCCCAGTGAAAATATTCTGTCAATAAAGGGCATTTTATGCCTTACCCATTAATCACTATGCATTTGCCGTCCCAATATAAAGAAACTCTTGTAAAAAAAAAAAAAAGGCAAAAGTTAAACACTTCATAAAACCAGCCTAGGATTGGACTACTGTGAGGGTGTAGATGTGTGATGTAGAAAAGTCAGTTAATATAAGGTCTTGTAAGGTCACGTCGCTTGGGGACTGAGTTTATTTCAGAAAACTCTGATGTGAATTGAACCACCTAGTTAAATTATTGCA
Source organism: Podarcis raffonei (assembly GCF_027172205.1). Lineage (NCBI taxonomy): Eukaryota > Metazoa > Chordata > Lepidosauria > Squamata > Lacertidae > Podarcis > Podarcis raffonei. The sequence continues at coordinate 68,460,812 of NC_070608.1, forward strand.
GGATTGCCTTGTGGCTATTGAAGGGACCCATCAATAGGTATCGTCATACAAGGGGCATGGGTAGTGAGCCTAAACCGCTGAGCCTCTTGGGCTTGCCGATCAGAAGGTCAGCGGTTCGGATCTGCACAATGGGGATAAGAAATGTCAAAATTAAAGGCAGAACACATTCTGGAATTGGTTCAGTGACTGTACATGGGAAACTGTCCATAAGAATATAAGAAAAGCATGCTGGATGTGGCTAGAAATGTAACTGGGAAACAACCACTAATTTAAATTTGGAGGCATGGTGGGACAGAATCTGGAATATAGCCCTTGCAGATAACTGAGTGAAGCAACTAAGAATGAGCTTGCTTGATCAAAGCAAGGTCCATTGTCCATAATTCTTTCTAAGAATCCCAACAACCATCATGCAGTTGAGCCAGTGATGCAACAATGGACCAGGATCTACTCATTGGGTGGCGTTCAAGTATCTTTTACTTAGAGCAGAAACAATGAAATTAATGGGCCTAACTTAGCAATGTTCAGTGGGTTGGATACCACCCATGATGTCTCCTGTTGTTCAGGGATGGGGATTTTAAATAACTCATTCTTCTTTATTTGGGATGTTTATTTATTTCCTGAATTTATATAAAGGGAATAGCTCTGAGGGTGGGTCTTGTAAAGGTAAAGGGACCCCTGACCATTAGGTCCAGTCGTGGGGTTGCAGCGCTCATCTCACTTTATTGGCCAAGGGAGCCGGCGTACAGCTTCCAGGTCATGTGGCCAGCATGACTAAGCCGCTTCTGGCGAACCAGAGCAGCGCACGGAAACGGCGTTTACCTTCCCACCGGAGCGGTACCTATTTATCTACTTGCACTTTGACGTGCTTTTGAACTGCTAGGTTGGCAGGAGCTGGGACCGAGCAACGGGAGCTCACCCCGTCACGGGGATTCAAACCGCCGACCTTCTGATCAGCAAGCCCTAGGCTCTGTGGTTTAACCCACAGCGCCACCTGCGTCCCCTTGTAAGTGTAGCTACTAGCTAAATGGTTTGATTGGTCCAGCCTGCAGTGAAGACAGAAAAGTACAGAGGTTTTGACATTTTAATCTCAGATACTGTACATCCCCAGCACTGCAACCTGAGATCTCTTTTATTGGAGATGCAGATTTAAGGAAATGAACTTGAAACTTTACACTTGTGAACCTTCAAGCTACGGCCTCCTCTGCTTGCTGTTCAATATGTTTCTCCTAGAAGATGCCCCATGGAGATGGAAATGTAATCAATGACACCTTGGAAAGGATAGTGTTTACTTCGAGAAGAGCCGCCAAATGTATCTTTTGTTCAGCTTTGTGCAAATCAGAGAACAAAGTTTTGAATTGGGATTTGGCGCCTCGGGGAACCACAGAGCATTATGTACTTTCCCAAGTTTCCCCAGAAGATTTGGGCATCTTAAAATGAAATAATACGTCTGGCTTCCCCTGAGATTGCCTTTATCCGGCGTCTAAAATGGCAAGGAGAATGAAATATTTAGGGATGCACAAAGCAGAAGACAAACCCAAGGACAAGATTTGAAAAAGCTTTGTGTAAAAGCTCAGGCATCTGAGCGCATTCAGCTCATGTGTCAATATAAGAAGAGACAACAAACCCGCTGCTCAGGACAGACATTTCTAGTTAATGTTGCTAAGCACATACAGTACGTATCACGGCATACCCCCACATCGATCTGAGCCCCAACATTTATGAGTTCACTATAACAATGGCATACCCTCCAACACTTCTCCAATGAAAATAGGGAAGTCCTGTTTAATACTACTACTACTAATAATAATATTTATACCCTGGCTATCTGACTGGGTTGCCTCAGTCACTCTGGGCGGCTTCCAACATATATAAAAACATAACAAAACATTAAAAAATTTAAAAACCCTATACAGGGCTGCTTTCAGATGTCTTCTAAAGGTTGTATAGTTCTTTATCCCCTTGGCTTGGAGGGTCATATAACCAGTGGCGTAGCGTGGGGGGTGCCAGGGGTGCCGGCCGCACCGGGCGCAACATCTGGGGGGGGCGCGAGTCCAGAGGGAAGGGACAACTGACACTTTTGTTTGTATGTGCGCTACGGGGGGGGGGTCCGGAAAGGGCCAAACGGTTATGACGTCGGTGACGTCGGGAGCCGAGTGTGACGCGGCCCATTGTGTGACGTCAGGGAGCTCCCCAGCTGCGCGCCCGTGGGGAGGCACCGCGCCCGCCCCCGCGCCTCCATCGCCTCGCGGACACCGGCGAGGGCGGTCGCGCCTCCGGGCAGGAGCCTGGAAGACCTTCGGGCGGGCGGGTAGGCGGGCTATGCCGCGCTGGGAGCTGCTGAGACCATCGCAGTAAGGAACAGGCGCGAAGAGTAGGCGGAGGAGGCAGGACCACCACCAGCAGCACCATGGAGAATAAATATCCTTCCTTCAGGGGCGCGGGAAGGGAGCCACTTCGCCCACTCCGTCGTGGAATCAGGGGGCGAGAAGCTCCCGTGGAGAGATGAGGGAAGAGGTTCTCCTTGGGGTCCTCAGCAGACGCCCCCCCCCAGCATAGGAACCAACTCCTAGGGTCTGAGGTTCCTTTGACACCCCCCCCCCAAATCTTTGACGGAGCATTATTCAAATAGTGTGCACCTGCTGCTTCATGTGGTCAGCTATGCAGGCTAGGGTTTACCTCCCCCCCCCCAATATTTTACTCAAGTTGGCACCCTGCTCCCCAGACATAAACAGAGAATAAATTCAGTAAGCCAGCAACTTTATGCACATTCAACTTGGGTGCGTTCAGCTTTAGGCGCGGAGTAGAATTTTTAAATTTTTTTAAAAGACTTTGGTGATGCCACCCGCCATTGCACCCAGCATGTCTTTGACGAGACACGATTTTGGCTTTTGGCGCGATCCCTGGGGGTAAGTTGCAGGCTTATTGTAGATCATCATGAGCTTTGCACCCTGCTTCCCACCTCTCTTGGAGCACCTGGGAAACATGTCAATCTGTGCATTTTTTTCCCTTTAAAAAAGAGCAAGCATAAATGAACAATTTATGGGAGAACACAAGTAGGATTAGCTGTCCATACACCCCTGCAGTGGCGTAGCATGGGGGGTGCAGGGGGGGCCGGCCGCACCGGGCGCAACATCTGGGGGTTAGGGTTAGGGGGCGCAAATCCACGGGTTAGGAGGCGCAAATCCACGGGTTAGGGGGCGCAAATTACTTGCCTTGCCCCGGGTGCTGACAACCCACACTACGCCACTGCATATAACTCCATATCCTCCAACATTTCACGAATGGAAATAGGGACAGCCTACCTTCACCCTCTCTGGTGAAAATAGGGATGCCCTAAGGAAAAGCAAGAAGAGAAGAGAAGGAAGCCACCCAGAATGGCTGGGGAAACACAACCAGAAGGGTGGGGTATTTAATAATAATAATAATAATAATAATAATAATAATATAATTTGTGCCAATAGGAACACCCCCCTTCAGCTCCATAGCAGTGTGTGGGGAGCTATGGGGAGCCAGGGATGGGAAAGGAAGGCCTAAATATCCTCTTTCTGCAGAATCACACACTTGTGACCACGAGGGTGACTTAGCTGTAACCCTGCAATGCAGGAATCTTTCACCCAACGTGGGGCTCAATCCCACAACTCTGAGATTAAGAGTCTCATGCTCTGCTGACTGAGCTACACCTTTTCTTTCTACATATTTGTTTGAGCCACGTTTTTGTAATTCTTTCATCAATGTCTTTCAATGGCAGAGATGTTGATACTCTTGCTTGTGCATTCTCAATATACCCACTCAGGAAAACTCAGCTTTGGGTCTTCCCTTCCAGCATATCATTTTTATATTAGGAACCTGAAGATGTGAAACTGGATGGGGAAACTGCATTTTTATGAAGCAATGCCACCAATTTTAAGAGCATAACCAAAAAAAGAGAAAAAACTTTCAAAGGACACTGAAAAGGTGCCTGCTTTTTAGAAAGCACTTAGCAATTGTATAGCATTTCCACCTAAGCACTTTACATTTAAATAGTGGATGGGTAATTATACAGGCATGTTTTGAAGTAGGTAAATATTATTATCCTCAATTTGAGTTGCAGGGTAATTTAGTCTCAGAGAGGTTCTGTAGTTTCTCAAGGTGTCAAGAATCAGACTGTGGTCTAATGTAGCTTTTTAATCACAAAAAGAGGTTGTTTTCAAATGAACAATGACAAAGAGTGTTAGGAATTATTCAGTAGGTGTACATTTCTTCTATTTTTAAATGGAGTTCACAAATCTTAGATTGACATTGTAGATATTAGTTTTAATAGTCATTAACTCTCTCCTCCTCTGATTCTTCTGGCTCATGCTTTTCCTTTTTAAGCACACCAACAGGTTGTTTTTACAAGAACGACAGCAAAAAACATTGCGTAACCTCTGTAGGAATTATTTAGAATATTTGTTTGTTTTTTTTTTAATTTAATATTTATTAGGATTTTCAAAAAACACACAACAAACAAGAACAAGAAGTAAACAAAACAAAAGAGAAAAAAACAAACACAAAAATACAAAATATTCAAAACTAAACAACAATAAAAACACATAAAAGTTTCTGATACTTATTGTTCTTAACCTTATTTCTCAGACCTCCTCACACCTCCCCTTCTTGTATTCCCATTTAAATTGTCAGTTCAGCAAGTCCTTAACTTATTTCTTTACCTTAACTTATACATTTATTCTAACTTACTATTGTTTTACTTTCCTTCTTTTTTCCATTTCCTCCATTTATTTTTAACAATCTTATTTTCAATTAATTTAAAAAAGAAAAAACCAATTTTACCTTATTAAAAACACACATCCATACTTATACCCCATTAATTATTCTTAAACCTTTTTCCTGAAGTCGACCGACATTTCCCTTCCACGATTTGCCCAATTTCCTTACCATTAACTAAATTATAAAAAACAAATTATCCTTATACACCCTTTGGATTCCCAACCTCCGCCCACCCTTTTCCCGGTTCCAGACCCCAACCAATGTCCATCAGTCTTTATGTTATTTATTTAGCCTGGAGATCTCACGTCCGAGGCCCTTATATCTCTCTCAGTTCCTTTCCGCCGGTCTCTTTGATGGTCCTTAATGTTAAGCCCCAAGTCTCGGAGGGGCTCCGGCCCAACAGAATCCATGTTGCTTCCAGCCAGTCCTCCATACTTAAAAGCAAAGCCTATGGGGTGCTCCAACTCTTGTTTCAGATTTCTTACAGATCCAAATGTCCCCAAAGCTCCAGCTTTCACCTTCAACCAATTTGTAATCCTCAGGTCTTCAGGTCTCCTCCCGAGGAGATCTTTCCATTTTCCAGATTCCCATTCAGACCAGGCTTTCCACATCCAATTTTTATTATCCTTTTTTGTCATCATGTCAGGCCTCATGTTGTAACTCTCCTTTAACTCCTGCAAATCTCCTGCTCCTCCTTCATTTTCTTCAAAAACAACACATTGCTCCATCGTTTCTACGCTTTCAGTTTCATTTATTTGTTCAGTTAAATAGGCTTCCTGTTTCAAGTCCTTATCAGGCTCCAAGCTGTTGTTTACTGTCCAGTGTAGTAATGATACGTTTGTAGACAAAGCATTGTATTCATCTTTCAAGTTTCCCAAGAGAACGAAAACTCTGTCTAGTTCTGCTTGGAATTTACATACTCCAGTCATTTTTGTAGTGTAATGTCCTTATTCCCCCTCTAGGGGGATTTTAGTTCCTTAATGTTCCTTTCAGCTCAAAACCAAAAGTCCAGTTATTTTGTATCAGCCCTCCTTGTTTTTAACAAAGTTGTACCAAATAAACCAGCAGAAACAGCAGAAACAATGTTTTCTTTTTCCAGCTGACAGCTAGCTGACTAACAGCTCACTTGACAGCTGTCAAAATCTTCCATACACCAGGCTTTCTCATAGGGCGTTCCCGGGTCTGGGGGGGGGTAAAATTTCAGTCCCCAAGTTCTTTTTATCCTCCAGTAAATCTTCTTATAGTGTCAAAACCGTGAAATCAAAATCTTTTCATTAAAAAAAACAAGAAGCAAATTCTTTCGACCTTAGCTGCTCAGTCCTTTGCTTTAAATTGTTTACAAAGAGGGGGGGGTGACTTCCTTTTTAGCCCCTTCCCGCTCGTTCCAAATCCAGAATTAAAAATTTTTATAAAGTCCCAATCTCCGTATTACTCACGGGTTTATATTTTAGAGTCCAGTCGATCTTGGAAGAAGTTGGCGCTCTCTGTCTATGGCTTGCGGCTTCACTCCGTAGGCGAGGGAGTACTCTCAGCACCACGCCTCACCCTGCCTCCGTTCCGAAGCCTTTAAAAAGGCTCCGTCGCAGATTGGGGGGGCGCAAATGGTGCCCGCCGAGTCTCTGTGTTCACAGGCATCCGCGCCTGTGATTTTAAGGGTCCCCGCTTCGCCGCAGCGGCCAGACCCAGACGCTACGGAGCCGATTCCCTCCGGAGCTCGGAGGGAATCCGCCATTAAACAATGGCGCCAACCCGGAAGTCGAATATTTGTGTTTCCTCTATATTGGCCACTCACTGAATGAACTCACGAAGAGTACACACATTTCAGATTGACTCAGTTGTCCACCATTAGTTTTTTACTCTTCCCTCAATCCTCTGGCTAGAGCAAAGAATTCAAGAGATGAGGGGTCTTATTTTTCACTTCATGCCTGAGTTTTGGATAAGATTTCTGCTGCTCCTGCCTGTTCCAAAACCTAGGATGAAACACAAGACACTGCAGCCCACAAAAATTCTCTGAGCCCCTCCACACATCCTTGCTCATTCATGATGCTATCAGGGCGGTCCTCTGCCCATCTGCCTTCTCAGTAATACTCAGAGAATTCAAGGAGGAAGAGTGAAATATACTCGGAGTCGAGAGTGGATTTCATGCTCTTTATTCAGCTCATAGTGGTGAGGAGGAATGGAAGTTCCCCCTAGTGGTACCTCGGGTTACATACGCTTCAGGTTACATACGTTTCAGGTTACAGACTCTGCTAACCCAGAAATAGTGCTTCAGGTTAAGAACTTTGCTTCAGGATGAGAACAGAAATCGTGCTCCAGTGGTGCGGCGGCAGCGGGAGGCCCCATTAGCTAAAGTGGTGCTTCAGGTTAAGAACAGTTTCAGGTTAAGTACAGACCTCCAGAATGAATTAAGTACTTAACGCGAGGTACCACTGTATTTAAGGGACGCGGGTGGCACTGTGGGTAAAACTTCAGCGCCTAGAACTTGCCGATCGCATGGTCGGCGGTTCAAATCCCCGCGGCAGGGTGCGCTCCCGTCATTCGGTCCCAGCGCCTGCCAACCTAGCAGTTTGAAAACACCCCCGGGTGCAAGTAGATAAATAGGGACCGCTTACCAGCGGGAAGGTAAACGGTGTTCCGTGTGCTGTGCTGGCTCGCCAGATGCAGCTTGTCACGCTGGCCACGTGACCCGGAAGTGTCTGCGGACAGCGCTGGCTCCCGGCCTATAGAGTGAGATGAGCGCACAACCCTAGAGTCTGGCAAGACTGGCCCGTACGGGCAGGGGTACCTTTTACCTTTGTATTTACTGTATTTACACAATGGGCCCCATGTGATTGGCTAATTTTGGGATTCACCTGTAGGCCAATCAGGTTGCGGATTCACTTCCACGTGGAGCTGGATTGGGTGGCTCCTGTGGACCAATCAGACTGCTGAATTCTGAATCCTATTGTGCTAGGACCAATCAGACTGCTGCCTTTTGGATCCTATTCAACTCAGTACATATCAAAGAGATTTATGTTTTATTTTTGTACTGGGTATCTGGGGAAGGAGCAGTCATCTGTGGGTAGAGGCTGCAAACACACCATGCATTAAAAGGAAACCCCACTCCAAAGAAAGCTGGGAGCTGTCATCTCTAAAGGGTGCTGGGAATTGTAATCTGTGGGGGGAAACTACAGTTCTCATAATTCTTTGAGGGGAGGGCTGTGGTTTAAGTTTATGCAGCCTGTTTGCAGACCTCTGAATTCACCCTAGGTCTAGGATATCTGGACACAGAAGATCTTTTATGGAATTTGTCTTCGACAGTGGGGGAAAGTTAGTGTTTTAAGAGAGTGCTGAATTGTTGCCCAAAATTATAAGGTCCACACTGAGTGAAGGGTATTTGTGTGTGTCTGCATACTAGCAAACAGGAGCATTAATCACTGTTTCATGCACAGAGCTTGTAACACTAGGTGATGAACAACAGGCTTTGTGTTGGGTTGAGCAATTCCTGGGAGGAGTCCTTTCATTGTGTTCCCTGCCAAATGTGGATATAAGCCATGGAACAAAAAACACCCAATCACTTGAATTAACCCAGTTTAATATCTGCTGGGAAAGTGTGCTCCACAAAACAAAAAGCGGATATGCTCCATTCTTTCTGCCCTCCCTCCCCCCATTGTCTTTAGGGTATCTCAGGCAGCCTATTCAGAGAAACGTCAAAAGCAAAATAAAACTTTTCAGTGTTTGGCAATCCGTTTCCAAATGCTGGCTCTGTGAACTTCCTTCTTCAAGACACAAGACAAAAGATGAGCTTCAGAGGTAGAGATGGACGGGTTGGTCTTTTTCTGGTCAGCATCACTTGGGGTGCTTCCAGACTGCCACTGTTTTGTAGGAGGGACCCACGAGAGTACTGGAAATGCAGGTTTCTGGGATTAAAGTGGAGCAAAGGACTCTTGCTCTGGCACAACAAATTCACTTGTGGGGTACCTTGCTGCCTTCAGGAGAGGCCTTACCCCTCTCTGTACCCTTGCACTCCCTGGTGGTCAATGGGAAACCAATTTATCTTGCCCCACCTTTGAAACTGGGATTAAACCCACAACAGACGGCTTGTTTCCACCACCCAGTGAATATAGAGCAGGGTAGCTTTACTGTTGTTGTTGTTTAGTCTTGTCCGACTCTTCGTGACCCCATGGACCAGAGCACGCCAGGCACTCCTGTCTTCCACTGCCTCCCACAGTTTGGTCAAACTCATGCTGGTAGCTTCAAGAACACTGTCCAACCATCTCGTCCTCTGTCGTCCCCTTCTCCTTGTGCCCTCCATCTTTCCCAACATCAGGGTCTTTTCCAGGGAGTCTTCTCTTCTCATGAGGTGGCCAAAGTATTGGAGCCTCAGCTTCAGGATCTGTCCTTCCAGTGAGCACTCAGGGCTGATTTCCTTAAGAATGGATAGGTTTGAACTTCTTGCAGTCCATGGGACTCTCAAGAGTCCAGCTTTACTTTCAAGAGTCCAGCTTTACTGTAGGCTGGCTAAAAGGCAAGGATGCAGGATGAAATAATATAGATCAGGGGTTGCCAACTCCCAAGAAACTGGGATCTACTCACATAATTTAAAACTGGCAGTGATCTATCTGTTTTTGGGGAGTTCTGGTCAAAGTTGTAGAGCTTTTTCTGATAGCTTCACCAGCTGACTCCAACAGAAGGCTCCAAGGTTAGGGTAAACACTGATAGGACTTGCCTGTGAAATTAACCCAGTGGCCTAAACCGTTTAAGGATATTGGCCGAGTTGAAACAAGGGTCACAAACATCAAGCTTGATTGTTCATTGAGGGAAGGCAGGATGAGGAAGGAATGAGAAAGGACCGCTGAGGCTTTGGGGTGCAACCAAAAATTGACATAAATATTTTAGACATTTCCTACAATTTAACCCTAACCTACCCTGGGACACTGACTTCTTGCAGCCAGGGGTACCAACTTGAATAACACATTGGGGGCGGGCAGGTAGGCCTGACCCTACATAATTGACCGCAAGGTGCAGCACACACAAACACCAAATGAATTGCAATGCCCATCAACTTTGGGGAACTCCAACCCCCTCAAATATTTTAATGGGAATTATCTCCTGTATTTGCAGTTATGAAAGCAGTGTGGGAAATGCACAGAAAAGTTTGGGACGAATGAAGGATTAGCTAACAGAAAGTCATGTCTAGCCACAAAGCAAGTCTCAATAAAGAGAATTAGTCTAACCCAGGCATAAGCAAACTCCATATGTAGTCCAGATGTTTTGGGACTACAACTCCCATCATCCCTGACCACTGGTCCTGTTAGCTAGGGATGATGGGAGTTGTAGTTCCAAAACATCTGGAGGACCGAGTTTGCCTATGCCTGGTCTAACCTCACCATAAGCTCTGTGCAATCAGGATGACTGTTCAGGATGCACATTTCTAAATGTGTTTTCTCATGATGCGTGCATTTCTAAACAGGTTGCCTCTCAAAGTCAAAAGTATTTTGATACTTTTTTAAAAAAAAACATGTGGAGAAATGCAAAACTGGAGAGATAATTACATTCCAATCTGCACATTAGTCCGGGAGGTGCAGAATCAGGTCAATGGCTGAATTTGCACTCATTCAATCCCTCACGTTTATTTATTCAAAGGTGCTCATCAACAGCTGATCAAGTACTCGGACAACAGCTTTGTTGTAATCTTGCCAAGTTATAAGGAGAGTCCCCCCCTCCCCTTTAAACACCACAGCAGGTGCATATGTGTGGTCAAATGTGCAGCAAGTGTGTTAATTCACATGAAAAATCCTTCCTTGGTGAACGGATGCCTGAATTGACCCAGATTAGTCTTACTGCAATTAATTATGAGAGCTTGCAATAATTAAAAAAAATGCCTTTCAAAAACCTCTGCAGACAAACAATCAACCAGCAAAGAAAAACACGGGCTGGACTGGAAGCTGAAGAAACAGGTAATGGAGGCAATGAAGGAAGAAAACTACGAAGTTTCAGCACTATAAATAGTGAATATTATTTTGCTAATCCCTGTTTCTGCTCTGTGTGCCCTGTTTGAGAACTAGTCTGCCTCTGGATCTGCAGATACTATCATTTGAAAACAGATATTATGTCACTCATCAAGCAGGCTCCTGCACACAGCAGTCTTTGAAATACACTTGAAAATATAAAAAGCTTTCCATGCCTCTTCAGACGATTTCTCTTCCCCCTTAACTGTATATAAGTCAGTCTACACATGGCCATTTATTATGTGACACATCTCAGGACCACTTCTGAGCTATCAGTGAGTTTTTATTTTTTTTATTTTTTTCCCTGTTCTCTACAAGGTTATTCTCCTATGAAGGCAGTGATTTCAAAGGCAGTTTTCCAAATAAAATCCCTAGACTTCCTTTCATCCCCTGTGGCACAAATGGTTTTCAAGAGAGCCAAGACCAGCTCTGCAGCCGTGAGGTGGGCGTATGGGATTTTCTCCCTCTATTCTTTACTGAAGTGTTTGCTAGATGTAGACATCTGACTTCATCAGAATTACATTTAGGGCACCAATTTAAAAGCATCCCCCCTCCCCATTGCTCTGTACCCCTCAAAATGGGTTTTTATGAAAAATCTACAGGTCAGTGTCTTAATGTCTAGTAGTTTCAGCAAAACAGGAAACTAAATAATAACAAAAAAGCTACCAGGAATTTGTGGTCATTGAAATGGAATTGTAGTAGAGAGAGCGCTTTTGCCTTTCATTGCAATAAAACTGTGGTGTTGGAGGATGGCATGATCTCTTTCTCCAGAATATTTGCACAGGGTAGTGGGTTCAGTTTAGGGCTCAATGGAGCAATTTTCCGTCGCTTTCACTCTCTTGCCATCACCTTCATTCACACGGGGATGGGCCCACTACTGTTACCTTTCAAATCAGGCTTCCTTAACCTCGGCTCTCCAGATGTTTTTAGCCTACAACTCCCATGATCCCTAGCTAGCAGGACCAGTGGTCAGGGATGATGGGAATTGTAGTCTCAAAACATCTGGAGGGCCGAGGTTGAGGAAGCCTGTTTCAAATGCTATGAGTATAATTACAATTCCCTATTTATAATTTATAAAAGGGACGTGTGTGGTGCTGTGGGTTAAACCACAGAGCCTAGGACTTGCCGATCAGAAGGTCGGCGGTTCGAATCCCCGCAACAGGGTGACCTCCCGTTGCTCGGTCCCTGCTCTTGCCAACCTAGCAGTTTGAAAGCATGTCTAAGTGCAAGTAGATAAATAGGTACCACTCCAACGGGAAGGTAAACGGCGTTTCCGTGCGCTGCTCTGGTTCGCCAGAAGCGGCTTAGTCATGCTGACCACAAGACCCGGAAGCTGTACGCTGGCTCCCTCAGCCAATAAAGCGAGATGAGCTCCACAACCCCAGAGTCGGCCACGACTGGACCTAATGGTCAGGGGTCCCTTTATTTATAATTTATATTGGTTTTATTTGGCTTGCCCTCAAAATTATCCTGAGAGATAGCGTACTACTCTTCCCATTTTATTGCAGGGAAAACTGAGACTAAGTGAAGGTGAACTGCCAAAGGCCAGGTAATAGATTTGGTGGCCAGGGCATTCACCAAGATTTTTCCAACTGAACTACACCAGAGACTATTATAATCAGTGCTCCCCCCCCTTAAAAAATATTTAGGGGTACTCTCAATTTCCTACTCATATTGAAATACTGCCCCTCCATGACGCCAAACTTAGATTCACAAAATATTTAGGGGTATGCATACCCCTGCATCCCATCCACCCAGAAAAAAGCACTGATTATCATCCACACCTAAGGTCTGGTTCATCACTGAGGGTTTTCTATTCAACCAAAGCACCATCTCTCTTTCTTTCTCCCTCTCTGACACACACACACACACACAGAGAGAGAGAGAGAGAGAGAGAGAGAAGAGGAGGAGGAGGAGGAGGAGGTGGAGGAGGAGGAGTAGGAGGAGTAGTAGTTTGGATTTGATGAGACTTCCGGTCAGCACCAGTGACTAATGGTGGATTCCCTTTGATCTCTGGAGGGAATCGGCTCTGCTGGACTGGGTCTTGCCACTGCGGCGAAGCGGGGACCCGAAAAAATCACAGGCGGTGAAGCTTGTGAACTTGGAGACTCGGCGGGCACCATTTGCGTCCCCCCCCCCGGCTGCGAAGGAGCATTTTTAAAGGCTTCGGAATGGAGGGGGGGGGAGTGGCGCGGGGCTGAGAGTCGTCTACCTTTTCCGTGGAGCGAAGCCGCATGGCCATAGTCGGAGAGCGCTGATTTCTTTCTGGATAATTGGACACTAAAGCAACTACCTGTGAGTAGGTTTAAGCGAACTAATTGGAAAAAATTTGGAGTAATTTTGGCACCGAAACGGGAAAGGCATAAACAGGAAGTCTGCCTTCCCGGCTTGTAAATAGATCAAAGCAAAGAGACTGTAAAGCTGAGACTTTGAAAGACTTTTTTAAAGGATTAAAATCCAACATCAACAAAGCGGTTCCCCTCCTGTTTGCAGGAGGGGAGGGGGGAAATTTGAGCACTATTACCTGCAAGAAAAGAGGGAACTAAAGATATATCCGCTGCCTCTAAAACCTGGGAACGGTCTGCCTATGACAGGGAAAGCCGATTAGTGGGAACTGTCAGCACGTAAAGGGCAAAGAATTTTGAAGCAACTCTGTGAAAGATACATTGTTGTTAGAATTGCTTCAATCATAAAGTAACTGCTAAAGACTTTGAGATAGTGGCTATTAAGGGGTACGGGGAATGCATATGGACTTTATTTGTTATAAAAGTTGCAAAGTGAAGTTGGAGCGTATCCCCCTAGAGGAGACTATGTTGCACAACAAGTAAGCCACTAAATAACCAAGCTGTGGAAAATTCCTCTTCAAAACAAATCTAACAGGCGTGAGACTGACCTTGGGTTATACATGAGAGTGTTATGGCAAATGAGAAAGGAAAGATAGAACTGCCACAGGAAAAAACTACCAGGTCTGGCAGACAATACAAGACTGACACTGCACATCAGAGAAGGGCATCAACATCCGGAGCAGCTGGCATAGTAGGAGCTACTGCTTCGCAAGCAAAATTAAAAGTTATGTCATCTGAAGACGTATTGGCTCAGGCACTTGGTAAAATTAATGAATCCTTGGAAAACTTGACAAAACAGGTAGCAGAGACAAATAAACAAGTAGCTGAGGCCTCAGCAAAAATTGATTTGAACACTACAAGCATTAATGAACTGGGAAAGAAGGTGAATTCCAACACACAGACAATTGAAAAACTACTAGAGGAATCGGCCTCGACTCGAAAGATAGCAGTGGAAGCTAAGGAGGTTGCAACTTCTACTCAGGAGAAGATACCACCGGTATATAAGAAATTAGAGGAGCATGATCTGACACTGTCTATGATTGAATTACAAGGAAGGGAGAGAAATTTAAGAATTAGAGCAGTACCTGAAAGCGAGAAAGGTAGCCTGGCGGACTTTCTTACAAAGGAATTTACAGATTTTTGGCAACAGGACCTGGGGAAGGAAGAATTCAAGATTGTGAGTGCATTTAGACTTGGCAAAGGACAAAGAAAGAACAAAGCAAGAGACTGTTTGATTACCTTTAGAACAAAAGAAGAAAGAGATAAAATCTTGAATTTGTACTACCAAAGAACTCTGGAAATTGAAGATTCATATGTGGAGATCTTCAAGGATATACCTAAACACATTTTGGATGTAAGGACTTATTACAGAGATCTTGTTGTCCTATTGAGAAGAAACAGAATACTCTTCAGGTGGGAATTTCCCCAAGGTCTATCTTTTAAATACAAAGGAAGGAAAATAAGAATAAGGACAGTGAATGACAAAGACAAGTTTTTGAAAGACCACAAGGAGGACTTACAGAAGGAAGTGGAATCTGGAGAGGAGCAGACTGCATCAGGAAAAGGAATTTTAGACATAGCAAACTTATCATTTGGACTTCTTGGCCCAGGGAAAGATACACCACTGACAGAAGAAGAACAACAACTTGGTGCGGTTGGAGGAAAAACTAAGTAATTCACCATGGCTCTGCAACTTCTATGCTGGAATTGTAATGGACTGAACTCCCCTCGAAAGAGAAAAGGTGTCTTTCATATATTAAGAAAAGAACAATTGGACTTGATTTGTTTACAGGAAACACATGTAATGAGGTTACACAGGAAAATACTCATTAATAAGAGACTGGGACAAGAGTTTATTTCGTCTGACAAAGTTAAAAAGAGAGGAGTGGTGATATACGCAAAGGAAAAATTGCTACCGAAATTTATTTTTAAAGATGAACAAGGAAGATATTTGGCAATTGAAATTCAACTGCAAGGAGAGAAATTTTTGATTGTAGAGGTGTATGCACCGAAAGAGGGGAAATCTGAATTCTTTAAGAAGTTGCATGAGATTCTGCTGGACTATATGGACTATAACATTATTCTGATGGGAGACATGAATGGAGTAGTATCTACAAATATGGACAAGGCACAAAAACAGGTAGTCACCAAAGATGGTAGACTACCAAAAACTTTCTTTGAACTAACTGACAATATGGACTTGATTGATATTTGGAGAACTAAGAACCCCCTGGGGAGAGAGGGAACTTTTTTCTCTGAAGCCAAGATGACATGGACTAGAATTGACCAAATTTGGATTACTAGAGGAATGGCACCAAAGATAAAGAAAGTGGAAATCTGCCCCAAAACTTGCTCAGACCACAATGCTGTAAAGATGGAGATAAACCAAATAACAACTGGCTCCTTTAGATGGAGGATGAATGACACCCTTTTTAGAGATGAAGAAGTATATAAAAAGGAGTTTGGATTTGATATCCTGCTTTATCACTGCCCGAAGGAGTCTCAAAGCGGCTAACATTCTCCTTTCCCTCCCTCCCCCACAACAAACACTCTGTGAGGTGAGTGAGGCTGAGAGACTTCAGAGAAGTGTGACTAGCCCAAGGTCACCCAGCAGCTGCATGTGGAGGAGCAAGGAAGCGAACCCGGTTCCCCAGATTACGAGTCTCCCGCTCTTAACCTCTATACCACACTGGAGAGAGAGAGAGAGAGAGAGAGAGAGAGAGAGAGAGAGAGATGCCACCACATATAATAAATAGATAAGGGTGGTAAAATAGGAACCAGGCAGAGGGCCTTCTCAGTAGTGGCACCCATCCTGTGGAATGCCCTCCCATCAGATGTCAAGGAGATGAGTAACTATATAACCTTTAGACAACATCTGAACGCAGCCCTGTATAGGGAAGCCTTTTAATGTGTAATGTTTTAATAAGTTTTTATCTATGGTGGAAACTGCACAGAGTAGCTGGGGCAACCCAGTCAGATGGGTGGGGTACTGTTGTTGTTGTTGTTGTTGTTGTTGTTGTTGTTGTTGTTGTTGTTCTTATTATTGGTGGTAAAGAGGAGAGCTGAGCTTTTAGGCCCTTGCAGCAGAGATAAAACACAATGTTAAAACACTGCATCATTCTGAATGTAGCTAGATATTTATTAAGAAATAAACTGACTCCACTCTGATAAATGTCATTCTCATGTCCCCCCTCCCAATAAGCAATGTACATCTGAAGAATGGGGATGGGTGAGTAATGGTTTAAGCAAAGCAAACCCCCAATTGATTTCTCATGTTGCTTAAGCCTGTGACATAAATCAGTCTGAATAAAAATAAAAATAACCATCTGAAAGGAAAAACAGGGAACACTTGCATAAAATCAGAATAACCTTCATTATGGAGTGTGTCTGTATTATCCCATTATTGAAAACCATAATTTAAAATCAAACACTGATATGCCTGGAACATTATTATTTTTTAAAATGCATACATACACAAAGAAACTAAAAATATTGTGGAGAGCTTCCCTGACAAGATGCATCCATTAGCGTTCCGCTTTTGCATGAGATCTACATCTGTTGCAGTAGCTACCTATTGTTGGACAACAATGGAGGAGATGGAACAGCTAGTTTGCTTTTATTCTTCCCATGTGTTCTTCATATTTTTAAATTTTTATTTTTGTGTTCCTGCATTTTAAACAGGAAGCAATAATTTCTTCTCTTTGCAGCTAGCTATTTTCCACTTTACATTCTAAACAATAGTCTTATTTTCTTTCTTTTTTCATATAATTGCTGCTGAAGTTTTTTTAATTATAAGAAAAGGGGAACAAATTACAGAAGGGAAAAAAATTACAGCAACAGTCTTATTTTCGTCTTCTTATCTATAGTTTTGCAACATCAGACTTTGGATTGCTTTTTTAAAAGTGGCACCAAATACTCATGCCAGGCATTGTGGTCAGCAGAGATGGGCATCAGCTGAGATTCATGCCATAACAAGACGTTAGGTTGTTTTTGTATGCTACAACCGCAGCTAGAATTTTGTTAGCTAAGAATTGGAAAACACAAGAAGTGCCAACAGTGGAGGAATGGCAGATGAAGATGATGGACTTTTCGGAGCTAGCTGACCTGACTGGAAGAATCCGTGACCAGAAGGAGGAGGAGTACCAGGAGGAATGGATGAAATTCAAAGACTTTTTAGTTAAATATGCTAAGATAATTTAAATAGAAAAACTTGCAAATACCAGATAGGCTTAGGATTTAAATATGTGATGTTAGAGAATAATATGTTTAAAGTTAAAATGAAAAGAAAGAAAGATATCAAGTGATTAAGTTACTCTTATAAGAAAATTGGTTTTGGAAAACTGTTACAGTGATATACACTGAAACCCAGTCAGGGGGATTCAAGGAAGTCACTTAACAATGTTACTAAGATTGGATTAAGTACAGTTAAGATTTATGTTTGTTTGCTTAAAATTTTGGAAAATCAATTTAAAAAATTTGAAAAAAGAGAGATTCATGCCATAGCAAGGGGTCCACTGCTGAACTGGCACCCCCCCCCCAATTGCCACAATGGTCTAGAGGCATATGGAGCCACTACTTCGCTGATTTGGGGTCTGCACAAAGACGAGAAGACTCATTATTACCAACAATGGAAGAATGGTTGTTAAAATTAACAGACATAGCCGAGATGGCAAAATTGACATGTTTAGTCACAGAGAGGTCATTGTTAACATTTACTAAAGACTGGAAAACTCTCATTGACTTTTTGCATGAAAAAGAAACAATGACATGGATTTGGGGATTGAAGGTAATGTCGGTTTATATAAAGTGGTTTAGCTGGGTGTTATATTGGAGTGGATGAAGTGACTATTGTTTATATCTAGCAGACAGGTAAAGAATCAGAAGTTCTTTAATTTCTGTATTTTTTTCTATTCTCTTTTAAGTTCTTTTCTCCTTATCATCTCTCTCATTTCCCCCCATCTTTCTCCTCTTCTTTCCTTTCTTTTTCTCCTTTTCTATTCCTTTCCCTCCCCCCCTTTATTTTATTTAGATTAATGTTGGGTTAAAAAAGATATTCGGTTTTAAGATTATAAATTCTAATAAAATTTATTCCAAAAAGAGAGAGAGAAAGTGGCCAGCCTTGGTGAATGACCATTTGGGAACCTTGAGTCCCACAGCAGAGGAAAAGAAGGATATTAAGGTAAGAAAATAAATAATCAAATACATAACATTTGTCCATTTAATTCATAGCCCACCCTTTTCTGCACCACTATACTTGACCCCATCTGTACTGTAAATTTTAAACACTATCATATCACTTTAAATAGTAATTTCTTCCCCCAAAGAACCCTGGGAACTGTAGTTTGTTAAGGGTGCTGAAAGTTGTTAGGAGGACCCCTATTCCCCTCACAAAGCCACACTTCTCAGAGTGGTGTAACAGTCTATCCCTCTTCCCAGGGAAATCCGGCTTGGTACTACTACCGTATTTGCCTGAGTATAAGCTGCACCTGGAAATAAGCCGCACCTTTAAAACTCAAGGTTTATTTGTGGGTGCGGCCCTCCTCCTGGCACTATCGCGCTGAATGGGGGGCGAAGGGGGGCGACTGGCAGTTGGCACCCTGGTCCCCAG